>NC_141381.1:8997548-9597548 GCF_017979445.1 Akebia trifoliata | reverse complement strand
TTCGGAACTTTCGCATATCGTAGCATGCCTTTTGGATTGTGCAATGCACCCACTACTTTTCAACGGTGCATGATGAGTATATTTTCCGACATGCTAGAAAAATATCTCGAAGTATTCATGGACGATTTTTCAGTTTTTGGATCAAGTTTTGAGGAATGTCTCCATCACTTGACTTTGGTCCTTGTACGTTGCAAAGAGGTCAATCTAGTCCTCAATTGGGAAAAATGTCATTTCATGGTAACATCGGGGATTGTGGTAGGGCACATTGTTTCTACTAAGGGGATTGAGGTAGATAAGGCAAGGGTAAGTCTAATTGAAAAATTACCACCTCCTAGAACGGTCAAAGAAATTAGGTTATTCCTAGGTCATGCAGGTTTCTATCGTAGATTCATTAAAGATTTCGAAAAAATCTCGAAACCTTTATGTGAGCTATTGGGAAAGGATGTTCCTTTCGACTTTTCATAGTCATGTCTCTTTGTGTTCAACAAGCTCAAGTCTGAGTTAACCTCGACACCCATTTTGGGTCAGCGAATTAAAAAATAACCTCATGTTATCCAATATGCTAGTAAAACTCTAAACGATGCTCAGCTTAATTACTCTACAACAGAGAAGAAAATGCTAGCAGTAGTCTATGCTATTGAAAAATTCCGTCCCTACCTCATAAGATCTAAAGTCGTGATCTACACAGACCACGCAGCATTGAAGTACCTTCTATGAAAGAAAGATGCTAAAGTAAGGTTAATCCGTTGGATTCTACTTCTATAAGAGTTTGATCTCGAGATTCGAGATAAAAAAGGGGCAGAAAATGTCGTAGCTGATCACTTGTCTAGGATAGTTAACAAGCCATCCGAGGAATCCTTACCCATCTCTGAATCCTTTTTCGATGAGCAACTTATGAAAATCTCTCAAGCCAATGCTCCATGGTATGCGGACATTGTCAACTACCTAGTTACAGGTCAATTCCCAATCGAAATGACTAGTCAAGAGAAACTCCGTCTTCTGTCAAAAACAAAATGGTATTTTTGGGATGAGCCATACTTATTTAAGTATTGTCCTGATCAAATCATTAGACGTTATATTCCAACCTGTGAGCAAGTCAGTATCCTAGAGTTTTGCCATAATCATGCCTGCGGAGGGCACTTCAATGGTAAGAAGACCGCCATGAAAATCCTACAATGCGGTTTTTTCTGGCCTAGTTTTTTTCGTGATGCCCACGAGTTTAGCAAATCTTGCGATAGTTGTCAAAGATTAGGAAAAATCTCTAAGAGAAATGAAATGCCTCAAAATCCTATACTGATCATCAAAATTTTTGACGTGTGGGGTATAGACTTCATAGGACCCTTTCCTATCTCCCAAGGTTACCAATACATCCTAGTTGCCGTTGACTATGTGTCAAAATGGGTTGAAGCTGTGGCATGTAGAACTAACGATCACAAGGTTGTGATAACATTCATCAAGGAGACGATTTTTTCAAGATTTAGTACTCCGTGAGCTATCATAAGTGATGGTGGCTCGCATTTTTGCAACAAGATCTTTGCTGCATTGATGAAGAAATGCCTCATAACACATAAGGTTGCCACACCTTACCACCCACAAACAAGTGGACAAGTGGAGATTTCTAACAGGGAAATAAAGACTATCTTAGAAAAAATAGTTAATCCTTCAAGGAAAGATTGGTTTTTAAGATTGAGTGATTCACTCTGGGCCTACAGGACTGCATTCAAGACACCCATAGGGATGTCTCCCTACCGGTTAGTTTTTGGCAAGGCCTGCCATCTCCCTGTAGAACTAGAACATCGTGCATATTGGGTGATCAAACGCCTCAACTTTGATTTTGATAAAGTCGGTGAGAAGCGAAAGTTACAACTAGACGAGTTAGAAGAGATTAGAAATGACTCGTATGATTGTGCCAAAAGATACAAAGAGCGTACCAAATTCTTTCACGATAGGCACATTCTTAGGAGGAATTTCATTCCTAATCAAAAAGTTTTATTGTATGATAATAGACTCCACCTTTTTCCAGGAAAACTTAAGTCTCAATGGACTGACCCATATATTATCCAAACAGTTTACCCCCATGGTGCTGTTGAAATCCTTAATCCTAAGGACGGATCCACTTTCAAAGTGAATGGCCAACGTCTCAAATCGTTTCTCGAGTATGTTCCGCAGAAGGAAGTTCTTTTTCTCGATGATCCCGTCTATCAAAATTAACTATGTTTTCGTCTAGCTAAAGACGTTAAACTTAGCGCTTCTGGGAGGCAATCCATGCACTTCAACGGATATTGTGTTAAATATCAACAGGACTATAGGGTCTGTCTCAGGTGCTATCTAACCTACTTCATTTCATTTTGTCAATTTCAATTTTACTTTTGCATGTATATGTTGAAATATTGAGGACAATATAATGTTTAAGTTTGGGGGTGTATGGGTCGGATTTTCACTTATTATTTTCTTCTTTCAAAAAAAAAAATAATAATAATAATTTGAAAAATATTTAGTTAGCGACTTTGTTGTATTTTGCTCAAAATCTTAGCTTGTATCTTTAAGCACTTAGTTAAAAATATTTAATCAGTCTTTCATTAGAAGCTATGATCTGGAGTCCCCATTTGTATTTCTCTTAGGTAAAAATTAGAGCAAAGTTATCTTTTGATTTATAGTCACTTCTAATAAGGTTACCAAGAGTCTAGATTGTATTAAAAGAGCTTATTATCTTCTTTCTACCTAGAATTTAAGGAAAAACTAGGTTTGATGAACTTTGACTTCCTTGTTCAATTGGTTGGCTGATTAGAAGAAAAATAGAACTGGGTTGATACACCTTGTACAGCAACTATTGAATTAGACTGGGTACCTTGAAAAGGACTGCCTACTTTTCTTAGAAAAATAATGAAGAAGTAATAGAAAAAAAAGAGACCTTTCAAAAAAAAAAAAATCAAAGATCTAAAAATTTATGTAAAGTTTTAGTAGGGTGAAAGCCATCAAGTGTAAAAATGTGAGTATACTGGAATATCACAGATAAAGTCTCTTAGAAGTATTAAAGTGAATATCCACACTTCTCACTACCCCAGACAGGATGCTAAATTTAGAATTAAACCCTAAGTTACTCCAGCTATTCTTGAGTAGTTAGAAGGTTGAAACTCATTTGAGGAAATCGAATCTCTTAAATTTCTGAGTTAGAATCACTATCGCTCAAAGGTCAATTTAAGTCTAAGTTTTGTCATAGAGAAATAAGGGTTGGGACTCTATAGAGAAATTAAGTGTTTCCAAACACTCAATTATACACACATTTTTCGGATATTTATCTTGATTTTTGTACCTATTTATCCATATTAAGATAATAATTATGATAAGTCTCAAATCACCACGTTGCATGTTAATTTGGTTTAATTATATATAAATAAATTCATTTACTAGATAAATCTAATTACGTGTGTTTCTTGTGCAGAAAATCAACAAATTGGAATCAAAATCTCAAGACAAAAGCATTTGGACCCACTTTGGAATGTCCTAATCCTTTGGAATGTCCTAATCCTTAACTCATATTCTTCTCTTTTGTCTTTTTGTGCAAAGAAAAGTGGAGGCTACTTTTAGACTCTTCTACACACATTTTCTCTATAAATAGAGCCTTCATTTCTAGAGAAAGGGTCCCTTCTTGGTTCTCTTATCCAAGACTCCTTTAATCTAAGGCTCTTAGCCTATTATCTTATTTTTTGCATTTTTATTTTCTAGTTATTTTCTTTTGGTTAAATAATCTTGTAAGAAGTAGAAGAAGAAGAAGTTGTAATTTTCTCCATGAAATGAATAAAAGTTTTTTCATTTCTTATCTTCCCTCTCTTGCAATGACATTAGGCTAAGTTCCTCTCCATTAGAGAGTGGAAAAGCCTAGAGCAAGTTCTTGTGTTATTTCTAATTTTATGCCTTTCTTTATTTAAAATGCTTATGAATTCTCTTTAAGTTTCTTGCACCTTTTATTCTTAATATAAATACTTTATACTTAGATTAGATCAAGATAAAGTATGCTTAAATTAGATAATTGGTAGTAAGAAGTTTTCAAAGAATTCTACTTTGTTTTTGTTCCCTTATTTCATTTTATTTGTAAAACTTTTCGATCTAAGGAGCTAACACCAAGCCCTTATGATTGAGTTATAAAAAGGCTAGAGACTAGGAATTGCTCATTAACATGTTTTAGGTAGATCCACCTCCAATGGTGTTTTAATTCATAAGTTTACTTGCTTTTAATTTAATTTACTTTAATTTATTTTCTAGCAATTTTACATCTTCTTATAAGTTCAAAAATACAAAGAAAAACAGTTTTAATTCCTTTTAGTTAATTTGGATTTTATCTTTTTAGCTTAGCTCTATTCCTCCTTTCTTTTGGGTTCGATCCCCTACTTTCCCCACAAGTAAGGTAAAAGTAAGATTATTATTAACTCCGATGAGAAGAATAACAATAGTCTCATCATGAACCCTTATTTGGTGATAACCCGAGCAAAGGTCAAGCCTAGAGAAGACTTTCGAGTTTTGCAACTCATCCAAAAGCTCATCAATGATAGGAATTGGAAATTTGTCTTTAATGGTTTCCCTATTCAAAGTTCTTTAATCTACACAAAGTCTCCACGTACCATCTTTCTTTCGAACTAACATGATCGGTGATGAGAAGGGGTTTTGTCTTGGATGCACCACTCCATTCGTCAATAATTCTTGGACTAGACTTTCAATTTCATTTTTTTGATTGTGTGGATATCTATAAGGTCTTACACTAATTGGTTGTGTTCCTGGCAGCAAGGGAATTCGATGATCGTGTTGATGTGAAGGTGGTAAGCTTCTTAGTTCAGCAAAAACATCTTGAAATTCAGCCAAGATTGTTTGGATTTGTGGATATGTTGGTTTGGTGGTGAAGATTCCGGTAGCATTGCATATCTGTAACAACAAGTTGTAATTCCCTACTAAACTGACTTTCTCAGCATCTTTGTTACTCATAAATTATAATTCCTTTGAGGTTTTACCATTGAATTTGCACATGTTCTCCCCCCATTTAAATTCTATCATGAGTTGGGTGAAGTCCCAAGTAATTGGGCTTAACTTTTGTAGCCGTTATGCCCCTAGAACTACATTACATCCTCCTAATCCCAATAGATAAAAGTCTGTTGAAATTTGGATTCCTTGTAGGACCAACTTCATGTTGAAACAATGACCTTGATAGGGTATCCGATCACCGTTTGCTAGTAACACCTTAAACTGGCCAGTTTTAATTATCATTAGGTTCACCTTACGAGCAATGATGGAGTCCAAGAAGTTATGATTGCTTCTTGAATCTACCAGCACCATGATGGGTAAACTTTCCCCACTCGACGTTTGACTCTCATAGTCTGTGGAGTTGAGGTTCCTATGATGGCATGGAAATAGATCTCAGGTGGAATAACTCGGTCTTCGCATCCTGCATCATCGTCATCATCAACAGATTCCACCTCTTCAGAAATTTTTTTGGGCCAATTACCTTCCATGAGAAAGAGCTTTTGCACCTTGCATTTATGACCAGGAAAGACTTTTTCATTACAATTATAACATAGTCTCTTTTCTTGCCTCTCATTGATTTCGATCGGTGTCTGCCTTTTGAAAATAATAAAGATGAGAACTGAGATCCGATCCGAACCAATCCAAACCAAGGTTGGTTTGGATTGGTTCGGTTCTATAGGGTAATTGGATTGGTTCGATTCTAAATTTGTAGAACCGATCATATTCGGTTCGGTTCGAATTTTGTCAAAATCCGAATCAATCTGAACCATATGCACCCTAGTCTTACCAAGTAACCAACTTTCTTCATCTCCTCTTTCAATACTTCCCATCTTAACCTCCTTGTTTTCCTTTACAAGTTTCTCATTCACTAACAAACCCTCTCTCTCTCTCTCTTTCAATCAAGTAAGAATGTACATTTTACCCAAAACTCGATACCTAGACTAAAAAAGTAGACTGAACCTGGACCAAATCCAAATGGGTTTAGGTCAAATCGAAATTGAGAAAAATTTGACTGAGTCTAGGTTGACCCCTCCAAAATCAGACTAAATCAGTTATATGAATCGAAGACCGAACTTGGACCAAGACCAAATCAAACCCAAAATTTCAAAAATAATTGAAATATTTTGAATTCCCCCTCCCCAACTATCAACCCGAACCTGAATCAAAACCCCAAATTTTTTTTTTTTGGTCAAAAATTCAAATTATTTTGAATTCTCCCCGCCCCGAATTGTCAATCCGAACTCGAAAATCTTTTAAAAATATAAAAATACAAAATATTTGAAATATTTTTGCCTCAACCTCCTTCCCAACGGATTTATGATCATTATAAATCCGTTGGGGGTAGGGGGAGTTTCAAATTTTTTTAATGTATATTTTATTTTTTTAGCTTTATAAATTCCTTATATTTCTCAAAACAATCTATCACTCTCAAAACTCTTCAAATTTTCTCAATCTCTCAAATTTTCTCTAATCTCTCTAAATCTCTTACTTTCTTATTTATTGTCATAATTATCTTACAATTCTCTCAATTTACAAAGATCTCTCTATTATTAAATTGAGATGTTGTCTCAATTAGTTTGATTTTTCTCAAATTCATTAACTCATCAAGTCATCATTTTAGGTTAAGCACATCAAGATCAAGTCATCATCAAGCAAGGCTCAAGTACTTATGAATTTGGAATTCGAAGTCAATTTTTTTTTAATGTGGAAATTGGCAATCGATCAAATCGACACATGACATGAGGCAACCAATTAAAATTGAAAATTTTAAATTTAAGATGTAGTGATTTTAACTTTTGATCATATTAATAATCGCCTCTCCTCCCTCTTTTTATTTTTCTATACTCCTCAAGTCTCAACCTCTTTTGTTTTTTATTTTATAAAATAATTTTTAGATAATGAATCCCCAACGTTTTAATAATCAAGAATTTTAAAATTATGATGATAATCCTCTTCCTAACTAAATTTCCTACATTTAATAATGATTTTAATTCTTTTACTCATAGGGCTAGCCATATCTTGAATCCTCTAATCCAAATGTCCCCCAAAAAATTGAAAAGGTTTCAATCCGAGGCATGATAACATTTTATATTAATAGATATTGTAAACTTAGACAAAACTAAAATAAAAACGTTACCTACAATTATTGCAATAAAATTTTAGCTTACTCTAGTATATCTACTAGAATAAACATATAAAAATGTCTCCAAGAAGACAACAATCAGATATTAGTCCAAATATGCTTAGTCGATCAACCACCAATGAAGTAAACATGTAGATATATGATGCTGATAGAACACGATAGGAAATCTTTAAATTTTTTATTATGAAAGAAATTCAATTTTTAGTCATTGAAAAAGTACATTATAAATCATTTATTCAAAATAATTATTTTCCTAATTTTGAAAGTATTTATAAAAATACAATGAAAAAGAGATGTAATAAAAATATTTCAAACAAAAATTTAGAAATTAAAAACTTGTTACAAAATGCACCTAATAAAATATGTCTAACTTCTGATTTATAGACTTCAAATCAAAACATACCATGTATGAGTGTCACAATAAATTTTAGATGAAAATTACAATTTACATAAAAGAACTATATCTTTTTTTTATTAAATGTAAAACGTAGTGGTTTTGTAATTTTTAAAACTTTACAAAATATTTTAATAGATTATGAAATTACTAATAAAATACTTAAAATTACATTAGATAATGCAAGTAATAACAATGTTTTTGTAAATTACCTTAAACACTTTTTATTTATCGAAGAAATTTAAAAAAAAATTATTACATATTCGTTGTGTTGTTCATATTTTAAATTTAATAGTACACAATAGTATTGAGTGTGTAAGTAATATTTTTTAATCTATTAATGATATTATTAGTGATATAAAAGTATCTCATATTAAAAAAAGAATGATTTGATGAATATTATGTATTGTTTAGCTTAGCACTCACTAAATTATCATTAGATGCGTTACACCATTGGAATTCCACCTATTATATGTTATAATATGTTGTTCGTTATAAAAATCTAATAAAAAGACTTTTAGAAGACAGGTGTATAGTGAGACAAAAATAGTAGAAAATGATTGGAATAATGCATTAAATATTTGTGATTATTTTCAAAGTTTTGTCAAAATTACAAAATATTTTACAGGATAAGAATATATTATATCTACTGTATTTTTTATACAATTAATGTCAATTAAAGAAGTTTTAAAATTTGAATTCGAATAATAACTATGTCACAAAAATGAATGAAAATTTTAATAAATATTGAGAAAAAATTATCCATAACTTAGCATTTTCTTCAATTATGGACCCTAGATATAAAACGAAAGTTTAAAAAAAAAATTAGTTTAAGTAATGATCCTAATGTTGAATTTGAAATATAAAAAAATTATAAAATTATTTAAACTTTATGATATTAAGTATGGTTTAACTAATACTACAACTACTATGTCTAATCCTAATGTAACATCATCTTCTGATTTCAAATCTACTTTTCATAAATTTTTATCAAGAACACCTATAATTTTTACCTATAATAATCTAATATATGAATTACAACATTATTTGGAGTTTAATCTCATAGAAATTTGGGATGAGAGTACTTATAATATTTAGGATTGGTGAAAAAGTTATTGTATGCCTGCAATCTATGATGGCACGTGATCCACTAACGATTCATGTGTCTACTGTAACTTTAGAATCAACATTCAATGCGAGTAAAAGAATCTTATCTCAATATAGAAGTCGTCTAGTTCCAAATACATTGAAAGCATTAATTTATTGAAGGATTAATGGTTAGGCGAAAGAGGAGGATAACAACTAGAAGAAATACGATTAGAACAATCAATAAAACATTTATTAGAAAATTTGTATATTTTATTTTATTTTTTATTTTTTATTTGGGTTGAATTGTGCATATGGTAGATAGAATTAGTGAGTGTCAACCTAGTTGGAATATATTCATACAATTGTGATGCAGCGGCTCTCTATTTTTGTAATTGTAATTAGTTTAATTTTATAATTTTCTGTTGTACTCAATGTCTGAAAGTAATTTTACAAAAGAATTCATAAGTAATGAAATTTTATAATTTCATCGATAAAAGTGTTATGGTTCAATTTTAATTTATTCATTTTGTGACATATTTATAATTGTAAGTTATATAGTTATTTATAAGTAATATAGTTTTTATAATTATAAATATAAATAAACATTTATATAAGTATATTTAAGTTATATAAATATGGGAAGTGGTTCGGAGGCCTTAAAAAAAGTTAAACATTTTTCAAAATAGGGATTAGAAGTTTTGGAATGGGCTGATTTTTTGTGAGGATTATCTCTATAATAAGGAGATCATCCTCACCAAAAATCAGGCTACTCCGAAACTTATAAACCCATCAAAAGTGGTTTACAAAAATTAGACAGGTTTGTGATCAATCAAATATTGCAAAGCCGTAGTATTTATTATCATTTAGGATTGGACTATCAACAACACCAACTATGAGAAATCCACCGATCCACTAAAAAAAAAATTAAACATCAATTCCAAGAAATCCATCCTGACAAAAAATCAGCCCATTTCAAAATTACTAACCACAGTTTACAAGTTGAAGAATCGTGGACCGTCCAATTTTTGTAAATCACTTTTGATGGGGTCAAAAGTTTTCGAATGGGCTCATTTCTGGTGAGGATGATCTCCTCATCATATAGATCATTCTTACGAAAAAATCAGCTCATTCAAAAACTTCTAATCCATACTTTGAAAAAAAATGTTTGGCTCCAAACGCCACCCTATAAATATATATAAGTTATATAGTTATTTATAAGTTATGTAGGTATATATTTATAAGTTATATGATTTATATAATTATAAATAACTATTTATATGAATATATATAAGTTATATAGTTACATAAATATATAAGTTATATAGTTATTCATAACTTATGTAGGTACATATTTATATGTTATATAGTTATATAAAGGGTGGTGTTCGGAGGCCCTAAAGAGAGTTAAACACTATGCCTAACATTTTTTCAATGTATGGGTTAGAAGTTTTGGAATGGGCTGATTTTTTTATAAGGGTGATTGCTATGATGAGGAGATCATCCTCACAAAAAAATTAGCCCATTCCAAAACTTCTAACCCCATCAAAAGTTGTTGACAAAAATTGAACATTTCACAATTTTTGGACTTGTAAACTAGGGTTAGAAATTTTTGAATGAGTTGGTTTTTTGTGAGGATGATCTTTTCACCATGAGAGATCATCCTCACAAAAATATCAACCCATTCCAAAACTTTTCATCCTTATTTTGAAAAATGTTTGGCATAATGTTAGACTTGAATGCACATCAGATTCCTAAACAAACTATTTTCTACGTATCACATAGCCCAATGTGGAAGTTTTCTCATAAAGAACAATAAGAGATTCAGTTATTTCATTTAGCCTTGATAATTAATTAAAATTGAAAACTGCATGTAAATGAATAAATAAATCTTTTTGTGATAGATAAAAACCTCATGCTTAACACATGCATGTCTAATGAAGCTCGGGTTGTTCTATGAAGATAAACAGCATGCATGTATTTACATGAGAAGGTTTATAAAAATAAAGGAACCACGTTATTTAGCATATGAAATATATGAAACAATACAAAAAAAACTTTAGGAATTACTTTTAAAATGATGTTAATAGGAGTAATGTCTATTTGGATGAAAAACATGAGTAAAAGGGGGGCTTTAGACATCAAATTTTCAAAAATAGATGTTTAGAGTCTAAATATAAATCGATGTCTACAATCCCTTACATTTTGGCGGGATTCCTCTACTTGGGAAAATTGTACTTTAAATGTCATTTTTTTCAAAAGTTGGTGTCTATTTAAAAATGTAATACCTTGAGTTTTAATTTGTATCTCGAGGAAATTTGATAGTAAAATTGTGAGAAAATTCTAACAAAAGACTTAAGCTAAAATACTTGGATCTTGTTAGGTTCATTTTTAATGAAAACCGACTTCGCCATTAGATTCAAAAATGTCAAAACATATACTTTAGCCTATAAGCAAGTTTGAATTCGAGTTTAGATGAAAAAGTTATAAAATCCTCGAATTTTATGTTGAACGGGATAAAAAAGAGTTAATTTTTGTTAAAGCGAGAATCAGAAAAATTTGACCATACCATTAGGTCCACAACAAAAAATTATTTGGAATGAAATATTCATTCGTCAAATTTCGACTCCGGGAAGCCAAGATATCGACGACCATTAAAATAAATAGAAAATTATAAAAATGCCCTTAGCCTTGTTATAAAAGAAAGCTAACTTTCTTTTTAACTCATTCTCTTATCCTCCAAAGATCCAAACACGAGTCCACTCTTAACCCAAGGATTTTCTCATCAAGTTCTATCACAAACGAGCCTAAGTTGATCGTCTACGAAGAAAAAGAAATCACCGGCATCGACAAACACCACATTCTTATCACCTTGGATCTTCATTTCCCTTTTTTCTGTCCATATCTTATCAAAATCAGTGAGTGAGCTTGAATACAATCAACTCGGAGCTTCATCTCGTTAGTAAAAGACTTGTCTTCTATTATAGAACAGTAGGAGAGTGCTGTCATCGAGAACTTCACAAAATCCTAGTTCATTTTACAACCAAGCCAATCCAACCTCGATTCTCGTGTCATCCAACCTTAATTCTGGTGCTAGCTCATCACCTTGGCATCCACGAACTTCGATAGGGGACTCTCACTTCCTAGTGGTAACCGTAATTTTCGAAACATGCATTTAGAGATTTTTATCAAAAATGTGTTGTAGTTATAAATTGTAGAAAACTTTTGTTTGATTTCCAATTCATTATTAAAATTAAAGATTTGATATGTTTTTATCAAGTTTAAACAACAAATTCGTGTATGGGTAAAAGGATTTGAAGAACGGAAGAGAAACTCGAAAGAAACGATCGAAAAATAAAGAGTTCGAGCAAGTTGGTGCTTGTTGACGGTGCCGCTGTCAGACCCAAAAACTTGCCCAAACTGCAATCTGACTTTTTTGTTCTACTTCCCCCCAGTTTATACATGTTTAAGCACCCTTTATTTCATTAAAAATATATAAGTAAATAAGTTTTAGTTTCCATTTACTTTAAGTTCTTTAATGAAATTAAGGTTTTACCTCCCATTTTAGAACAACGAGAATGGTTTCAAGATCCAAATCTCAAAGGATCAAAATTAGAATTTTGGTTTCAAGAACAAAACGTAAATTTTGACGTTTTCGACAAATTTTCAAACGTTAATATCTTTCGTGTTAGTTTAAATTAAGATATAAAAATTACATGGTATCGAATCTCGTGTTCAAGGCTTTCATTTCCAAAAATCTATTGTCGAATTCAAGAACTTTGAAAAATCAAGTTTTCGACATTTAGCCAAATTTTCACCAGCTTTTTCAGTTTTGGTAGTTTGATTTCACGTACTTATTGGGACCTAAAATTTGATAATTTTTTGATTAATGATCAAAGCGAATTTGAAATCTTGAAAAGAAAATTTGATTTCAAAAGTTGAAGAGTGAAAACATCAAAAAATGAGAAAATGGATGAAACGGTAAAATGCTAGAATCACACCTGATGGGTGATGTCTGCATTTTACATTGATATGTTGTGTATAAGTTCGTAAAGGGATATCTAGGGATAATGATTGATTGCATGTTTATTTAAATTATGTTAGCACAAGGTGTTAAGTTATGACTATGTTCTGTTATTTATTTTAAACCACTTAGCCACAGTTGTATGGTAGGAAATTGGATATCCATTCTCAACCTTGTATTATTAATTTCTTTTTTATTTTAAAAAAATGATATATATATATATATATATAGGGACAGTTCAGCAAACCCTAAAGTTTGCCAAGTTTGGTGCCAAACATTTTTCAAAATATGGGTTAGAAGCTTTGGAATGAGCTGATTTTTTGTGAAGATGATCTTTATGATGAGGAGATCATCCTCACCAAAAATCAACCAATTCCAAAACCTCTAACCCCATCAAAAGTGATTTACAAAAATTGGACGGTTCACGATTCTTCAACTTGTAAACTAGGGTTAGAAGTTTCAAAATGAGCTGATTTTTTGTGAGGATGATCTCTTCATCATAGAGATCATCCTCACAAAAAATTAGCCTATTCCAAAACTTCTAACCCCATCAAAAGTGATTTTCAAAAAATGTTTGGCACCAAACTTGACAAACTTTAGGGCTGCCGAACCACTCCTTATATATATATATGGGGACGGTTCAGCAGCCCTAAAGTTTGCCAAGTTTGGTGCCAAACATTTTTCAAAATATGGGTTAAAAGCTTTGGAATGAGCTGATTTTTTGTGAGGATGATCTCTATGATGAGGAGATCATCCTCACGAAAAATCAGCCTATTCCAAAACTTTTAACCCCATTAAAAGTGATTTACAAAAATTGGATGGTCCACGATTCTTCAACTTGTAAACTAGGGTTAGAAGTTTCAAAATGAGCTGATTTTTTGTGAGGATGATCTCTTCACCGTAGAGATCATCCTCACAAAAAATCAGCCTATTCCAAAACTTCTAACCTTATCAAAAGTGATTTACAAAAAATGTTTGGCACCAAACTTGGCAAACTTTAGGGTTGCCAAACCGCTCCCTATATATATATAGCTACTTTGTGAGCTGTTAAAAAACTTATGAATGCTTGAAAGGATAGTGCGTCATATCATCCGGAGTGATGTACTATCCTTGGATGTACGGTAGGGACCACCAAGCTCATACATGGTATGGGACACGTATGTGAGTGGAGTCACAATTGGAATCCGGGTCCATTCCTTTTTATCTTTACCAGTAAAATTGTATTGTAAAAATGGTTGTAAATGAACATAGTTGTACATTTTGGAAATCATATGCACGCCTGATAGGCATAGACGAAGATGATTAGTCAGTAATCACTAACAATTTAAAAGCAGTCAAACGTTCTGACACGTTGAAAAGAAACCCATTGCTTATGGTCGCGTCAACGACTAGCCTGAGCCGAAGAAATGGTCATCCAGTGTGGTAAATGTGGCAACCAACAACAAAATCAGGAATTAAAAGCCAGTGAAATGTTATAAAATCATGTCTCTACTAGGAGTGATCCAATCTTGAATCCCAACTTTCTAATTCCACTACTCCATTGTGTAATATGTATCTGTTGTTATAATTTGAATTATAACTAAAAATCATGTTTCCTACTTCAATGTTGTTAATTATATTTGTATAAGAATGAAAATGTATAGTGAGTATTAATGACTGATGTATTATAGAACTTTAAACTGTTTAGTTGCTCATCCCTGGTAATATGTATCAATTAACTGTAGTTTAATCTATATAGCTTTACATGTATTAAAATGATTCAGTATGATTACTCGATCACGTTAGGTGGGATTATTAGTAGGAGTAGTTTATGGACCTACTAGATAACCATTGTTACATACCCTTTCTTTTCATCTTTTTTTAGTTACAGAGCCTGTAGTTGAGAAGGCGAGTGTAGAGCCATCAGGCAAGGAACATCTAGTTGGTCATACCGATGACCAGAGTCCGTTACTCGGTAAGCATTAGGACTACTTCCATTAGGAGTCTGTTCGTCCCAAGAGGTGTACATAGTTTTTGAGTGGAAAAATAGGTCCATGTTAGTAGGAAGTTAAATTTTTGTAATCCTGTATATTCCACTACTTGTGCACTATAATCTAATTTTATGATGTTTGTAATTTACTATCTTCCACATCTTGTATACTTTTGACACATTCTATATATAAGATTTGTTGGGCATTGGCTTATCAGGTTTTCGAATTCTGTAGAACGCTAAAATAAATAGAGAGAATCATGTCCAAATTTTGAGGTGCCACCTAGAACCTTGAGTTTGATCTTGGGATTTGTGTTAGAATTTGGCAGGACACCACAAAAAACGATATATAACCTAGTGCATGCATTCATGTAAATCCCTTATTAAATGAAAATTATTTATATTATTTTATGCAAGCACATATGTGACTCTTTCTTTAATGAAATCACATTTTGTGGCACCCCCGAAACATTAACACAAAGCCCCATGTAAAATCTTATGGTACTAGGTGGCACCTCAAAATTTCAGCATGGTTTTCTTTATTTATATTAGCATTCTAAGGCACTCAACCTATTCCACCTTATAAACAATATATATAAATCTTGTATATATATATTTATATAAAAAATAGAATAATAGCGAAAGTCTATGTACATCTAATAACGTACGATAGATCAGAGTGCGAAAGAAGAAGTTAACATACAAGATTATACAAAAACTCCTCACTCTAACAGAAGTCCTAGCACTCGACCCAAAATCTATAATATTACTTGGACAAACTGATGCCTGTAGGTTATAGCCTAATACTTATAATGAAAATGACTCTAGTCATTTATCCGACCTACCAAATAATCCTTACTCGTGTTCTGTACCTATCTTACTAAGTTCTAAATCTAAAACTAGGAAAATGGAGAAGGAATGGGTAAGTAACAATGGCTACCCAATAGGAAAGCAAACAATTTCTGCCAATAACCTCTCCTACCATAAATGAATAAACATACTGAATTATTTTAATGTATGCCAAGTTTTATAGAAGAAATTACGATTAACTGGTATATATAACCAAGTATTAGCAAATAAACATTTTTAACTCACATTACATCAATCAGTGGTACTTACTATAATATTTTCTTTATATACAAATCTAATTGACCGAATGGAAATATTAAATATGCATTTCATTTTATATATCAAGATAATGCAATAGATACATAATACACAATGGTAGAGTAGTGAAATTAGAAAGTTGGGATTCACGACTGGATCGCTCTTAATCAACATGATGTTACAATACTTTACTGGCTTTTAGTTCCTAATTTTGGGGCCGGTTACTGCACTTACCTCACTGGGTTGAATATTTATCCAGCTCAGACTAACTGTTTGACGTGACCGTAAGCAATAGGTCTTTTTTTGATGTATCAAAACATTTGACTATTATAGATTGTTAGTGATTACTAACTAATCATCTTCGTCTATGCTTATCAGGCGTGCATGTGATTCCTAAATATACAACCTACTCATATACAATTACCTTTACATTGCAAGTTCACTGGTAAAGATAGAGAGGAATAAACCCAGATTTCAGTTGTGACTCCAATTTCATATGCGTCCCACACCATGTATAAGTTTGGTTGTCTTTATCGTATATCCCAAGATAGTATATCACTCTAGATGATATGACAGATTATCCCTTTAGGTATTCACAAGCTTTTTAACAGTTCACAAAATAGCTATATATATATATATATTTGAAAAAAAATAAAAAATTAACATTACAAAGTTGAGAATGGATATCCAATTCCTTTCCATGGAACTGTGTCCATGTGTCCTTAAAATAAATAACAATACAGCAAAATAACTCAGCGTCTCGCGATAACAGAAAATAAATAAACATGCACATCACTTCGTGACAACAGAAAGTAAATTAACCTTGGATATCCGTTCATCGACTTACACTCAACATTACAATGTAAAATGCAGACATCACCCCTCGGGTGTGATTCTTACATTTTACTGTTTCATCTCGTTTTTTCTTTTTTTCGATTCTTACACTTTTTACATTTTAAAACATAACATTCATTTTTCGATATTCATTTACTCAAATATTCATTTTCTGATATTAAATCATTTTTCACACTTTGAAATTCATTTTTATCATTTAAATTGAAAATTTATAAAACTTATATTAAAACGGGGTCCGAGTAGTACATCGAATCCAACTGACAGAAATAACCTAGTGAAATGTCATACCCACGCATAATTTGTTATAAAATACAATTAAATACATCAAATATGAAGATTCAGGTGTGAATTTGAAATAAAGAAAAGAGTTCTACATTTTTCAAACCCATTAAATTTTTTTGATAAAAATCATAAATGCAATTTTCATAATTTATGATTACCAATAGAAATTAAAAGTCCTTACTAATACCTATGCAAGAGAATTGAAGCACGTGCGCAAAAATCAAGATTATCGATATGGAAATTGAGATGGATCGGAAGTTGAGGTGATTGATTTTTTTAATTTGGCCCGGTGATTTCTAAGATGTCGATGTCTCCATCCTTTCTCCTTTCTACGATAAAGGATGATTTGACATCAAAATATATGAAATCTGAGGTTTAAAAGTCGAAACTCCTGTATATCATATGATTCATTTTCGACAAAATGGGAAGAAAGAGAAGAGAAAAAAGAAAAGAAATTGGATGGATTTTATAGAGGTCGAGGCTGCAAATGTTTTTTCCTTCTACGTTGGAAGTCGACGATGACTCGTTCATAGTGAATTTGAGGTTGAAAGTTGGAAAAAAATCAATTTTTTTTTTAAAGTATCAACTGGTTTGTATGCATTAAAAGAAAAAATGATAGTGATTTTCCTTTTAAAATTTATTTATATAAGTTGCAGGGATGAAATTAGTATTTTACATATTTTTTTGTTTGACAATAACTTGACCGTCCAAACTCCAAAAGTGACAAGTGGTTAAATTCTATCAATTTATCTCTAACAAAAATTCACTTTTTCAGCTCGATGGGACCCTAAAATTGGTGTTGTTTCCGTTTTTGACGATAATTCAACTTTCTGAACTCCAAAAAAGACAAGTAAATAGTCCATTTTCTATAATTTTTCGTTAATGGTGTGATCAAATTTTAAAAAAAATTATTATAGCAAAAATTCATTATTTTAATTTGGTCTGACTAAAAAATCGAGGATTTTGTAACTTTTCTATTCGGATTCGCATTTGAGCATGTTTATAGACTAAAATATGTTTTTCGATCATTTTGAATCCAATGGTGAGGTCAGGATTTGAGCAAAAAATTCTAAAGTATTTTCTCAAATTTTCACTATTTTTTTTTATATACGAATTAAAAACTCAGGATTTTACACATTTTCCATATCCATGCATGCAGTGGGTTTTGTTCATTAAATTATATATATGGGGAGTGTTCGGATGCCCTAAAGAGAACCAAACATATCTCTTCATCATAAAGATCATCCTCACAAAACAGTAGCCCAATCCAAAACTTCTAACCCTAATTTACAAGTTGAAGAATCATGGACCGTCATATTTTTGTAAGCTACTTTTGATATGGTTAGAAGTTTCAGAATGGGTTGATTTTTTGTGAGGATGACCTCCTCATCATAGAGATCATCCTCACAAAAAATCAACCTATTCTGAAACTTCTAATCTATATATTGAAAAAATATTTAGCACAATGTTTGACTCTCTTTAGGGCTTCCACAACATGAAAAAGGCTATATTTGACTACCCAAAGTCGTTGAATTCTATAAAATTTGACTAACCAAGGCGTCAAAGTTTTCATTATCAATTTTTTTTTCGACAGACCAAAATCGTTAAATTGGTAGAGGATGGGAGAAATTTGATGGCTCTAAGCCGTCAAATTGGGGATCATCAAAAATTTCAATGGCCATAGGCTGTCAAAATTCACTTTTTAAAATTTGTAGGCTTTGGTTTGTCGAATTTTCTTGTCAAAATTTCCAACTTTCACATAATGCTTCGAACGCCACCTTATATACATAAAGATAATTTATTTCCCAATCTCGTCTTAGTATAATAGAGGACTTTCCTATTCAAAAACTACAACTCAAGCAATAATAACTAATTCTTTGCTATTTCTTTAAAGAAAATTAATTGTTGAGTATACCCATAAGTGTTCGATGTATTAAAATTAGTGGATATCTAGGGTGAAGATTTAGGAGTCCGAAATTACAAAAGTGATTGCGATTGTTGTGTCATTCTTTATGTATTTCAAATAAATTGATTATAGATAGAGATAATCATGAGATATGATATATTTATTATACTAATCTATATTATGTACATTGAGAATCTTCGACTTGATCTACTATGCATGTTGTATCACCTACATCTTTAAGGCTAAGTTTTTTGACCCCTATTTATCGTAATATTCTATCATCTTAACATAAATTTGGTAAAAATTTAAGGGGTTTTCAACAAAATTTTGAAGGTCGTAGATTGAGTGGTTTTGGAGGAGAAAAATTAAGGATATTTTGCCAAAATCCCTTTTGATTCTCTACTCAAATCAGCCTTCATCAACCTTAAAGTATCTCCAAAAATACTAGTTAAAGTAAATAACATCTTTTATTAAAATGCAACAAAAGTTATTTTAACAAATGTACAATTTTATCCTAAATTTAATGTACTAAACATTTCCTTCTTTATCCATATTGTGCGGTCAGAGTTCGATGGACGACTCAGATGGACTCTGCCTCATTGATCCGAAGTCGTTCTGAACACCTATTTCATCGTAGCAACATGGTACCTGCCAAAATCACTTTGACGCTCAAGTTAGAGAAGCAGAGGAATAGTCTAAAGAAACTGGTTAGACTTCTGATCCTTTCCAAAAGATCTCTCTCAATGGTGCTTACTGTGCTCTTTATAATCCCTCGCAGCAAATCAAGGTTTTCTCTTTTTCGAGCGACAATCCTAGGATATCCCCTAACTTTACGGGTTTGTTTACTTAACGATGATCTTCTAGATTGATCGTACTATATTACAAAGATATCCTCCAAGATCTCTAGGATTGACGTGCGCAATCAGGCTCACGATTATTCTATGACCAGTCTTGTCCTACTCAGCTGGCCTGGTAAAAACACCCTCGATCTGAGGGTTGCGGATCCATTTTTTTAGGTGTTGGGTTGGAGTCGCCACCTATTTATTATGATTTAGGAACCTAAAATATTGACTTTAAAATAGATAAGATACTGATCTACACGGAGAACAAGTTCGGGGATTACGTTATGGGGTTGGAAGGTGTTAGGCACCAACCCATCCCGGCAAATGTCGGTCTCTACTATTTTTCAAAAAATCTTACATTGCTAAAAGACCTAAAATCAATAAATAAAAAAATAAGAAGTATACCTAGATGATCGCAACGATTTGTTCCCTCAGAGCTGACGGAGAGACTCCTCGTATGAGATTCCTTGCTTTATTTCCATCACTAGATCTGCTTATGATCTCCAAGTTGAGATATTTAGATCTGAGTATTTTCTATTTTTTAAGGGTTTCTAGATATTTTTGAAAGGTTTCTAGGTGTTTTTTGAGAAAAAGCTAGGGTTTGGATGATAAGTAGGGAGTTAGGACTTCAAAATTAGGGTTTGGAGAAGGCTATGGAGACTTTTTGACCTACTTTTCTAGCATTTATTTTGACCTGTGAGATTAGGTTGTGGAAACTCCTTTTTATAGATTTTTTTGGAAGAACTACGGGTTGACTAGGTCTCTTTTTAAATAAGGTGAATTAAGATTTTGACATAAGTCTTACTGATTGACTAGGTTTATTTAGATTAGGGTTTTAATTAGGATTTTTGACTTAAGTCTTATTTGATTGACTAGGTTTATTTAGGTTAGGGTTTTAATTCTTACGTACAATGAAAGAATATATTTTTAGTTTTTGGAGAACCCCCCTTTATTATATTTTAATTCTTTAGGCTTCCAAATAGAGGGATTTTTTAATAAATATCAGGGGGTTCTACTTAAATAAGTGGGCAACCTACAATAATTTTGCCTGAGAGCTTGATTGATTAGTTTAAAATTTTTAATTTTAAGTAAGATTTTACTTTACATTAATTAATATTTTAATTATTAATTTCAGAATTTTAAATTATTAAAATTGAAAATTACCATTTTACCCCCGAAGAGGAATTTTGCATTTCAAGTCATTTTTCGATGTTTTAGGATGTTTTGAAATTGATTTTTTGTAAGGAATTCGATGGGATTATAAGTTTGTGTCACTTATAAATTTTTTTGTATGAAATGAATGTGAACCTTATAAGGGATATTTCATAATTTTGTCGAATTTGATGAAAATTGACGAAATGATTTATTTAATTTTATTTTGTTATTTTATGTGTTTCAATGACTTTTTCTAAGCGTGATGTGGAATCTAAGGATGTTTTAATGTTAGGGTTATTTTTGTAATTTGATCATTTTTTAGTAATTTTTATCATAAAACTTCTTTTTGTTTGAAGAATGATGATTTCTACGTTTTGAGGTCATATTTTCCTAGCGTAACATAATTTCTAAAGTTTTATTCTCTTGAGATACCTTATCTAAATTTCTGAAACATATCTAGTAACAAAAAAAAATATTAGAATATTCATCCATCATTGGGAACCGTCGCAATCAGGTTGACGAGTTGATTAATCAGGCGAGTGCAAAAATGGGGTGTCTACACTTGGTTCACTTAATGCTGTGTTACCCTTCTAGCCAGGCTAGGGAGATCTCTACTTTGATCTACCTTGCTTGAAGTGCAACACCCATATGCTGACCTGCGCCTACTACTACTTAATCGGCTTGGACATGTGTACGGCTTAGATTAACATGCAATTATTTCCCTCTATAATTACCTTCTCTCGAAGAGACGTAAAGTCTTTTTGTCTCCTCGAGATATGTGTCTACTTTCTCATTGGGTGCCTTGATTGTCCATAATTACTTTTGTTCTTCCTGAATTGACGCATTTGATGCAACATCATTTCAAATCGCTTTTGACAGCTGAGATGGGCCACTAGTTATTTGTGTTTGTCCACGTGTTTCACTATCTTCTGCACTACCCCCAAACTACGATACTTAAGTTAGACTCAAGTTGTCTTTTGGACGTATGTGCTCCACTGTTTACTCTTATAAATAGGGGAAAGTACTCATTTATCTTTTAACTGCGCCAAAACTTTAAAATTTCATCTTCTTACTTTTCCATAATAAAGTTTTTTATCTCTCTTTTTGTTTCCCTACTACTACTACCTCTCTTAGACTGAGGTAATCTTCTTTTCTTGTCTTCTCTCTTTTACATATTTGCTTTCTTTATGACTCTTAGTGCAATCTAACTCCGATGTAGTTTCTATATTCATCCGTGTCAGCGAGGACACTGACACCCCTGACCAATGTCATTAGGGAGAAATCTTGGTCTATGCTGACCAAATTAGGGTTGGCTTCATTTTGCTTATCTCTCCCTTCCTTAGAGAGGTACTAAATAAGATAAATCGAGTCCCAGGCAAAATGTCTGGAAACTTCTACCGCTAGGTGGAGATTGTGGAGAAGATGGGTATAACCCCCAAAAACTTCCTCTCTAGATACAATCTGAAGGCCATCCCCCAATGCTCAGGGTACTACTCGTTGTCCTCTAAGAGTATAGTAGTGGCCCTAGTTCCTTCTTTCCTCAGTTCTGACAAAAGGTGGCATGAATACCCCCTATTCATCTCTAAAGACTAGGAGTTTGCCCTTGGTGCTCCTCATGAGGGATTTAGGGTCCCTCGGACTTTTTAAGATAAGGCTAACTTGAGACTGCCGAATGTGTTTCACTTTTCTACTTGGTTTGCGGCTTGTTCTACTTTTAACTGTTACTTTATTTTCTTCACAGATTCTTCCGCCTTTGTAGCTGCAGAGGGGAGGAAGAAGCAACGTAGAGCATTGAAAGATTGGAGGCTTGTGGTAATAGACATCCAAATTAGAGCTTCTGAGGGAGTGGTGGTGGAAGACCTCCTTTCTGTTGTGCTATGGCCACTTGCACGAGAAGTTCCCTCTGGTAGGGCCGAATGAACCGTAGAAGATCTTGATCCATTCCCTCTTGCTTCTATTCCCCTTTGGCCTCTTCCGTGACAAGGGGCTTTATCTGATCATGCTTCCTTTGCCCAGGTTGAATAGGATCTGAAACATTTTGATCCATTCTAGGCTTTTGTTTTTTACCCTCCTTCATCTGAAATTTTGCCAAGGTCTTCTAACATCATGAACATCGACTTCTTGGAGTTCCCGTTCTTATGTTCCCCTATCATTAGGGTTATTCCCCCCACTAGCCAAACCAAGAAGAGGAAGAAAAAAAGAAGTCAGTCATTGGAGAAGAAGACCAACTGGCTACAATGCCTGGGGGACTGGCTGTTCTTGCTTTTACCTCTACTTCTGTTTCTGCTATAGTTGCTATTGATGTTACTACTATAGCTGTTGTTGTCCCTATTGAGCTTTTCGAGGAGATTGAGACTCAAATAAGACAGAGTTTTGTCACCCCTAGGGAGCACAGCCAACCTACAACAGTGAAAGAAGGTACTTGAGGAGTCCAAGGACGAGGGCCCTGGACATCGCAAGACTCCTCTGGAGACAGCTGCATTCGCCTAGATGGGTCGCGAGGCTTTCCTCTAGGATAAGAATGAAAATAACTTTTTTCGGTCCCTCTCTTACGTCTACAATAAAAGTTGCAGGGTAAAAGACCCTGTTGTCACAGCTTTTCTGCTCTCCTAGTCCATTTCTCTCAAGGACTAGGATGTTACTGATCAAGCTAACATTGACTTGGACTTTGGGTCATTTGCTCACGGCCTTTACCAGGTAATTCTCTATTTTTCTTGTCCTATTATCTATTCTGCATGTTTTACTCACTTAAATGCTTTACTCTGCTTTGTAGGCACATGTTTACGGAATCCTAACCTTCCTGAAGTAGTGTGAGGTTGATAACTAGGCAGTTGTCTTAGCCAGGGAGCATGAAGAAAAAATAAGTCTACACCAAGCTGAGTTGGCCACTTCTAGCTAATTTTCCCAAGAGGCTCAATAGGAAATGGAGGCTAATCTGGCCCAGTTTTCTAAGGCTAACTTGGCCTTGGAGGAATTGAATAGGAAGCTAACAGATCTTCAAGGTGTTTTTCAACTGAAACAGGATAGTTACAAAAAAAGAGTATAGAGGAGAAATGCATAACTAGTGGAGCTCTGAGAAAAAATGTAGCAACAAGTGCTTGAACTAGGCTCCCTAAAAGCAAGTATTAAATCAATTAGGGTAACTCAGACTAAGGAAGATGAAGATGATACTAAAAGATTGTTAGGATAACTATAGGCGCAATACTCTTGGTTGGCAAATGAGGCTTCGTCTAAGACCTACCATGAAGGTTTTGAGGCTGCTCGGCTTCAATATGAGAAGGAAGAGGGGGACAATAAGAGAAACATGGATGATGTCACTTTGATTTCTCTTGTCGAAACATACCTTGGACCAGGCGCTACAGGCGACCCTTACCCTTCCAATTGGATAAGGAGGGGAACCCTATGGCTATCCTGGAATGAGCTCTTGGTAAGCTCATGGTGATTAGACTTACCTTAGAATTGAATCATGCCAAGGTGACAAATTCTTCAGCCTAGACCAATGATCTGTCCCCTGCTCAACCTTTTGTCTTGCTTCCCGTCCCTATAATTAACCTAGATTAGGATGAAGCGATTGATCCTCCGAGTTCTACTGCTGACGCTGATCCTCCTCTTCCTGTTACTCAGACTTCGCTTTCTGCTAGCCAACCTTTCATCATTGAATGAAGTTCTGTTCTTTGCTTTTGTTACTACATTTTGTATTATCCCAACTTTGGGATCTCTCTCTTGTACTTTTCCCTTTCATTATTAATGAAAAGAAAATTTTCTTTTGCACAACTGTCATCCTATTTGAATCTTTTCTTTTTCTTAATATTTACATTGTATTCACAATCTGTTAGTCTGTCTTTTAACTTATCATAACTTTCAACATTATGTTTTGTAAGTCTGGTTTCTCACATTACTTGTTTTATTCAAGCTAACTTAAGCCATCTACTCACCCGTTTCTAATGCGAACTCTATCGCACTATTTGCACTTGCGCAATCCATAACTGCACTGTCACACTGCTCATTTTACTATTTCCTCAGTTGTACTGTTGCACTACATATTTTGTTAACTCAACTAAACTGCTGCACTGATCATTCTACTCATAGCACTACTAACTACCACACTACTCATTCTACTGATATTTATTTTCTTAGCTGAACTATTGTACTACCCATTCTGTTACCTTAGCTAAACTATTGCATTGCTCATTCTACTCATGCTTACTACACTCTCCCCCCAGGTTCTACCTTAAGTAAGTTTTACTTAGGTGGAACCTTCATTAGATGAATGTAATAAACTTAGGAAGATAGAGTACCCTTGAGTTACTATCCTTGAAAAAGGCTCTAACTCTACTTCAACTCTTTGCTTTTACAACGGCTAAATTTAATGTTTTTGAACTCATGATAGAGTAGAACCCTGACCAACTTCTTGCTCTGCCAATGAAGGTAGGTCTGGATCCAGGTGGAATCCATATTAGTGTTTTTGTTACTCGTATCATAGTTGGGCCTCAACCAGCTTTGTACTTTGCCAGTTAAGGCAGAGAAAACCCACGTAAGCCCGGATCCAGGTGGGATCCAACTTAAGTGCTCTTGAAACTCATGACAGAATTGGATCCTGACCAACTTCTTACTCTACCAATGAAGGCAGAAAAGACCCACGTAGGTCTAAATCCAGGTGGGATCAACATTAATACTATTGTTATTCGTGTCAGAGTTGGGCCTTGACCAACTTCTTACTCTACCAGTTAAGGTAGTGAAGACCCACGTAGGCTTGGATCTAGGTGGGATCCATCTCTTGTGCTAACTCTTACGCATAAGTTTATAGCAATCAAACAATATTATTCATTGATAATACCTTTTTAAGTTACAAGTATTCCACCGTCTAGGCAGCTCTTGATCGAACATCGTTATCAAGTAATAGATTCCCTTTTATAATGTGCTTGTTACTCTATATGGCCCTTCCCAATTAGCGCCCAATTTGTTACTATTTTGTTCTTTTGTATTTTAGAACATCATACGCAGCACTAAATCTCTTTTATTGAAATGCCTGTGGTAGACTTTCTAGTTGAAGTAGTTTTGCAACTTCTTGTGATAATGCTCTAGTCTTACCAATGCCGTTTCTTACTTTTCTTCTAGCAAATCTAATTCTGCAATCATCTGTTGGTTGTTCTGGTCAGCTTGCATTATTCTGAATCTTATCATGGGGAAGTCATTTCCTTAGGGATCACTGCTTCCATGCCATAGGCTATGACGAATGGTGACATCCCTGTGGAGGTTTTGGCAGTTGTCCTATAGGTCCATAACACACCATGCAAAACTGCTATCCACCTGCCCTTTGCTTCTCCCAGCCTTTTCTTTAGAGTGTCTATTAGCACCATATTTGTAGCCTTTTCCTATCTGTTGTCATGTGGATACTACGGTGTGGAAAATAACTGTATTATTCCATGTTCTTCTTAAAAATCTCTGATTTGTTATTTTGCTAATTGTCTCCCATTATCGGAGACTATAATGCATAGCAGACCAAATCTATAGATAATATTTTCCCGTATGAACTTCTAAACTTCCTACTACAGTATTCTGGCTAGAGGGAACGCTTTTGCCCACTTGGTGAAATAATGTATGACTATTAGCAAGAAAGTCAAGTTGCCTGGTGCTCTAGGCAACGAGTCTACTAGGTTGATTCCCCATTGTGGAAATGGCCAATGGCTGGTAAGGGTGCTGAGCGACACTGTCGACTATCGAATTAGCTTTTCGTGTCTTTGGCAACTGTCGTAATGCTTGACATGCAGTGTTGCGTTTTTTTGCAAGTATTGCCAGAAATACCCTTGAGATAGTATTTTATGGGCCAAATACCTCGCCCCCAAAATGTTTTCATAGTCTTATTCGTAGATTTTGCTTAACACATTCTTTGCCTACTTTGGTGCTAGGCAATACAAGAGTGGCCCTCCAATAGACTTTCTGTACAACATCCTGTGTAGGATAATGTATATCTCTGCTTTGTTCTTGATTCGTCTGGCCTCCTTTGGATTGCTAGGCAGCTCCATTTGCTGTAAGAAGGCTAGGATGGGGTTCATTCATCCATGGTCCCCTACGACCGCAACTACGTTGATCGACTTTGGTTCGTCTATCGCGGGACGTTCCTGGTAACCCAATGGCAATTCTTTCTTACCTTGCCCTACTAGCATTGAGGCTATGTAGGCTAAGGCATCCACATGCCTGTTGTCTATTCGAGGTATATGCTCTACTTTACTTTCTCCTGCTCGAAGCATAGCAAACCTGATCTTCTCCAGATAGAGTTACATCCTAGGATCTCGTGCTTCGAATGTCCCATTGACGTGATTGACTACTAATTGTGAATCACTGTAAATTGTTGCCTTTGTTACACCCAGTCTTACTAAAGAATTGAGGCCGAGTAGCATCGCCTCATATTCTGCTTCATTATTGAACACCCTGAATCTCAGTCTAACTACCTTCTTTGTCCTAGACCCATTCGGAGTAATCAGCACTGCTCTTATTCCTGACCCTTCCAGGTTGGACGATCCATCCACGTAAACTTTCCACCTTGGGCTATTGTGTAGTTCTTGCTCTTCTTCCGAATGCTCCAACTCGTCTACCACTATATTTGCATTCTTTTCTACTAGGAAATCTATCAAGAAATCAGCCACTACTTGACCTTTTAGTAAGACTCTAAGCTTAAACTCGAGTTTGAATTCTACTAGTTGCACTGCCCATTTTGCCATTCTACCCGATCTTTCCATCTATCCCAATACAGACTTTAAGGGATATTTTTTAATGACTTGTACTCGATGTGCTTGGAAGTATGGCCTTAAGCGTAACGTTGTGTAGACAAGAGCTAACCCCACTTTCTCGAGTCTTGAGTAATGTGTCTCCAGGTCAGTGAAAGTCTTGGTCAAGAAATTAATGGGTTGCTCTACGACTGTTCCAGCCCTAACCAAGACTGAACTGAGTGCATGTTTTCAGATAGCTCAATACAGCCCTAATTCCTCTCCCACTTCTGGCTTGGAGAGTATAGGCGGTCTGCCTAGGTACTTCTTTAGTTCTACGAAAGCTTACTCACACTCTTCTGTCCACTCGAATCTAGTATTTTTTCGTACCAACTGGTATAATGGTCTGCATTTATCTAAAGACCTAGAGATGAAGCGATTGAGTACTGCCACTCTTCCTACTAACTTCTGAACTTTCCTCTGCGTCTTCAGGGAAGGCATTTCTAGCAACGTTCTAATCTAATCTAGATTGGCCTCTATCCTCCTCTTTGTGATCAGGTAGCCTACGAATTTCTCCGAAGTTAATGTGAAATTGCATTTCTCCAGATTGAGCTTTATCCCAACTTTTCTTATTCGAGAAAAGACTTCTTCTAGATCAGTGATATGATCTTTCTTCCTTTTATTTTTCACCAATAGATCATCTATGTAAACTTTTGCAGTTTTACCTACCAGATCCCGGAAGAGTTTTGTCACCAGCCTTTGATACGTAGTCCCCGGATTTTTCAATCCAAAGGGCATCACTTTATAGCAGTAGAGCCCTTATTCAGTGATGAAGATTGTCTTCTCTTGATTTATTAGGTTGAGCTGTATCTGATTGTAGCCAGAATAGCCATTCATGAAGGACAACATCTCGTGGCCTGAAGTCGCATCTATCAGTCGATCTATCCTTGGCATAGGAAAACTATCCTTGGGGTAAGCCTTGTTTAAGTTCGTAAAGTCAATGCAGACTCTAACCTTCCCGTTCTTCTTAGGCACTGCCACAATATTTGCTATCCAGTTAGGGAACTACACCTCCCTAATGAATTTAGTTCTAATCAGCCAGTTCACTTCTTCGTTCACTACTTCTCTAAATTGAGGTACTAATCTCATTGGTTGACTCCACATTAAAATGGTGACAGATCACCTTGGAACTAAACCCTAGCATCTCTTCTATGGACCAAGCGAAGACATCCCAGTTCCTCCTTAAGCAATTAGTCAGTTCTCTTAACTCCTCTGATGCCAATTCTACCCCTACTCCTATCTGTCTGCTTTCTCCCAGATCCACTATCTGGAAGTTTTCCAAGCACAGGGGTTTACTCTGCTCACTCTCCCCTCACTATAACTACTATTGCTAAACCTTGACCTCAGAGAGCTCCTCCCTACCTAGCATACATACATGGGCCGCTACTTGATCTCTTTGTATGTCCCACATCCCTTATGGTGTTGGGAATCTCAAAACTTGATAGTACATAGAGGGAACGACCCTAATCTCGTACGTCTACCATCTGCTCAGGATGGCGTTGTATGGAGAACTTGTTTCAACGACCATAAACCTATTCATTAAGGTTATTGGCACTACCTGCATGGGTAAAATTATCTCCGCCCAAGGCTGGTTTGTCCTTCCGTTGAACCCAATCGATGATGCCCCTGTTGGAACGAGCACGTTTCTGCTAAGGCCCATCTTCAAAAAAGTTGAACGGTACAGAATGTCGACAGAGCTGCCGTTGTTGATCAACACCCTTTTAAGAGTAAAAATGCCCACCTGAAGAGTTATCACAAGTGCGTCATAATGGGGCCTCACTACCCTCTCCAAGTCCTTCTCTATGATTGCCACAGCCTGTTCGTCGTAGGATTTTATCTGTTATGTAGGTCCACTTATTGTTGTATAGACGTGAGTTATATGCTCTGCTCTACGTTTTTTGATCCTCTTGCCAGTCCAGCTTTGACCCAGCTTTCTACTTTCCTAATGTAGACACCCCATTTTTGCATTCACCTGAATAATCAACTTGTCAACCCGATCGCAACGGTTCCCAATGATGGATGTTTATTCCAATGCTTTATATTGTTACCAAATATGTTTCAGAAATCCAGATGAGGTATTTCGAATTGATAAAACTGTAGAAACCACGTTACACTAGGAAAATATAACCTCAAAAGCTTAGAAATAATCATTTTTCAGAAAAAAAGAAGCTTCACGATAAAAATCACTAAAAAATGACCAAATTACCAAAATACCCCTAACCTTAAAATATCCCTACAACCTACATTACACTTAGGAAAATCCATTCAAACACATAAAAAAATAAATCGAAACCATATAAATCATTTCGCCAATTTTCATAAAATTCGACAAAATTACAAAACTACCCCTCATAAAGTTCACGACCATTCCATACAAAAAATTTCATAAATGACACAAACCAATATTTTCGTTTAATTCCTTATAAAAATCGATTTTAAAACATCTTAGAACATCAAAAATCGACTTGAAACACAAAAAATCCTCTCCGAGGGCAAAACGATAATTTTCCAATAAAAAAATTAAAAATTTTGAAATTAATAAATAAAATATTAAATAATTAAAGTGAAACATTAATAAAATTAAATTAAAATTTTGAACCAAATAAATCGATCAATCAGGCTCTCAGGCAAAATTGTTAATAGTTGCCAAGATATTTATTCAATGACCCCTCCATTTGGGGGTCAAAAGAATTAAAAATATATAAGAGGGGGGTTCTCCAAAAAATTTAAGTCAATCAAGTAAGACTAAAGTCAAGATATTAAAGTCAATCAAGTAAGACTAAAGTCAAAATTAAAGTTAATCAAGTAAGACTAAAGTCAAAATATTAAAGTCAATCAAGTAATACTAAATTCAAAATCTTAAAGTCAATCAAATAAGATCAAAAGTCAAAATCCTAATAGAGTTCTAATTAAATAATAATTCTATTTAACAATCCTAATTAAATAATAACTCTATTTAATAGAATTCTAAATAAAGCATAACTCTACTTAAAACAATTCTAATTAAAATATAACTCTAACTAAAAGAATTATAATTAAATACTAATTCTATCTAAAAAAAACCCTTAAAAAAATCTATAAATAGGGGTCCTCACACCCTATTTTCGTATCCAAGAATAAATACTAAGAAAAGTAGGTCAAAAAGCTTCCCTAACCTCCCATAAATCCTAATTTTGAAGTTCCAACTCCTTACCTAACATCCATATCCCAACTTTATCTCAAAAAACACCTAAAAATCCTTCTAAAATACTTTAAAATCTATAAAAAAAATTAAAAAAACTCAAAGATTCAAGAAAAAGATACCTCAACTTGGAGATCAGAAATCAGATCCTGCAACAGAACGAAGCGAGGAATACTGTACAAAGAGTTGTTCTATCATATCTGAGGGAACAAAGCCGTTGCGTTCGGAAAAGGTAACCATTTTTATTTTTTTAATTATTATTTAGGTCTTATTAGTAATGTAGTTTTATTTAAAAATTATTAGAGACCGGCATTTGTCGGGTGGGGTTAGTGCCTAACACCTTCCAACTCCGTAACATGATCCCCGGACTTAGTTTCTTATTTTTCATAGATTAGTTTTTTTTGCCTTTTAGAGTCAATGTTCGATTTCTAGACCGTAATAACTAGGTGGCGACTCCCAAACCTCAAAGATCAAAAGCGGATTCGCGTACCCCGCTGATGGAAGGCGCTTTCAGTGGCGACTCCACTGGGGACTATTGAGGATTAGACTTGAAAAATCCCAAGTATGGGAGCATTGCCAAGATAACCTAGTGTTTTTTATTATTTAGTTCGATTTATTTTATTTATTTATTTATTTTTGTGACTTGATTGTGGATGAATTTAGGTATTGTATTTTTGTCCAATTAAGGGTCACCTTTTGATGACCCAAGTATGAAAGATTCAAATTGACATATGAAAATGATGGAATGATGAAAATTGGGATAACAATGTTAAAATATTTTTACAGAATATACTAATAAGAATTAAGTTTAGGCACCTATTAATAAAACGTAGATCTCATCGAGTAGATTAATTTAGAATCTGAATTCACTCAATTTCGTTATCGGGAACCTTGATATCATCGATGCAAGTTCAATCTGTAAATCTGGAATTGTTGCTGAATGAAGGTTGGGACAATAATGTTAAAACATTTTTACAACACATTCTAGTGAGAATTAAGTTTGAGCACCTATTAATAAAATATAGATCTCATCAAATAGATTAATTTAGAATATGAATTTACTCAATTTCGTTATCGGGAGCCTTGGGTATCATCGATGCAAGTTCAATCTGTAAATCTGGAATTGAAGCTGAAAGAAAGTTGAGATAACAAAATATTTTTACAGAGCATTCTAGTTAGAATTAGGTCTAGACACCTATTAATAAAACGTAGATCCTATGAAGTAGATTAATTTAAAACCTGAATTCACTCAATTTCGTTACCAGGAACCTTAGATATCATCGATGCAAGTTCAATCTGTAAATCTGGAATTGTTGCTGAATTAAGGTTAGGACAGCAATGTTAAAACATTTTTATAGAATATTCTAGTGAGAATTAAGTCTGGCCACGTATAAATAAAATGTACATCTCATCAAGTAGATTAATTTAGAATCTGAATTTAGTCAATTTCGATATCGGGAGCCTTAGATATCATCGATGCAAGTTCAATCTGTAAATCTGGAATTGTTGCTGAAAGAATGTTGAGACAACAATGTTAAAACGTTTTTACAGAACATTTTAATCAGAATTAGGTCCGGGCACCTATTAATAAAACGTAGATGTCATCGAGTAAATTAATTTAGAACCTAAATTCACTTGATTTCATTATTAAGAGCCTTAGATATCATCGATGCAAGTTTGGATTGTATTTTCCTAATTCACAGAATATCTGAATTTATCTAGTGTTAGCACAATTAATGTTCCTGAGAGCGAGCTCATCTCAACAATCATCATCCTATCATCAATGTAACATCTATTGGAATGTCGATTTATTTTGGATCACCCAAAAGTGATCATTTGATTGGACCCTAAAAATTATAAAAATTATGCCTATTGTAATGTTTGTTTGATCAATTATTATATGCCATGCTCATTAATTGATTTGCCATTGATCTTGATCAGATATATAGTTGATGTGCTTATTGGTGATCTTCATGATTTTATTGGACTGGTATTTGTTTTGGCTAATATTCATATGGTATTAATGTGTGATGATATGATCAAGCCCATAGGCCTATTTGTTTGAAAAAGCCCTGGGCACACCCAACCCTGTTTTGCACACACCACATGCACGTTTACTGTTTTGCACGCTTGCATGTCCCAATATAGCCAACGTGGCACTAGTACGTGGCTCGGTCTTTTCGAAGATGCGACGTCATTCATGAAAATCACATCTCCAGTCACGTACCTTAGGGTATATTAAACTGGGGCATCAGTACCATCTGATCAGGTGACTCTGAAAGGTATATCGATGCACCCAGGCTGGAGCGACCTGAGCCTTTGACCTAATGTAAGCCGCACAGTCACATGTCTCGTTTGCCAACGTAGTCCTAGTATGTGGTCGGTACCCTCGTGGGATGCCAAACTATTTATGAAAGCTATAACTTTTGACTCGTACTCGTAGGTATAACAAAGATAATCAAGTACATCAATTGCACTTCTTAGCCAAAACCGATGCCTAAGCGAGATCCTGCCCCACTGTACCCTACTGTATGAGGGGGATAGACTACGTCTATTCTAGACGAGAGGTATTTAAGTGGGCCTTTGCTCAGCATTGTGTGCCACCTCTCAACTGGGGATCAAACTGGTTGTTTTTTACTTCAGAGAAGTAAGTTGGAGTTTTAGATTATCACCTATACGGTATATTAAACCAAGTCATCACGTACCATCCGGTTGAGTACGCTCGAGAAGTATATAGGTGCACTTGGGCAAGGGTGGCCAGATAAATTGCATTGCACGTACTAAACCTAGGGTCTAGAAGCCTTCCTGTAGGTCATGACCTAAACTAACTACAGGTATTCCCGGGTTGCTCAATTTAATCCAACCAACAGGTAAGTAAGTGAACTGATACAGACTGTTCAAACTAAACCCATTATATCGGTCCGACCCAATCGGTGAAATGTACCGATTAATTTGAACCAATTAAACCAGTTGGCCCAATTGACAAATGGATCAAACTGATCAATGCCAAATCAGTTGGACTAATTGGTTTCACTTTTAAAGATCCAGACCACTTAATATAGAAAGATTCGATTTTAGGATCAAAATATTTTGTTTGATCATAGGTTCTATCCTAATCAGGGGTAATCCCGTGACTAATCTTTTTCACATTCTTGGTCACTATAAACTTATAGTGTATTTGGATTCAATATTTTCCACCGGAGAGCTAAATTTTAATCATGTGGTTAAGAGTCAAACCTTCAGAATCGATGATTAATCTTAGGTGCTCCTAAACATTCTAAACCCTCATCTGTGTCATTTTGGGTCCGTCAAAAGAGTCGTCTAGTTAAAATACCAATGTCAAGTCCAAGTAGTCCATCCACCCAGAAGGACCTTCTCGCATTGTAGATAATTGTCCTTGAGTTTTCTTTGAGTTTCAATCCAGTTTTCGTCAGTCTTTAAATCTAGTTAGTTGTTTCAATTACGTTAGTCTTTCTTCAACTCTCGAGTCTTCGACGAGTTTGTCAGTTTATGTTTTTTAATTCCAATAAAATAAAGAAGTTTCTAATTATCATGCGTGTAATAACGATTTGAGCATAATATCAAAATATAAAGAATGCATCAGAACTCACTAATCGAACTTGATAAATATTGGAATTAAATAATACACTCAGGAAGTGCAAATTGGTACTATATTATCTCCAAGGGAACATGAGAGAATTATAAATTTACTTGAAAAATTCAACAACATTCCTACTTGGTCTCATGACGATATATTAATAGATTGCACCAAAATAGATCAAGTTCTAAAGTTGATGATGAACTTCAAAATCAAAGATTATCAGTCAAGAATGATGTAGTTGAAACCATCGACAAAGGTGTTAAGATTTATATGAAGGGATTCATAATGTTTTTCACTCGAGTAAAGAAGAGATCTCATTCGCGAAAGAATATAAGATTTTTTTTGAAGTTTGAAAAGGGTTGAACGAGTCAACGTCAAATACAAAGAACTCAATCACACTCAACTTTGTAAAAGAAGACTGAAGATTTCTCTTTATCAGAAAAAGGTTGAAGATTATTCTTTCTCAAAAGAAGACTGAAGATTACTCATTCTCAAAAGAAGACCTTACTCGATAGAGTAATCAAGACATCGAGTTCCTAAACCTTGATCAAATCAAGTAATATTTTACCAAAGGAGGCCTTCTTTGGTCGAACCATTTCTCTGTCTTACCAAGAAGAAGATAACCTTCTTTAACCCCTCGTAGCCTTTAAAAAAAATTAATAGCCTCTTCTTTCTAAACCATGTCGACCAACCTTAGGGGGGAATCTTAGTTTTTGACCTGATCCCAAAAGAAAAAGAAATATTTGGGGTACGTAGGCAACCTGAGAAGTTACTTCAGGCCTGGTCATGCAAAAAAAATGTATTTTCTTAAGGAAAGTGTTATCCAAAAGGAAAATCCTCTATTAAAAGGTTCAAAAGAAGAGAATGCTAAACTAGGGCATTGGAAAAAAAAGAAAATAATGTCAAATTAGGGGCATTTAGAAAAAATCAAAATAATTGACAGAAAATAGAGAATATCAAACTAGGGGCATTTTAGAAAGTTGAGCCTTATATCTTTTCTTTCTAAACCATATCCTGAGCCCACCTATTAAGTCCTCCTGAATACTAATTGAATCGGTTAAGGTGCAGGGAACCAAAAAGTTGTCGAGTTGAATATTCAAGATTATTGAGAAAAAGAGAAGCCCGCTAAGTCGAAAATCCGAAAATGAGACTTAGGCAAAATTTAGGGCATAACCATAAAAAAGAAAGCCGGCTAGGTTGAAAACCTGAAAAGGTGACCTAGGCAAAAATCAATGCATCGTTAGAAAAAGAAAAGAAAAACTCGTTAAGTTAAAAACCAGGAAAAGAAAACTAAGCAAAAATTAGGACATCATCAAATGGGAGGTAGGGTCCCATCAAGAAGAAAAATTCAGAAAGAAGTTTATGCGAAAATTAGAAAATGCAGAATCATTCAAGCCACAACATTCGTTTTTCAGCCAAGAGCTCACATCTAACAAAGACAATGTTGAAGTCGAAAAAATCAGAAGTCATCTTGAACATTGTAAGATCTTTAAGAGTATGTTTACTTGTTCAAATGATCGCTAATGGAAGATGTAGAATCATCAACCACTTTGAAGAGAAAGATCTTTTATTCTAATATTTATCAAGATTTTAAGTCCAGCTTAAACATTTCTATAAAAAAAAATGATCAAATTCCTTATTGCACATATGATAATCTTAAAAGTCTTAAATTTAAGGGAATGTCAGTTCTTCTATCTGTCATACATCAGAGTCCATATTTTTCAAGCGTAATCCATTCCATTAGTCTCGTAATCAAGTTCTAGTTAAAGCCAACCTTGAAAGTAGGGGCATTTTTGAAAGTCATTTAATTCTAAAGTTTTGTTCTTAATCACATGATAAAAAGAAAAATCTTACTTAGAAGTTCGATGAAGTCTAATGATAACTATGAATCTAGATGCATGATAAGCCAATAAAGGCCAAATCTTTCAAACTTTGAGCTCGATTTTAAATTATAGAATGAATTAATATGATTGTTTAAGTTCCTATAAATCTAAACCCGAGAAATTGACTTAGTAAGTTCGAGTCCAAGAAACGAGACTCCAATTTTTTAAATCATAGAATGAGTAGGGTTTTTGAAGTGCCTACAAGCCTAAGTTCGAGTTTGAAAAATGAGACTCCAACTTGTTGAATCATAGAATGAGTAGACTTTTTGAAGTGCCTAGAAACCTAAGTTCGAGTCCGAGAAATGAGACTTTAACTTTTTGAAGTGCCTACAAGCCTAAGTGCGAGTTCGAGAAACAAGACTCCAACTTTTTGAATCATAGAATGAATAAGCTTTTTGAAGTGCCTACAAACCTAAGTTCGAGTCCGAGAAACGAGACTCCAACTTTTTGAATCATAGAATGAGTAGGATTTTTGAAGTTCCTACAAACCTAAGTTCGAGTCCAAGAAACGAGACTCCAACTTTTTGAATCATAGAATGAGTAGGATTTTTGAAGTCCCTACAAACCTAAGTACGAGTCCGAGAAACGAGACTCCAACTTTTTGAATCATAGAATGAATAGGTTTTTTGAAGTGCCTACAAACTTAAGTTCGAGTTCAAGAAACGAGACTCCAACTTTTTGAATCATAGAAATGGATGACGTCGCATCTCCGAAGAGACCGGGCCACACACTAGTGCCACGTTGGCTATATAGGACATGTAACTGCGTAAAACAGTAAACGTGCATGTGGTGTGTGCAGAATAGGGTGGGGTGTGCCCGGGGCATTTTCGAAAAAATGGGCCCATGGGTCCAATCAAATCATCACAACATTGATGTGGCATGAATATTAAATACCAATCCGATCACATTCCATCATATCAACATTATAATCAACATCATGCATATATCTCAAACAAGATTATGGCATGTTAGATATGCAATTAACATAATATGGTCCCATTTAAAATTTAAACGTGCACATTACCTTCATACATCAATCATGGCAAATTAATCAATGAATATGGCATATGATAATCGACTAGATCCGATCATTGCAATAGGTGCCATTTTTACAATTTTTATAGTCTAATCAAGGGTCATTTTGGGGTGACACTAACCAAATTGATATTTCTAAGGATATTGGATTAAGAACAAAATGACAATCGTTGGGATGATGATTTTTACGCGAATTGAGAGAGAGGAAAAGAATAATAAAAAAAACATTAAAAAAACCAATCGATTTTTACTTTTATAAACAAACTTAAAAAACACATTTTTTTTATTTTTTTTAGACTATTAAAAAGACAGCAAGTAAAAATAGTAGAGAAAAACTACATTAAAAAAATATTAAAAAAAATGAAAAAAATGAAACAAGAGCAATTTGGTAGGTTGTTATAACAACTAATCATTATTTTCAATGAAAGGGGGTGTGCCCTTAGTAAAAAAATAAAAAATTTATTTAATTTTCACATCATCTTCTCCAACAGATTTCAGCCATGTTCGTCAGAATTAAAAAAAAAAAAAAAAAAAAAGCAGAGAACGATCTTGCTTTTCCAATCCAATTGATTTGAGGTCACTTTGGTCGATTTGAAGTTCCTTGTTTCATCGATTTCTTATGACTTCAAATCCAGATTAAAGAAAGAAAAACGCTGCCATTGATGGTTTATTAAAGCTCAAAACCGATGCATAAAATACCATGGAATCCATGGTTTTCATTCGATCTTTACCATTGATTTTTAAGGTTCCCCATCTTCGATCAAAACACAGCAAGGTTTAGATTCACAACCCAATCAGATTTTCGCTAAAAACCCGAAACAAACCAAAACAAAATTTTTTTAGTGATCTCTTTAACCTTCATCTGCAATTAACGTTCTATTGCAGCCCAAAACAGTCGCAAAAACTCAATGGAACCCATGGTTCTCAATCTTCATCATCAATTACAAAGTCCTTCTTCTTCAGCTCCCACACGTTCTCTTTCGATACAGAAAAGTAAGTTAATCTAGCGGCTCATCTCAGCGAGAGATCACTAGAGATTTCGCTCGGGCTCCACTTGTTAAAGCCCGATGTTGATGTCGACAACCAAAAAAAACCAGAGTTGGGTTTTTTTCTTATTAAGAGCAATCGGTCTTTGTTTGGAGACGATAAAAACTCCTTGGCAGAGAAGAAATAACAAAGAGAAAGTGATTATTATTATTTTTTTTTTAAATGTATCCATTAAAAACCAATTTTCACTTGGGACACACCACCCAATAACTAAAAACGAAGATTGGTTCCTAAGTCACAGAACCTCTCAAAACATTTTTTTTTTGTTATTTCATTTTTTTTTCCTCTTGCTGACAATGGACACGGTTTGCAAGAGAAATTTTTATATATAAAAAAAAAAAAAAAAAATCAAGCAACAGATCAAGCACACACTAAAGCTCTTTTTTTAAAAAAAATAAAAGAAAAAATCTGCCCATGCATTTGAAAAATTTTACTGTCCAACTATCAACATCCCGTTCTTAATAAAATCATCCATATTGAAATATCGCATTATTTAAGATCACCTTAGACGGCCCTTCATTAACTCACAAGAATAATATACCGAAGTCACATATCTAAGGTCAAAAATGGCATGCTCAATAATCGAACAAAACAAAAACATAACATGAAAAATAAAGATGCAAATAATGAACAAATAAACAAAGAATAAATAATAATAATAATAAATCTAGGTTATTTTAGCGATGCTCCCATACTTGGGGTTTTTCAAGTTTGATCCTCAAGATCCCCAGTGGAGTCGCCACTGAAAGCGCCCTCGATCCGCAGGGTTCGCGGATCCGCTTTCGACCCTTGAGGTTTGGGAGTCGCCACCTAGTTATTATGGTCTAGGAACCAAACTGACTCTAAAACGGATAATGAACTAATCTACTACAGAAAATCTGAATCCGGGGATTATGTTACGGGGTTGGAAGGTGTTAGGCACCAACCCCGCCCAGCCATTGCCGGTCTCTACTTATCCCAAATAAATCTACATCGCTAATGACAAACCTAGATTTAAAAAATAAAAATAAAAAAACTTACTTTCGATCTGCAAAAGTGTTATTCCCTCAGATCTGGTGATAACGGCTCCTTATACTATATTCCTTACTTCATTCTATCTCCGGATCTGATTTCTGATCTCCGAGGTAAGGTATGTCCTTCTTGGATCTGGGTGCTTCGAATTTGTTGTGGATTTTTGGAATGTTTTTTAGAGGTTTTTGAGTGTTTTTTGAGCTAAAATTGAAGCAGGGGTGTTAGGTAAGGAGTTGAGGCTCCAAAATTAGGGTTTTGAAGAGGTTGTGGAGGCTTCTTCACCTACTTTTCATAGGGTTTTTTCTTTGATACGAAAATAAGGTGTGGAGGCTCCTATTTATAAAGTTTTTAGAAGCATTAGGGTTTAATTAGGATTTCTTTTAGGGTTTTGACTTAGTCTTTAGGGTTTTAGGATTTTGACTTTAGTCTTATGAGATTGACTTGATTAGTTTGGATTAGGGTTTTGATTTAGGGTTTTGACCTTAGTCTTATGAGATTGACTTGATTAGTTTAGATTAGGGTTTTGATTTAGGATTTTGACCTTAGTCTTATGAGATTGACTCGATTAGTTTAGATTGGGATTTTGATTTAGGATTTTGATTTTAGTCTTATGAGATTGACTTTAATACTTGACTCTAGTCTTACTTAATTGACTTTAATTTTGACTTTAGTCTTATTTGATTGACTTTAATATCTTGACTTTAGTCTTGCTTGATTGACTTTAAATTTTTGGAGAACCCCCCTCTATTATATCTTTGATTCTTTGGACCCCCAAATGGAGGGGTCCTTAAAGAAATATCTTGTGAACCATCAACAATTTTTCTTCAAAGTCTGATTGATCAATTTTTTGGTTTAAATTTTATAATTAATTTTATTAATGTTTCACTTTACATTATTTAATTAATTATTTATTAATTTCAAAATTTTTAATTATTAAAATTGTGAAATTACCCTTTTGCCCTCGGAGAGGATTGTTTACGTTTTAAGTCGTTTTTCAATGTTCCAGGATGTTTTGGAATCCATTTTTCGTAAGGAATTCAATGGGAATGTTGGTTTTTGTCATTTATGAAGTTTTTTGTATGAAATGGTCGTGAACTTTGTGAGGGGTATTTTCATAATTTTATCAAATTTTGTGAAAATTGGTGAAGTGGTTTACTTGGTTTCGATTTGTTGTTTTATGTGTTTGAGTGGATTTTCCTAAGCGTAATGCAGGCTCTAGGGTTGTTTTGATGTTAGGGGTATTTTGGTAATTTAGTTATTTTTAGTGATTTTTATCGTGAAGCTTCTTTTTTATTTGCAAGATGATGATTTCTATGTTTCTGGGTCGTATTTTCCTAGTGTAGCGTGGTTTCTAAGTTTTGTCAGTTCGAGATACCTCATCCGGATTTCTGAAACATATCTGGTAACAAAATAAAGCATTGGAATAGACATCCATCATTGGAAACCTTTGCGATCGGGTTGACGACTTGATTAATCAGGCGGATGCAAAAATGGGGTGTCTACAGATGTCCCTCTTTGGCAGAGGGTTGAAGAAAACTAGAAAACTCACAGATCCAAGAAGAAGATACCTAATCTTGAAGATTAGAAATCAGATCCGACAATAGAATGAAGCGAGGAATACTGTACAAAGAGTTGTTCTATCAGATCTGAGGGAACAAAGTCGTTGCATTCGGAAAAAGTAACCATTTTTTTTAATTATTATTTAGGTCTTATTAGCAGTGTAGTTTTATTTGAAAATTAGTAGAGACCGGCGTTTGCCGGGCGGGGTTGGTGTCTAACACCTTCCATCTCCGTAACGTGATCCCCAGACTTAGTTTCTTATTTTTTGTAGATTAGTTTTTTCTTACCTTTTAGAGTTAATGTTCGATTCCTAGACCGTAATAACTAGGTGGCGACTCCCAAACCTCAAAGGTCAAAAGCGGATCCGCGCAACCCGCGGATCGAGGGCGCTTTCACCTACTTGAGGACAACATGTTTTCCAACTGCCCTCCCGTCCTGTCCTTCAACAGGTGGCTGGTCAGGCCTATGGTCCCTGTATTGGGGTAGATTCTCCCTCTGTTTTCTGGAAAAATCTCTTAACCTACCCTGTTCTACCAACCTCTACAAGAAACTCTTCAAGGCCTGACATATATTGGTAGTATGTACCCGCACTTTGTGGTACTCACAGTACTTGTCATCTCAAATTATCTGATCTCGAGGAAGAGATGCTGGCCACTCAAAGTAAAGTTCATTTGTAATGAGTGGCAAGATCTCACTAGGGAGCATGGCAAAATACGTCCCTTCTCTTCTATGTTCTCTATCATGCTCAAGTGGCATTTTCCTACTTTACTGTTGTAGCTGATTCTTTTTACTAGGCTTCACCACAATGTGTATTACTTTACTCTTCCTAGTGGGATTCCGAGGGTCATCTTCCAAATGAATGTACTTTTCTACTCTTTTGAATAGTTCATTCAATGCCTCTGGTATTTCTTCCCAAGGGACTTATACAATCCCGAGCCAAATAGCTAGGAGTTCTTTAACGTCATCATAGTTGTTTTCTCGTCGCAACTTTCTAGAGATGTCGTTTCTTCCTTGAATTGTCTAAACTTTTTGAAACTCTCCCCAGACTACATCCTTATACTAAGCAGCGCATCAACATCTCTACCATTTTTTCTATTGCCAATGTAACACATTACAAAGGTAGTGTAGAGCTCCTCGCAAGAAGCTATGGACCCACCTGGCAACTTGTGGAATCATGTTAATGCATTCTTCTTTAAGCTTGAAGGGAACAGTCTGCACATCAATCCTTCATTTCCTTCCCACAAAGCTAAAATTTGTCAGAAATGGAAAAGGTGCTCCACTAGGTCTTTCGTTCTCGAGTAAAGAGTAAAACGTAACGGCATGAATTTCTTTTGAATTTCCTCAATTAAGATCTCCGCCGTACAGATAGACTCCTGAATCCCTTTGATAGCTTGCATCGCCGTTGTGCCTATATCAGTACTCTTCATCGTTTCATTCTCCTTTCTAATCATTTCTCTTATCTCTTCCCGAGTCAAACCTATTACAAGCTTAGTCTGAGTGGTTGTAGTAGCAACATCTGTCTCGCCTTCTCCTGTGGGGATCAATAGCGATGCGTTCCCTTCCATGTTCGAAGCACGATCATCCTTATTTGATGGTTAAGGATCCCTTGGTGGGTTATCTTATCTCACCGATTGTCGATTATTTAGATGCTGACTCAAATTTTGATTCTACTCAAGTAAATCATCCATCTTCTTCTACATTTCTTCTTGATGTTTCCTTATGGCATCTAGCATCACCAAAAGTTGAGCATTTACGGCTGGTACCACTGGTGAGGGTGCATTGACTTCGTTACTTCTTATGGATATCACTATTGTTTCAACTGAAATCAATTTTCTACTAGTGCTCCCACAGACGGCGCCAATTCTGTGCGGTTAGAATCTGGTGGATGGCTCTAATGGACTCTGTAGACACCTCATTTTTGCACTCGCCTGATTAATCAACTCGTCAACCCGATCGCAATGATTCCCAATGATGGATGTTTATTCCATTGCTTTATTTTGTTAACCGAAATGTTTCAGAAATCCGGATGAGGTATCTCGAATTGACAAAACTGTAGAAACCACGCTACGCTAGGAAAATATAACCCCAGAAGCTTAGAAATCATCATTTTTCAGACAAAAAGAAGTTTTACGATAAAAATTACTAAAAATGACCAAATTACTAAAATACCCCTAACATCAAAACAACCCTAGAGCCTACGTTACGCTTAGAAAAATTCTTTCGAACACATAAAACAACAAATCGAAATCAAATAAATCACTTCACCAATTTTCACAAAATTCGATAAAATTACGAAAATGCCCCTCATAAAGTTCATAACCGTTTCACACAAAAAAATTCATAAATAACACAAAATAATATTTTCATTGAATTCCTTATGAAAAATCGATTCTAAAACATCTTAGAACATTAAAAATCGACTTAAAACGTGAAAAGTCCTCTCCGGGGGCAAAACGGTAATTTCACAATTTTCATAATTAAAAATTTCGAAATTAATAAATAAAACATTAAATAATTAAAGTGAAACATTAATGAAATTAATTTAAAATTTTGAACTAAAAAAATCAATCAATCGGGCTCTCATGAAAAATTGTTTAGGGTTCGTGAGATATTTCTTTAAGGACCCCTCCATTCAGGGGTCCAAAGAATTAAAGATATAATAGAGGAGGGTTCTCCAAAAAATTAAATTCAATCAAACAAGACTAAGGTCAAGGTATTAAAGTCAATCAAGTGAGACTAAAGTCAAAATTAAAGTCAATTAAGCAAGACTAAAGTCAAGATATTAAAAGTCAATCAATTAAGACTAAAGTCAAAATATTAAAAGTCAATCAAATAAGATCAAAAGTCAAAAATCCTAATAGAGTTCTAATTAAATAATAACTCTATTTAATAGAGTTCTAACTAAAACACAACTCCACCTAAAACAATTCTAATTAAAACACAATTCTACCTAAAACAAATCTAACTAAAACACAACTCTAATTAAACACTAACTCTATCAAAATCAACCCCTAAAAAAATCTATAAATAGAGGTGCTCACACCCTATTTTCGTATCAAATCATAAACCCTAAGAGAAGTAGGTCTAAAAGTCCCCCTAGCCTCCCATAAATCATAGTTTTGGAGCCCCAACTCCTTACCTAACATCCCTCCTTCGATTTTAGCCTAAAGAACACCTAAAAGCCCTCCAAAAACACCTCAAAATCCATTAACAAACTCGAAGAATTCAGATCCAAGAAAGAAGAGATATCTTGCCTCGAAGATCGGAAATCAAATCCGGAGATAGAACGAAGTAAGGAGTACGGTACAAGGAGCATTTTCACCAGATCTGAGGGAATATAATCTTTGCGGATCGAAGGTAAGATTTTTATTATTATTTTTATCTAGGTTTTGTCATTAGCGATGTAGTTATATTTGGGATAAGTAGAGACTGGTGTTTGCTGGGCGAGGTTGGTGCCTAACACTTTCCAACCCCGTAATATGATCCCCGGATTTAGTTTTTCTGTAATAGATTAGTTTTTTATCCGTTTTAGAGTCAGTTTGGTTCCTAAACTATAATAACTAGGTGGCGATTCCCAAACCTCAAGGGTCAAAAGCGGATCCGCGCACCCCGCGGATCGAGGGCGCTTTCAGACTCTGACTCACTGATTTGAAGTCACTCTGAGTGCCTCCCTCAGCACAACGACGTGGTACCTGTCAAAATCACTCCAATGCTTAAGTTAGAGAAACAAAAGAATAGTCTAAGGAAACTAGTTAGACTTTTGATACTCCCCAAAAGATCCCTCTCAATAGTACTTACTGTGCTCTTTATAATCCCTGGCAACGAATTAGGGTTTTTCCCCTTTTTCGGATGGCAATCTTGGGATATGTTTACCTAACAAGGATCTTCTAGATTGATCATACTGTACTGTATAGATCTCCTTTGAGATCTTTGGGATTGACGTGTGCATATCAAGCTTACGGTTATTCTATGACCAGTCTTGTCCTACTCAACTAGCCTGGTTTTACTTAATGTTGTGCTACCCTTTTAACCAGGCTAGGGAGATCTCTACTTTGATTTTTCATACTTGAAGAGCAGCGCCCATATGCTGACCTGCGCCTGGTACCACTTAATTGGTTTGGACACGTGGACGGCTTAGATTAATGTGCAATTATTTCCCTCTACACATACTCTTTTATTTTTACCAAAAATTTTATTATGAGATTTAAAAAGAAAGTAACATTTTGAAGAGTGAACATGTCTTTTAATTACTCCAACCAACTCTTTAATGTTAAAATTTAAAATAGCATTTTCACTTTGACTTGTTAGTGGTAGCAAATTTGTCCCATACCTCGACCGTCTTTCCAAACTAAGCCCAAACCTTAGCATCAGCCTCAACTTGATCCAAATCACCTTGAAGCTGACTTGCATCCCTCACATCGTAATTAGGTGACCTCTTCAATGTTGACAGGCTAACTTTTTTTTTGGGGTTTTTTGTTTTATATATATCTTATTGTACTTTGAACCAAAAAAAATTGTCAAAGTTTTTCCAACCTTGAGGATCAAGATCGAATTATCGACATCTTCACAAATGTTTGTCAAGCTAAAGAAGATGATGGACGTGCACCATGTAGTGCAGCACACCCCAGATTTTCCAATAGCGGTCCCTGTTTGGTTTCTAATGGGACTCAAATTTTGGTTTCAAATTTTCTTTACAAATAATTGGTTAAAGGTAAATTTTAAGCATCTTGGGGAAGATTGGGTATATCTAGGCTTTGAAGTGCTTCAATAAGGATTTTGTCAGTTACATGTATTGCATTTTAAAAACTAAGGGTCTGATTTATATAAAAATTGTTCAATCACATAGTTAAAGTTCTCAATTGTATATATCAATTGATTAGTTCTAACTGTAAACCACTCATTTTTCTTCTGCATTGGTGTGATGCTTATTTTTCTCTTAAGACATTGTAGTCATTATCAAGAGGAATTAAGAAAAAGAAAAAGAAAATAAAGAAGATTATAGTCTAGAATCCTTTATAATGTTTCCAAAGAATAATCCTTTGATATTATTGTATATACATGAGATACAAATTTTTTTGGAGTTTTGATGTCATTTACAAAAGGGTTTTTAAGTCGCCACCATTCAAATGATTTTTAAAATTCTTTTAAACTTTGACTCAATTTCAATGGGTAAGGTAAAGGTCTATCTAGAAAACTAAGTACGGAGGTTCGGCTAAGGGATAAGGAAGGTGTTAGGTACCTTGTCCCTCCCATCTATAAATGGTTACTAAAGATATGACCATTAATTGAAGCATGGAAACTGTTTTTTGGGTTGTTGAGATTAGAGGAGATGATAGAAGTTAAGAAATTAGAGAGCTGTAGTTCGATTTACAAATTAGAGCAATGAAAACAATGAGCAAGTCACTACTAGAAATAAGTGCTTGTGGGATTTTTTTGTAAGCTTGGAACTTTGATGAAAATTCACTTGGATTTCAACATTTTAAGTCTTCAAATTTTATTTCCTACATATGTGCGCCCTTACGAGTATTTATTTGTTTTTTTTATCCATAAGTGATGTTCATGAGTTGAACAAAGCCTTGTTAGAGCCACGACCTTATGTATGATAGTATTATCCATTTGGGAATAATTTTTGTTGGCTTCAGGAGTTAAATATAGGCCCATAGGAACCTACACATTAGCTCATAACCAATTTGGACTTGTGTATGATTGTGTATGCATGTATGGGCCCACAAAGAGAAGATTACCTTAATGAGGGTTTATAAGGAAAACAAAGAACGAATTCTAAGAATATAAATTGCATGGAATTGAAATAAAGCAAAAACATCTATGCTTATGGAAGTAAAAAAGCTCCCAAGATTACCTCACAAGGAGGGGATTACTCTCTACCCCCAAACCTTTAGACTAAGAAACTAAATACCTACATTACTTAACAAGAAATAAAGAAAGCTTGAAATAAACAAAATGCTTAAAAGTAAAGAATATGGAGGTGAGAATGGGAGAATTAGAAGGGGGATTGCTAGCAATTAAACTTCTCCCACCTTGGTCTCCTCTTCTTTTTCTTCTTCTTGGGTTTTTCGACTTCTTGGAAGGGTGAAAGACTAATTGGGCAGAATTTTGAGAAGATTGGAAGGCTTGGAGAGTGAATTTTTTCAGAGTTTTAGAGCTTAAACCTTTTTCCTCCCATTTGCCTTGGATAAAGTTCCTATTTATAAACTTTTGAGAGATCCTTCGAGATTAACTTGTCCAAAATCCTAGAATTCTCAATAAAACCACATAGAATGACATCAATTGTCCCTTGTCCTTCATTGTCTTTTACACTTTTATGAGTCTTAACAATCATGATGATCAAATGATAGAATTGTAAAAGGTAACAAGTTTCTAAAAGATTATTGAAGGGGGTTAAAATATTCCAAAGACCTTAACTTTGAGTCTATCTAGAGAAAAATAAGCTAAATGACAAATAGATTAGTGATTGATTTTTTAACATTTTGGTCACTTAGCTTAGCTACGTCTCTAATAAATTGAGAATAAAAAAGTCTTTGAGCACAAATTATAGAGCTTTCTCTAGATAGGATAGAATGGTCAAGAACTCTTGAATTAAGTCAAATTGCATTAAATGACATTGAATTCTCTAGGATTTTGAAGAAGACTAGAAGGGTATAAGTATAAACTACCTCTAATCAATCTTAATAAATTGGGATTAGAGAGGTAATTCAACTTAAGTGGGGTCGAGATTAGAAGAATAGAAAAATTACCAAAGAACCTTGGTTGGGGATTTTTGCAAAGGTTAATGCATGGACATTTAAGGGGTTTAAGAAGGATTTTGTTGATGAAAAAACCAATTATGGGAGGGCTTATGAAATTATTTCCTCGACCAAATCTTGTGCATGTGCGGGTTGTATAATTGCCCAACTGAACTGACTCTTGGTAAGCAATGGCCAAAATAAAATTGCCTTGTCTGTAGGTAAGCAAAAGCAAATGTAAAAATAACATGTCAAGCAACCAAAGGAGGGTCAGAATAACATATGACCTGCTCTTTAGGTGACAAACGGCCAAGGAAGCTTATACTTGGCCATTTGTCACCAAGGGGCAGGCTAAAAACCGAATTTTGATCATTGTTTTGATTTTGCTTAAATGGATCCCACTCATTTGATCAAAATTCTCTCAAATTATCCTCTTCCATTCGACTTGATCGAGCTCTCAAGCTTGTTCGGTCCAATTGGGTTGTCTTCAATTATTATTATTGTTCTACACACTTTGGACTCTATTCCAAATTTGCCCATCAAAACTGAATTAATAATAATTAATATCAGAACTGGCCTTGAGTTGGGCCAAAAACTAGACTAGCCACGAAAATGGTGTTAATAAGTAATGTTTATGAGCTTCCTCAGTTCTCAATTGAAAATCTTCCCTCAAATGTCCTCTCCCTTGCGTTGATTGCCTGCAAGATTGAAATAGAAATCACCTCAGTAGTTAAGAAATTGCAAACACCCCGAAGTAATTTGGTTCATTTTTCGCTTTTAGTGATGATTTAAGTTCCATATTCACGTAATTCATGTTATTTATTTAGCAAAGACAATTAAACTAATATGTTTGTACAACAACAAAGCCTTAATGCAAAGATTTGTGGGGTAAGTTATTAGAATCTCGTTCCTCGATTCCACTGTGTCCAAAGCCAAGCCTTTTGTTATTGACAGTGAGTTCATATATGCTTTTGCCATCACCATCCACGTTCTTTTGTAGTTATTCAAAATGTAGATTAATGACTGAATTTATGTGGAAGTTAAGATCATAAGCTATAAGGGATGAATAACAAACCTGTTGCTGCCAATTTGTACAACTTGTTAAGAGTGAAAGTAGAACTGTTTGTACAATTGCCCCACTTAGTATTCCAAGCCATAAGCCCTTTCCTCCTAGATGTAGAACAAAACCCAATAAAACAGCTACAGGAATCCCAACTAGATAGAATGCACCAAGATTCACATAGGCGCCTAGATGCTGCATCCCACATCCTCTAGCAATACCTGAACATATAAATAAAAGCACATTCAAAGATTCGTTTGTGGAACGACAATATTAAAATAAGTGTAAGTGATAACCAAAAAGTAATTTAAAGCATTAACCTAAGGTTCAAGAACTTTGATTGGAACTTCCTTGAGGATTTTGTTTTTAGATGGAATTTTTTAAGATCCTTAGGTTAAGAAACTTTCCACTCCATTAACGCCTAGGTATTATTGGAGAACTGGTTTGGGTCGTAGCATTTGGTATTTAGAGCCAACCCCACGTCCAGAGTTCAAGTCATCGAAGGGGTCTTAAATAAATAAAGGGCTTCGCTATAGTATGGGATATGGAAGGGATTCTAAAAGAAGGGTGACTCCTCTATAATATGGGAGATAGTAGGGGTCCACCATAGTAGGCAACCATGATTATTCTGGGAAGGGATGACTTATAAAAAAGGAAAAAGGGGTACCTGGTATTTGGAAAGAAGGCCAAGGGACTTTGTGTGTATGGGTGGGGTGGGGGGTGGGGTGGGGGGGGGGGGGGGGGGGGGGGGGGGGGGGGGGGGGGGGGTAGACTCATTGGTTTGGGTCTTAAAAGAATTTTTTTTTTGTTGGTGAAACCGAGTGGGTCCCTTGTGTTTTGAAGGTTGTGGGCCTCACTATTTTGGCTTCAAAACGGTTTTAGTTCCTTTGGAAGGTATGCTTGATCTTTATGAGGTGCTTTTTATGCTTGTTCAGGTTTTCTGTGACAACGAAATCTTTTTTACTTATTGAAAAAGGAATTACCTGAGAGGACGCCTTGTAGGCTATCCATGATAACCGAGAGAGAAAGCAGAGGAGCCATTACAGTAACATAGTCTACAACTTCCTTCTCATTGCTATAAGCATATCCCCAAATGTGTCGGCAAGCAAATATGATTGCACTTGCAATAACTGCCTCCACAATAGCAAGAAACATCGCAACACATACAGCCATACGAGCCGCTTGGGGGTTCCCTGCTCCCAATTCATTCGAAACCCGAGTGCTACATAGTCGAGGATGTTGTGTCTAATTAATACAAGACATATGTGTATAGAAATACAAATACAAATACAAATTTTCAATCCAGCAAATATTCAAACGATCCTTATGCATGTGCACACATTCATAAAAGCAATAGATTAATAGAGTTTATATTTCCATACCAACTTTTGTTTTGTTGGGGTTGGATTGTATTGAATGAAGGTTTGGCATTGTCTTTTTGATCTAACCAGGGGAGCAATAGGAAACTCTAATAGGGATGTTTGACGGAAGGGAAAATATGGAATTTTGGGTTTCGGGAAAATTGATTTTGGATTGGGAAACCTACAGTTGTATAAGTTAGGGCGTAATCATTCCCAATAGTGACGAAACTCTTTCGTCTCTTTCATTGCATACATTGCTCAATCTAGAGATCCAAAATCTCATGTTTATAACATAAGAAATAATGAATCATATCTTAAACATCAACTAAGAATATATACAAAAAGAAAAGGTGGCTTCTGAGACAAAAGGAATAAAAAAGAGTAGGAAGAAGAACTAGAAATGGGTGTGGTCGTTAAAAAAAAATAGAATGGTTATCCACACTCCCACGCAGTTTAAATTCATTCTTAGGTACGTAGTAAAATAAAGCTGGTTTAGAAAAACAAGAAATCTAAAATGTATGAGAATGAAGTTTCAGAACCAACCTTGCAGCAGATCCAAGTCCACATGGTATGGTGTAGAGAAATACAAGAGTTGTAAGGCTGGTCAGATCGAAGAACAATAATTAATTAAGTGCATATCCTGCATTACTAAAACCATACAACGAATAATATCGCTCCAAATGAACATCATGACAACATTTAAATTCCCAAAACCCATTTAACTTTACTACATCAAATGATCAAAAGGATTCAGACCATCAAATTAAAGAAAAACTTCCAACTTATCATACCATATAGAGAGAACAGAAGTTTCGAGCTGTGGATTAGGTAAAATCCCGGACAGAAGAACAAGTAGCTCGAACGACCACCACTCAAGACTATCATCATCAACATGCAAAGCTCATTAAAACAAAGAATGTATTATCCCCTTCAGGGGCGAACCATTAATTCTAAAGAATAAGATATAAATGCTAACATCCAATCCAAGCAACCAATGACACCATGTTTACTTATAAAACTCCTTAAAATTTTTTTTTTTTTTTTTTTGTCTTTTAATTACAAAAAGTAAAACCTTTATTGCTGTTGTGTAATGGTGTCTTTGTGCATAACTTTCTTATGGAGAAACTTACCAGACCATTACAGTGGAAGGAAGTGCAAGGCGGAAGAATCCGCTAATACCTTTGAATGCCTCCTTTGATAGCGGTGCGCGTGTTTTTTCACAGGAAGGAGAGAACATGATGTACAATGCTAGGAAGATCAAGTTCAACCAATACGATATACCAATTGATAGAGCAGCTCCAACATTTCCTAATCCCGACTTAAATACTAGGGCCCAACACAGAGGAATATGAAGACAAAGAGATGCAAAGGAGCTCAAGAGTAAGGGGAGGATCAAACTTTGAGATTGTAAGTATTTCGTTAGCGCTTGAAGATTTGCATAAGCGAATAGTGCAGGGATTAACCACATTGCATATTTGCCAGCTTCAAGGGATATTTGATGGTCTTGGCCTATAAGAATCATTAGTTTTCCAATGTTGAGCCATATGAAAGATAGAGGTAGGCAAACCAAGCTGAGAGATATTATAGCGTTGTAGGTATGAATTCCGAGTTTTTGATATTGTTGTGCTCCATAAGATTGGCCACATAAAGTTTCCAGTGCACTTGCCATTCCCAACTGCTTGTCATATACAAAATTAAACCTGTTATGAACGACTCAAACAAATTTCAAGTATATAAACTGCTCTGAATTTGGACATACCTGTTCAATACTATTAAGAAGAAAATCAAGAAACAAACCAAAGGACACCAAGATTTATGTGAGTTGTATTTAGAAGAAGAAGAAAAGAGAAAAGAAAATGATGAGATTAGGGTTGATGGACCCGTCTCTCTACCTTTTATATTTGATGAATAATTACAAATAACCCCCTCAAACATCTAAATATTATGAATCTTGATACCATATGAATACCACTCCTTTTTGTTGTTTGCAACTTGCATCCCTTGTGCAAGTGACTCATCAAGTAGTCTTACTTGGGCAATACCCAATACATTCCAATAATCGAATCACTATTCTCACAAATAAAAAACCTTTCCTTTGTATGAGTAATAGCCATATATACAAATGCTTCAGTTCAAAGCAAAGGATGTTGTGTTTGGCTGGCTTAAATTTTGAAAATCTTTGTGCAGTGGAATCAAGCACGTTTCGCTCCTCCATATACCAATAGATCACTCTCCAATGATTTTTCATAGGAGATGTGCATAAAAAAATTAAAATTGTACAACAATACTTTTGGCAAAAGCAACAAAAAGTAAGAAAGACATAACAAAGGGAAAAAAAGATAAAAATTATCAAAATAACCGAGCTAACATTTTATAACATACTGCGTAGGGTGTACAAAAATTAGCAATCGAATATGTTGTTGGGGCATCACCCCTTGGATAACCCAGAATTTCAACTAATGGTGTTGCATTTGCATTATGGTCCACCCAAGAGATGAATCAGTTAGGAAGTCAAGACTAGTAGAAGATGTATGGCTTGGAAAGGTAACTACCAACTATACCATTTACTGTAATGAACAAGACTTTCAATGGGAGTTATCCTTGAAATGAAATTTCAATAACATAACCATTTTTTCTAAAACTCTAGGTCTTTCCACTTAGCTATTGTTAAAACACGGGCTTGCTTCCTAACAAGGCTAGCAATGTCCTTCTTTGTACCATCATCACATACTAAAATAACCTGCTCCACTCCAAAACCAGCCATACTCCGACTGATAAATCCAAAAATGTCAAACATGGCTTTAACCACAGTGTCATCATTTCTGAATTTCAGTAGAACAGGTACTTCACCATAATTGGGACTTGTTTCAGACCTTAAATGATCAGGAGACAGTGGAAAGAATCTATAAATAAGTTAATAACACTTTTTGACAACTTACGGATATCATCGTGGGTATGTTGTTTTGGGTAAAATGGAAAACATCAGTTATTCATGATTGAACCTTCTCTTTTTTATTATCCTTACCATCACTTCCAGATTTCAAGAGGAACACATTGAACTAAGATTTAATATCTTGGAATCTAAAATCAATCCCCTTAGAAATGGTTTGATCTGTATCTCTCGTGAAAGTAAAACCCTCGTTAAAAATTTTACAATTGAAAAAGGCGAAACGTCCCATTGCAAAATCTATTTGCTCACTCTCATATCTTCCACTTCTAAATTGATACTGATGGTTGATTACTAAATCGGATAGATCAAATTCATTGTTCTTCATCTTCTTCTCGTACTCTAAAAAAATATTCTAAAATGTTTCTTTTGTGTCACAATGAAAATTGGATACCTAACTCTCATATAGTAAAAGATAATCCTCCTGACTCAATTTCTTATAACAAATCTGACTATCTTTTAGCCCACCTTTTTATATAGGAAATTATCTGAGTAAAATCTATGAAAGAATCAATCTTCTTAGTCTTTTGACTATTGAAGTGGGGCCAATAGGATGAATCCAACTTTTCATAAGTAACCTCATTTGTTCGTATCAAATCTAGTAAAGAATGTTCTCTTGTATCATGGATTCGATGAAAGTAAGAATCCTCCATACTTCCATCAAGCATCATGAAGAATTTTTTAAAAGTCATAACAAGTCGGTAGGACTTTGACGGAATATCAATGAAACAATCTGGGATATACTCTAATTCAACCATGTCATCGATCGTATCTACTAAACTATGTTCCCTTGTTATGAATTTTCAAAAATTCTTGATGATGCTTGATGGAATTATGGAGGATTCACTTTGATCGAATTCATGATACAAGAGAATATTCTTTACAACACTTGATATGAACAAAGGAGATTATTTATGACCAATTTGAGTGATTTTTTCATAGATTTTACTCAGATAATTTCCTATAAAAAGGTGGGCTAAAAGATGGTTAGATTTGTGATGAAAAAAAGTCGGGAGGATTATCTTTTACTATATGAGAGTTAGGTATCCAATTTTGATTGCGAGACAAAAGAAACAATTTATGACCTTTTTTTAGAGTACAAGAAGAAGATGGAGAAGAATGAATTTGATCTATCTGATTTGGTAATCAACCTTCACCATCAATTTAGAAGTGGAAGATATGAAGATAAGCAAATGGATTTTATTTATGTTGATAAAGTTCAAGAATTTGCAAAGGGACGTATTGCCTTTTTCAAGTATATTTGTAAAAATTTTAATAAAGGTTTTATCTTCTCGGGAGATACGGCTCAAACCATTTTCAGGGTGATTGATTTTAGATTCCAAGATATTAAATTTTAGTTCTACAATGTGTTCCTCTTGGAATTTGAAAGTAATGGTAAGGATAATACTATTGCGAAATATGCATTTTTTTATGTCTTTACTTTAGTTTAGTTTTCTAGTTTTTTATTCTTCTATGTGAGGACATTTATGTCCATTCACCTTGATTAATATAAATACCTTGGTAAGTTCTATTGAGAACTTGACAATTATTCTTCTACAATTCTACTTGGTATCACAGCCCTAGAGAATCCATTGACAACCCCCCTTGGGATTTCTCCTTCGTTTTTAGGCCTCTTGAAGCTTCACTTTCGCCACCTCCCTCTCTTCTCTCTTCTCTTCTCTTCCCATCCACCCTTTTAGACCTTTGCAACAAAAACCCTAGCAGCAGCTTTCGTTGGAGGGTCTCCCCTTTGGGGGTTTCCTTTCTTTATTTTTTGGTCCCAATTGCATGATGCGATTAGACCTTTTCCATGCGATAGTGTTGGACTGTTGTGCTTCTGGCTGGGATGCACTGCTGGCTGCGATAAGGGCTGTGCTGCCCTCCTCTACGTTGCTGGCTGCGATACAAGCTGCTGGCTGCCATCAAGGCTGTTGCGTTTGGGCTGTGTTGCAGGCCTCAGTAAAGGCTTTTGCGATCAAGACTGCTATGTTGCTGCAAGCTGCGATACAGGCTGCCAGCTTTTTTTTTTTTTTTTTTTTTTTTTTTTTTTTTTTTTTTTTTTTTTTGTGGTGCTTGTGCGACAAGGCTGGACTGCTGCTGTTCTTTTTCTATGTTTTTTTTTTTGCAACTAAACTGTGCTGCTGGGTTGAGTTGTTTTGTTCCTCTAAGATTAGATGGTGTTGATGTGTCGTGAGAAGGCTGGCATATGACAGCACTGCTTTGTTTTTGTGATTATGCTGATTTTTTAGCCTCTTTGCTGATCGTAGAGACCTCCCTTCAAGCCAAAGCTTCATCTTTATGCCTTGACTGTTTTTTCTGCTTGTTTTCTTCTCCTCTTTGCACCCTAGGTGTATGTTAATTTGAGCATACATTCTTCCTCATCAAATCGTAGTCTTCCTACATTTGATTGTTACTCTATTATCTTTTGTATATTTGTCTTCTTTTGTAAGATATGACATCAAACCAAGAGAACAAGAAATTAAATACTACTCTTGGGCAAAACTCCTCAGCCCAACGTATCACTAGTACCCTATTGGATGGTAGCAACTTTCAGTCTTGGTCTCGGTCTGTGAGACTCTACTTGGGAAGTAGAGGTCAATCTGGATGGCTTTTAGGCACTATTAATAAGCCACCCACCATTGATCCCAAATTTGAAAAATGGGAGATCGACAATTATACTATTCTTGGATGGTTGCTTAATTCCATGGAGCAACGTATTTATACTATGTTTATGTACCATGAGATTGTCTCATCTTTGTGATCCACTCTCACTCAGACATATGCGCGTGCTAGCAATGATTTGAGGATTTATGAGTTATATCGAGACATTGCCCAGGCTACTTAGGGGACTCAGAGTGTAGCCGATTATTTTGGATTTCTTCAGTCTTGTTGGGAGGAGCTCTCTCATTATAAGTCTATGGCTGAATTGTCTACAAAGGCAGCCGAGTATGTGGTTAAGAAGACTGCTCGTCATCAGACATACCAGTTTCTCATGGACTTACGTCCTAAGTTTGAAGCAGTACGAACCCAGATTCTTTTCACCTCACCTTTTCCCTCTTTATTAGAGACTTTTGCCACTATTGATAGTGATGAGCGTCGTTGTCATGTATTCCTATCTCAGAATCAGGCTCTCGATATTCTTTTTGCTCCAGTAAAGATCAGATGGCTCTAGTAGCCAATTCGAGTTTTTCTGACTCTCGTGCCCAAGGATCTGGGAGTCGTGACCATGGGGGCCGTGGTCGTGATCGAGGGAAGGGTCTTACTTAGAGTTAATGTGGGAAGACTGACCATGAGAAGGCTCAATGCTTTCAAATCTATCCTCATTTGTTGCAATCTAATGCCACTCTTTTTTTGGGGTATTCTGCTCCCTGTGTTGCCACTATAGATTCATTGCCGGTTCCTACCACTGACCCTCATGTTTCTCTTAGTACTATTAATTTGCAACAGCTTCAAACCCAGATTGTCACTATTGTTCGTGATCAGATCAGTACTCATACTAGCTTATCTTTGATTGTGACCTCAATACGCCTCCAAGTATATCTTTTGTATTTCTTGTCACCCAGTCTAGTCCTGTTCCCATGACATGAGTTATTGATTCAAGTGCCTCTGATTACGACTAATAAGTCTAACCATTTTACTTAGTCTATTTTTCCTGTTACTCATAGGGAGGTTCGCTTTGTTGATGGGTCCCTTATACCTATACATAGTAAGGGTATGATCCATTTATCATTCGGTATCTCTCTTTACTCTATGCTCTATATTCCCCACCTATCTCTTAATCTTTTGATTATAAATAGTATTACAAAATCTCTAAATTGCTCAGTAACTTTGTTTTCCTACTCACTGTACTTTTTAAGACCTAAATTCGATGAGGATGCTTGACAAGAGGTATGAAAGGGATGGGTCGTACCTGTTTGGATCTCCGCATAATGCTGCTGCGACCTCTATGCTACCCTCCTATGAAAATCATACTTTTTTTTCTCAGTCTTTAGATTTGTGGCATGCTCATTTAGTATATGCTAATTTTCAGCACTTAAGTTTTTTATTTCTTGTTTTAAAAAATTCTTGTAGTGGGCATAAGTTTCAGTGCTTTGTGTGTGAACTTTCCAAATATACGCATAGTTCATACATTCCTTACATATATCGGTTTAATACTATATTTGATTTAGTTAATTCTGATGTATGGGGACATTCTTCTGTTATTGCTTTTACCGGTCACCAGTATTATGCTTCATTTATAGATGACTGTTCTCGTTGTACTTGGGTCTATTTGATGTGATCTCGGTCTGAAGTCCTTCCTATTTTTGTTAACTTTCTTAAAATGATTCAAACCCAATAAATCATTGTAAAAGTCCTTCGGTTTGATAATCACAGTGAATATATTTCTGATGGGATTCGCTCTCACCTTCATGAGTATGATATGCTCCACTAGCTGATTTGTCCGTACACTCCTCAGCAGAACAGGGTGGCAGAACGCAATGGCATGCCAATATGAGGAGTTTGTCATGGAAATCAAGCTGTTGGCAGTGCAACTTGAGTCTTGTGAGTTGATGTTCTGCTGGAGAGAGGCAAACAGAGCAGCATACTTCTTGGCAAAGCTGGGTGCGGTTGGGGATAGTTTTTATGTAATGGAGGATGTTGATAACATCCCCCAAGAGTTGATGCAAATTATCATTGAAGATCTCTCATGTAATTATATTCGGAAATGAATTTTAATAAATGGGTGAGCTCCCTATAAATGTGAACATCTAGGGAGCATCCTCCCAAAAGAGTGTTGGTGCTCAGCATTAAACATACGGTTGGGAATTGAGAAGATAGGAAAAACACAGATTTCCTAGAGATATGTAGTGGTATCATCCTGGGGATCTGTTAAATGTGAACATCTAGGGAACATCCTCCCACCCTGCCGTTTGTTTGATGAAACAGCACCAAAACGTCATTTGCCATTTGTGTTTTTTACCCAACTCCCTAACTAAATTGATCATCAAATTTACAGTACCACCCTCGTTGCTAATTTTTTATTTTTTATTTCATGGAAGGAAGAAATTGGTGGACCCAATTTTTCCAAAACCACAGAGAAGTCATCCAAGTTTCACGAAATCACTGATGACCCCAAATAAAACAGCATCAACAAGTTAAGCTAGAGAGAGAGAGAGTGGACTTACAAGAAGACTGAAACCGGTAACACCGGTAAGAGATGTAGCAATGGCAGTGCTAGAGAGAGCGAGTTCACCGAGATGACCGACCATCATAGTGGAGATGAGTTGCAACAAATGTTGTGATAGGGTCACAGCCCCCATGGGTCCAGCTAAGTAACCAAACTTCTTCACTTCCTCTCTCAATACTTCCCATCTTAAGTTTAACACCTCTCCACCTCTCTCTAACAAACCCTCTTCCATCTTTTCTCTCTCTCTCTCTCTCTGAAAACAAGAATGAAAGCAGTCCAGTTATTCCTGACGCACGCGGCACGCGGCACGCTGGCACTTGTTGGTCGGTCACCTCAACTATTAGCTCTTAGCAAACTCTTTTTGACCCATTTTTGTTGGTGTTGGACTTTCATATCATAAAATCGTCCTTGAAGAAATTCTATTGATTCTTTCGTTACTGATTATAAAAATTAAAATTATATTTATATCTTTACTTAATGAGAGAAGTTAATGAGAGAAGATGGATTAGAAGTAGTTGGAAATCAAATTTTGGTTGCAACATATGCCCCTACTTTTCTTTTTTTTTTTTTTTTTTTTTTAAGCTTGATATAATCCGATTCATTTTAGCCAAAAACAAAGAAAATTGCCAACCAAATTCCTAACATAATGTTATTTAGTTTTTTAAATTTTAAAATTATCTTTTAAATATGTAATATTCAAAAAAAAATTAATTAATTTTTTAAATTATAGATAAACTTTTTTTATATATGTGCTACAATAAAAAATAATAAAAATAAATAATGGGACATTTATCATACCTAACTATTGCATTTTAATTACAAAAACTTCCTTAGAGTTCCGACAACTCCAACGAAACCTTACTTTATAAAGTTTGTGACTTACTAAACTATCTTTAATTATTATTTAACATATCTTTGAGTGGATCGTAATTACATCAATTTGTTGCATCCAAAAACATGATATGATGGCACAAGGTTATAAAAGACAAGATTCTAAGAACTTTGAAAAAACAAACTCCAAAAAAAAAAATATTAATTTTCACCGTTGAATTTTAGTTTTAATTTTGGGAGTTTTAACCAATCATTTTCAACACCTTCAATCAAGTTCAGAAATGATTTTTTTTTTTAATTTTTGAATTTTTTTCTTTTGAATCTAATTTTTTCGGTGAAATCTAAAAGGATGTGATGTTGGATTGCTAATTTTATCATCCATATGGGCCAACGACCCTTACTAAGATTTGAAATCTTACTACGTTAGTCATGCCTGATTCATAAAGTAAGGTTTGTTTTGTAACAAGTTGATAAAGTAAGGGAGTTTTTGTAATAAAATTTCTACAGATAGGTCTGTCTAGTAAATGTCTCTAAAATAAAATATTAACTAAATACAAATTCTGTTAGCAACAAATCAATACAATTCTATCTTAATATCTATAGTAATGTACTTTAGTGTACTGTTGTACATCTTATTATTGATCCAAAACCAATCCAATAAAACCCAATTATTTTATGTACCCAAAATCGATAAGTCAATTTTTTAATTAACCATTATAGGTCTGTTCACTTTCCAATTTATGTTTAGGTAGCCAACCTAGAGTCTCGATAACCAACTAGTGATTTTTTTTTTATAACTTACTTAGAAGGACATTAGTAGTCTAATTAGAATTAATCAAAGAGATATGTAGAAGTAAAATACTTTAACAAAAAATAGAATCTATGGAGAATTTGGACTCCTAATTTTTTTTACCTCTCTCATTGCATAAACGTCTATCCTTATTTCCCATTCCTTCTCAATTTCAAATACCAAAAATACTCCATATCATAATCTTCTTAGTTTTTCGTCTAAAAAAGCTTTACTTTCTTAAAGAATTCAATATTAATATCAACTATCAATTGAAAAATTAAAGGTTAGGTGTTTTTATTTGGGAGAAACTACTTGCATAGCGCCTAGAACCAATTGCAACCCATCAATTAAAATGTCTCCTTCGCAATCTATCACTTAAAAAAAGGATAAAAATTGAACCCCTCTGACAGAAGAAAAGAAAAAGGAGAATACAGTAGAATAAAAAGAAAATGATTTTCTTTCTCTATTTTCTTTTTTAAAAGAAAAAAATAAGAAGAATATTTTGTTTTTTCTTTTTTTACAAAAGATTAATAAGAGGAGAAGAATGTTGTTACAAGTATATCCAGTTGTTATAAGTTATTTGGTGTACATGGGTTATTGGGGGTTATTTATTTGAAACTTTCTAATCAAGTAGCTAGTTTGGAGGAGAGAATCTCTTAGGGTACGTTTGATTGCAAGGAAAATTAGGTGGAAAATGATTTTCTGTGGTAAAAGGGTATTTTCACATGTTTAACGTTGTAAATAAAAAAACATACGAAGAAATCGATTTGTCTGGAGGATTTTCCACGATTCCCCCCCCCCCCCATTTGGAAATCAATTGGCTAGCACAAATGGCAAATTCAATTGCATTCTCTCTTTTTTATTAGATTTCCTATTTTTTAGGCTTTAGAGCAGGATATTATATGAGACAAATCCAATCGCTTTCTTGTTTTTTTTGTTAGATTTCCTATCTTTTAGACTTTAGAATAAGATATTATGTGAGCCTAATGAGTAGTTTAGTGTGCTGCAACTAGTACTTGAAGAGTTATAGTAGTTGTAAACTACTGGGTGCCTGTTGAACTTGTTTTTTACATGTTTTAAACAAGTACTACATTGTTTGAACTTTGAACAAGTGGTATAATGTAGATAATACCTTTCATGAGAAATACTTTACTTACTTAGTAAAGATTTAAGCCTTACAAGGGTTGTTTTGCTCAATTGGATAACCACGTTGGCAATCCAACACCACAACCCTCTAGATTTCATAGAAAAAACTCATATATAAAAAATATTCAAAAAACAATTTTATTTGTGCTTGATCCAAAGTTTTGAAATGGATGGTTACATAACTCCCAAATTTTAACGTAAAATCCAACAGTGAAAAGTAACTTTTTTTGGAATTTATCTTTTCAAAGTTCATATAATTTTGTCCTCTACAACCCTACATTATCGAATTATTGTTTTGAATGTCAAAAGTTGAGCCTAAGGACCCTTAAATAGTGTACTATATATATTCTCAATGCTTGTCAATGAGAAGAAATTTTTTATCCTATTTTATAAAAGAGATTATTTCAAAATTTTCACAAAAATGATTTTAACATGATTTTTTTATATAATTAGTACAAAAGATAAATTAAAATAATGATTTCTGTTGTTTTTTTAAATGCAACTCAAACAATAAAAATAATTTTCCCTGAAATTTTTCATGATGTGCTCAAATAGTAAAAAATGATTTGCCTAGCAATATTTTCTCTGCAATCAAACACGTCCTTAGATTTTTATTTTGTTACTAGTGTTAGAGTCATTACCGACTCAAATTCTTTAAGATTAGTGGTTTAATCCTAGTTAAATTAGGATTGTTTTTAATTAAATAGAGTTAGATTAGGATTCTTTTAATAGAGTTAAATTATTTTAAGAATTCTAGTTGAGATAGGAGTTTAATTTGTTTTCTATATAAAGACACCCATAGCCATGAGTTAGAGTGTGCTAAATTTTTTCTTAGAGAGAATAAAGTTTTATATTATTTTATTGTTCTCTCTCAACTTCTCTCTTTCATCTTCTACGTGTGGTGTGGCGTGTGATGTGTTTCTCTTTGTTTTATGTATCCGCAATAATAAAAATTCAAGAAAATTTTGACTCCGCTGTATAGAAATCTTAACAATTAGTATTAGAGTGGGATAATTCATTGGGAGAAAATTTTTAGCATGGCTACGTAATAATTTTATTAAAGAAGAAGATATCGGTGACTCTAGTTTCTCGTTTTCGCAAAAGCTTAACAACTCCAACTATGACTTATGGAAATCATGTATGGAATCGTATATGATGGGTCATGAACTTTGGGACGTGATGTGTGGAGACAACACGGTACCACTAGAAGACCGTCAATGCTGGTTGAGCTCTCTATGCACTGAAGCAATTCGTAGATGACGATATGCTAATTCGTATCTGAAATGCAAAGACACCAAAAGAGGCATGGAATATTTTTGCAAGTCTATTCTCAAAGAAGAACACGTATCGCCTTTAACTTTTAGAAAAGGAGATTAGAAATCTAGAACAAGAAAAATTCTCGGTGATAGAGTATTTCCTTCGTACGAAAACTACATGCATGGGGTTGTCCCTATTGGATCTAGAGAATAAAATCTCAAATGCCAAGATGAAGAGACTTTTGATCAATGGTCTATGACTAGAGTACGTAGCATACGTGGCAGCTATTGCCGGGTAGGTGACACAACCTTTTATTGATGAGTTAGAAAATTTTCTCATTAGTCACGAGATAATGCTTGTCAAAACTGATACCTTAAATATTGAAGACAAAGAAGAACCCATATTTTCTAAAGACTCCAAAAGTAAGTAGTGAGGCAAATTCAAATCGAATTGCAACAAAGGCAGATCAAAGAACGAGGGAGATACCAACATCAACAGAAAGAACGACAAAAGGACATAGGATAAGTAGACTAAAAAGCCATGTTATCATTGTGGAAAACCAAAACACTTTGCATATGATTGCAGAGTAAAATTGATTTATACAAAAGTTAATGCAGTCACTGAAGATTCTCAACATGTAGAAGCTAGTAAACAAGAAAGAGCCAATGATGAGGACTGGGATCCACAAGCAAATTATGCATCAACTACTGAAGTGCAAGGTTTATCTGCAACAACCACCATCAAGATGATTGAAGAACACACATTCACAACTGTGGTGGAAGATCAACATGATGAAACTAATCTAATCGCATTGAATTGCACATCTAAGCAGAATGCAACAATTGACTATGCGAAAGAGTGGATCATGGACTCAAGTTGTTCAAACTATATTACGGGTGATGAGAAGATGTACAGAACCATGTATCCATATGATGAAAATCGAGAAATTGTGATAGTTGACAACTCCCAACATTCGATAAAGCATGTAGGTGATGCAGAAATTGCAACAAGATTTAGCAAGGACTGATTACTACGAAGAGTCTAGTATGTTCCTATCATGGAAAAAAATCTATTATATGCTCCACAAATAATTGGGACGGGACGATACGTCTTATTCAGACCCCAAGATATAAAGATCTTTGGGAATATTAAAGTAAATGGCATACCTGTGATGAAAGAAATGCGAGTGAGGTCAATGTATGTAACATCGGCAAAAAATGCGTACATAGAAATGACCAAAAAGAATGAGACATCGGACCTTTGACATACATGGTTAGGGCAAACAAGATACAAAAAACACCATGAGATGGCCAAACGTGAACTTGTCAAAAGACTTTCAAATCCTAATTTTCGTTCAGACACATTATGAGCAGGATGTCAGTTCAGCAAAGCACATCAACTACCTTTAGAAGAATCAAAGTTTCAGTTGAAAGAACCATTGGAGCTAGTGCATACTAATGTGTTTGACAAGGTGAAGTGCTCGTCAATAAGTGGTAAGCGCTAAATGATTACTTTTATCGATAACTTCTCAAGATATGTTTGGGTGTAATTTTTGAAAAAAAAAAACTAAAGCATTTAAGAAATTCAAGGAATTTCGTGTAAAGGTAGAGACATTGGTCGGACATAACATCCGTTGTATACGATCCGACAATGGTGGAGAATATACCTTAGAGGAATTCAACGAGTACTTGAAATAATATAAAATTAGAAGGCAACTAACTTATGCAAATACGCTACAGCAAAACGAAGTAGCTAAATGAAAGAATCAACATTTAGTTAACACGTGTCGATGTATGTTGTACTATAAAAATGAGTGACCACAATTTTGGGTGGAGTTAATGGTGACAACATCGTATGTGATCAATCGGTTACAATAACCTCAGCTTGGGTTTATATCTTCATACGAGAAACGACTTGGACAGAAGCAAATAGTAAAACATCTTCGTGCTTTCAGGTGTGTTTGTTACGTTTTTCTCACAGAAAATCTACGAATAAAACTTGATAAAAGGGTGTTGAGGTTCATTTTTGTTGATTACAATTCTAAGAGAAAAGGTTGGAGGTGTTGTGATTTGTTGACAGGAAAAATCTATGTCTTACAAGATATAATCTTCAACGAAGCATCGTCGTGATAGTCAAACAACAATATTTTGTTACCAGATTCATTAGAGTTTGAAGATGAAGTTTAAATTTATCACAATAAAGATAAATTGAAATAGGGGGAGGTTGATCAATTTAGATCTGGATCAGATACTTAAGTGACCAAGGTTGGTAATGTTATAGAGCCTGAAACTTCTCCAAAAAGTTGTAGTGACCCCTGAAAAATAGGAATCATTCACAGCTTGAGATCGTGGAGGCAAATGTAGGACTAAAGCCTTGGAAATCTTCACGTATAAAAAGATCTAACCACAAATAAGCAGATAGTATTTTTGTAGAAATCATTATGAGAAAGAAAAATTCTTGTAACAACTTGGAAGCCCAAAACATAGAGGATTCAACTTATTTTGAAGCAGCACAAGGAGTCAAGGAGTGGGAAATCACAATGGGAGAAGAGTTCACTGCTTTAATCAAGAATGAAACATGGGAACTGATCCCACGTCCTCAAGGAGTAAAACCAATTACATGTAAGTGGGTGGACAAGGTGAAGAAATTGTCAGATGGAACAATAAATCATCACAAGACACGTTTTGCGGCATGCGAATTTAGTCAACAATATGGAATTGAATTTAATGAAACATTCAGTTCAGTTGTAAAAATCACTTATGTACGTGTGTTAATTACAATTGCAGCAAGTAAAGCATTTGAGAAATTCAAGGAATTTCATGTAGAGGTAGAGACATTGGTCGGACATAACATCCGTTGTATACAATCTGATAATGGTGGAGAATATACATTAGAGAAATTCAACGAGTACTTGAAATAATATAAAATTAGAAGGTAACTAACTTGTGCAAATACGCTACAACAGAACGGAGTAGTTAAATGAAAGAATTGATATTTAATTAACACGTGTCGATGTATGTTGTACTGTAAAAATGTGCGATCACAATTTTGGGTTGAGTCAATGGCGACAACAACGTATGTGATCAATCGGTTACCATAACCTTAGCTTGGGTTTATTTCTTCGTACGAGAAACGACTTGGACAGAAGCAAACAGTAAAACATCTTCGTGCTTTCAGGTGTGTTTGTTACGTTTTTCTCACAGAAAATATACGAACAAAACTTGATAAAAGGGCGTTGAGGTTCATTTTTGTGGATTACGATTCTAAGAGAAAAGGTTGGAGGTGTTGTGATTTGTTGACAAGGAAAATCTATGTTTCACGAGATATAATCTTCAACGAAGCATCGTCGTGATAGTCAAACAACAATATCTTGTTACCAGATTCATTAGAGTTTGAAGATGAAGTTTAAATTTATCACAATAAAGATAAATTGAAACAGTGGGAGGTTGATCAATTTAGATCTGGATCAGATACTCAAGTGACCAAGGTTGGTAATGTTATAGAGCCTGAAAGTTCTCCAAAAAGTTGTAGTGACCCTTGGAAAATTGGAATCATTCACAGCTTGAGATCGTGGAGGCAAATGTAGAACCGAAGCCTTTAACCTCAAATACGCAAATAGTATTTTTGTCGAAATCATTATGAAAGAGAAAAATTCTTAGAACAACTTGAAAGCCCAAAACATAGAGGATCCAACTTATTTTGAAGCAGCACAAGGAGTCAAGGAGTGGGAAATCACAATGGGAGAAGAGTTCACTGCCTTGATCAAGAATGAAACATAGGAACTGATCCTACGTCCTCAAGGAGTAAAACCAATTACATGTAAGTGAGTGGATAAGGTGAAGAAATTGTCAGATGGAACAATAAATCATCACAAGACACATTTGGTGGCATGCGAATTTAGTCAACAATATGGAATTGAATTTAATGAAACATTCAGTCCAGTTGCAAAAATCACTTATGTACGTGTGTTAATTACAATTGCAGCAAGTAAAGCATTTGAGAAATTCAATGAATTTCGTGTAGAGGACAATAGTAGAGAATATACCTTTGAGGAATTCAACGAGTACTTGAAAAAATATAAAATTAGAAGGCAACTAACTTGTGCAAATGCGCTATAATAGAACGGAGTAGCTAAATGAAAGAATCGACATTTAGTTAACATGTGTCGATGTATGTTGTATTGTAAAAATGTGCGATCACAATTTTGGATTGAGTCAATGGCGACAACAGCATATGTAATCAATCAGTTACCATAACCTCAGCTTGGGTTTATTTCTTCGTACGAGAAACGACTTGGACAGAAGTAAATAGTAAAACATCTTCGTGCTTTCAGGTGGGTTTGTTACGTTTTTCTCACAGAAAATCTATCAGCAAAACTTGAAAAAAGGGCGTTGAGATTCATTTTTGCGGATTACGATTCTAAGAGAAAAGGTTGGAGGTGTTGTGATTTGTTGACAGGGAAAATCTGTCTCACGAGATATACTCTTCAACGAAGCATCGTCGTGATAGTCAAACAAGAATATTTTGTTACCAGATTCATTAGAGATTGAAGATGAAGTTTAAATTTATCACAATAAAGATAAATTGAAACAGGGGGAGGTTGATCATTCTAGATTTGGATCAGATACTCAAGTGACCAAGGTTGGTAATGTTATAGAGCCTGAGAGTTCTCCAAAAAGTTGTAGTGACCCTTGGAAAATTGGAATCATTCACAGCTTGAGATCGTGGAGGAAAATGTAGAACTGAAGCCTTGGAGATCTTCACGTATAATAAGATCTAACCTCAAATACGCAGATAGTATTTTTGTAAAAATCATTATGAGAGAGAAAAATTCTTAGAACAACTTGAAAACCCAAAACATAGAGGATCCAACTTATTTTGAAGCAGCACAAGGAGTCAATGAGTAGGAAATCACAATGGGAGAAGAGTTCACTGCCTTGATCAAGAATGAAACATGGGAACTGATCCCACGTCCTCAAGGAGTAAAACCAATTACATGTAAGTGGGTGGAAAAGGTGAAGAAATTGTCAGATGGAACAATAAATCATCACAAGACACGTTTGGTAGCATGCGAATTTAGTCAACAATATGGAATTGAATTTAATGAAACATTCAGTCCAGTTGCAAAAATCACTTATGTACGTGTGTTAATTACAATTGCAACAAGTAAAGCATTTGAGAAATTCAATGAATTTCGTGTAGAGGTAGAGATATTGGTCGGACATAACATCCGTTGTATACTATCCGACAATGGTGGAGAATATACCTTAGAGGAATTCAACGAGTACTTGAAATAATATAAAATTAGAAGGCAACTAACTTGTGCAAATACGCTACAATAGAACGGAAGAGCTAAATGAAAGAATCGACATTTAGTTAACACGTGTCGATGTATGTTGTACTGTAAAAATGTGCGATCACAATTTTGGATTGAGTCAATGGCGACAACAGTGTATGTGATCAATCGGTTACCATAACCTCAGCTTGGGTTTATTTTCTTCGTACGAGAAACGATATGGACAGAAGCAAACTGTAAAAAATCTTCGTGCTTTCAGGTGTGTTTGTTACGTTTTTCTCACAAAAAATCTACGAACAAAACTTGATAAAAGGCCGTTGAGGTTCATTTTTGCGAATTACAATTCTAAGAGAAAAGGTTGGAGGTGTTGTGATTTGTTGACAGGAAAAATCTATGTCTCACGAGATATAATCTTCAACGAAGCATCGTCGTAATAGTCAAACAACAATATTTTGTTACCAGATTCATTAGAGTTTGAAGATGAAGTTTAAATTTATCACAATAAAGATAAATTGAAATAGGGGGAGGTTGATCAATTTAGATCTAGATCAGATACTCAAGTGACCAAGGTTGGTAATGTTATAGAGCCTGAAAGTTCTCCAAAAAGTTGTAGGTACCTTTGGAAAATTGGAATCATTCACAGTTTGAGATCGTGGTAGGAAATGTAGAACTGAAGCCTTGGAGATCTTCACGTATAAGAAGATCTAACCTCAAATACGCAGATAGTATTTTTGTAGAAATCATTATGAGAGAGAAAAATTCTTAGAACAACTTGAAAGCCCAAAACATAGAGGATCCAACTTATTTTGAAGCAGCACAAGGAGTCAATGAGTAGGAAATCACAATGGGAGAAGAGTTCACTGCCTTGATCAAGAATGAAACATGGGAACTGATCCCACGTCCTCAATGAGTAAAACCAATTACATGTAAGTGGGTGAAAAAGGTGAAGAAATTGTCAGATGGAACAATAAATCATCACAAGACACGTTTGGTATCATGTGAATTTAGTCAACAATATGGAATTGAATTTAATGAAACATTCAGTCCAGTTGCAAAAATCACTTATGTACGTGTGTTAATTACAATTGCAACAAGTAAAGCATTTGAGAAATTCAATGAATTTCGTGTAGAGGTAGAGATATTGGTCGGACATAACATCCGTTGTATACTATCCGACAATGGTGGAGAATATACCTTAGAGGAATTCAACGAGTACTTGAAATAATATAAAATTAGAAGGCAACTAACTTGTGCAAATACGCTACAATAGAACGGAATAGCTAAATGAAAGAATCGACATTCAGTTAACACGTGTCGATGTATGTTGTACTGTAAAAATGTGCGATCAAAATTTTGGATTGAATCAATGGCGACAACAGTGTATGTGATCAATCGGTTACCATAACCTCAGCTTGGGTTTATTTTTCGTACGAGAAACGATATGGACAGAAGCGAACTGTAAAAAATCTTCGTGCTTTCAGGTGTGTTTGTTACGTTTTTCTCACAAAAAATCTACGAACAAAACTTGATAAAAGGCCGTTGAGGTTCATTTTTGCGAATTACAATTCTAAGAGAAAAGGTTGGAGGTGTTGTGATTTGTTGACAGGAAAAATCTATGTCTCACGAGATATAATCTTCAACGAAGCATCGTCGTAATAGTCAAACAACAATATTTTGTTACCAGATTCATTAGAGTTTGAAGATGAAGTTTAAATTTATCACAATAAAGATAAATTGAAATAGGGGGAGGTTGATCAATTTAGATCTAGATCAGATACTCAAGTGACCAAGGTTGGTAATGTTATAGAGCCTGAAAGTTCTCCAAAAAGTTGTAGGTACCCTTGGAAAATTGGAATCATTCACAGTTTGAGATCGTGGTAGGAAATGTAGAACTGAAGCCTTGGAGATCTTCACGTATAAGAAGATCTAACCTCAAATACGCAGATAGTATTTTTGTAGAAATCATTATGAGAGAGAAAAATTCTTAGAACAACTTGAAAGCCCAAAACATAGAGGATCCAACTTATTTTGAAGCAGCACAAGGAGTCAATGAGTAGGAAATCACAATGGGAGAAGAGTTCACTGCCTTGATCAAGAATGAAACATGGGAACTGATCCCACGTCCTCAAGGAGTAAAACCAATTACATGTAAGTGGGTGGAAAAGGTGAAGAAATTGTCAGATGGAACAATAAATCATCACAAGACACGTTTGGTAGCATGCGAATTTAGTCAACAATATGGAATTGAATTTAATGAAACATTCAGTCCAGTTGCAAAAATCACTTATGTACGTGTGTTAATTACAATTGCAACAAGTAAAGCATTTGAGAAATTCAATGAATTTCGTGTAGAGGTAGAGATATTGGTCGGACATAACATCCGTTGTATACTATCCGACAATGGTGGAGAATATACCTTAGAGGAATTCAACGAGTACTTGAAATAATATAAAATTAGAAGGCAACTAACTTGTGCAAATACGCTACAATAGAACGGAAGAGCTAAATGAAAGAATCGACATTTAGTTAACACGTGTCGATGTATGTTGTACTGTAAAAATGTGCGATCACAATTTTGGATTGAGTCAATGGCGACAACAGTGTATGTGATCAATCGGTTACCATAACCTCAGCTTGGGTTTATTTCTTCGTACGAGAAACGATATGGACAGAAGCAAACTGTAAAAAATCTTCGTGCTTTCAGGTGTGTTTGTTACGTTTTTCTCACAAAAAATCTACGAACAAAACTTGATAAAAGGCCGTTGAGGTTCATTTTTGCGAATTACAATTCTAAGAGAAAAGGTTGGAGGTGTTGTGATTTGTTGACAGGAAAAATCTATGTCTCACGAGATATAATCTTCAACGAAGCATCGTCGTAATAGTCAAACAACAATATTTTGTTACCAGATTCATTAGAGTTTGAAGATGAAGTTTAAATTTATCACAATAAAGATAAATTGAAATAGGGGGAGGTTGATCAATTTAGATCTAGATCAGATACTCAAGTGACCAAGGTTGGTAATGTTATAGAGCCTGAAAGTTCTCCAAAAAGTTGTAGGTACCCTTGGAAAATTGGAATCATTCACAGTTTGAGATCGTGGTAGGAAATGTAGAACTGAAGCCTTGGAGATCTTCACGTATAAGAAGATCTAACCTCAAATACGCAGATAGTATTTTTGTAGAAATCATTATGAGAGAGAAAAATTCTTAGAACAACTTGAAAGCCCAAAACATAGAGGATCCAACTTATTTTGAAGCAGCACAAGGAGTCAATGAGTAGGAAATCACAATGGGAGAAGAGTTCACTGCCTTGATCAAGAATGAAACATGGGAACTGATCCCACGTCCTCAAGGAGTAAAACCAATTACATGTAAGTGGGTGGAAAAGGTGAAGAAATTGTCAGATGGAACAATAAATCATCACAAGACACGTTTGGTAGCATGCGAATTTAGTCAACAATATGGAATTGAATTTAATGAAACATTCAGTCCAGTTGCAAAAATCACTTATGTACGTGTGTTAATTACAATTGCAACAAGTAAAGCATTTGAGAAATTCAATGAATTTCGTGTAGAGGTAGAGATATTGGTCGGACATAACATCCGTTGTATACTATCCGACAATGGTGGAGAATATACCTTAGAGGAATTCAACGAGTACTTGAAATAATATAAAATTAGAAGGCAACTAACTTGTGCAAATACGCTACAATAGAACGGAAGAGCTAAATGAAAGAATCGACATTTAGTTAACACGTGTCGATGTATGTTGTACTGTAAAAATGTGCGATCACAATTTTGGATTGAGTCAATGGCGACAACAGTGTATGTGATCAATCGGTTACCATAACCTCAGCTTGGGTTTATTTTTCGTACGAGAAACGATATGGACAGAAGCAAACTGTAAAAAATCTTCGTGCTTTCAGGTGTGTTTGTTACGTTTTTCTCACAAAAAATCTACGAACAAAACTTGATAAAAGGCCGTTGAGGTTCATTTTTGCGAATTACAATTCTAAGAGAAAAGGTTGGAGGTGTTGTGATTTGTTGACAGGAAAAATCTATGTCTCACGAGATATAATCTTCAACGAAGCATCGTCGTAATAGTCAAACAACAATATTTTGTTACCAGATTCATTAGAGTTTGAAGATGAAGTTTAAATTTATCACAATAAAGATAAATTGAAATAGGGGGAGGTTGATCAATTTAGATCTAGATCAGATACTCAAGTGACCAAGGTTGGTAATGTTATAGAGCCTGAAAGTTCTCCAAAAAGTTGTAGGTACCCTTGGAAAATTGGAATCATTCACAGTTTGAGATCGTGGTAGGAAATGTAGAACTGAAGCCTTGGAGATCTTCACGTATAAGAAGATCTAACCTCAAATACGCAGATAGTATTTTTGTAGAAATCATTATGAGAGAGAAAAATTCTTAGAACAACTTGAAAGCCCAAAACATAGAGGATCCAACTTATTTTGAAGCAGCACAAGGAGTCAATGAGTAGGAAATCACAATGGGAGAAGAGTTCACTGCCTTGATCAAGAATGAAACATGGGAACTGATCCCACGTCCTCAAGGAGTAAAACCAATTACATGTAAGTGGGTGGAAAAGGTGAAGAAATTGTCAGATGGAACAATAAATCATCACAAGACACGTTTGGTAGCATGCGAATTTAGTCAACAATATGGAATTGAATTTAATGAAACATTCAGTCCAGTTGCAAAAATCACTTATGTACGTGTGTTAATTACAATTGCAACAAGTAAAGCATTTGAGAAATTCAATGAATTTCGTGTAGAGGTAGAGATATTGGTCGGACATAACATCCGTTGTATACTATCCGACAATGGTGGAGAATATACCTTAGAGGAATTCAACGAGTACTTGAAATAATATAAAATTAGAAGGCAACTAACTTGTGCAAATACGCTACAATAGAACGGAAGAGCTAAATGAAAGAATCGACATTTAGTTAACACGTGTCGATGTATGTTGTACTGTAAAAATGTGCGATCACAATTTTGGATTGAGTCAATGGCGACAACAGTGTATGTGATCAATCGGTTACCATAACCTCAGCTTGGGTTTATTTCTTCGTACGAGAAACGATATGGACAGAAGCAAACTGTAAAAAATCTTCGTGCTTTCAGGTGTGTTTGTTACGTTTTTCTCACAAAAAATCTACGAACAAAACTTGATAAAAGGCCGTTGAGGTTCATTTTTGCGAATTACAATTCTAAGAGAAAAGGTTGGAGGTGTTGTGATTTGTTGACAGGAAAAATCTATGTCTCACGAGATATAATCTTCAACGAAGCATCGTCGTAATAGTCAAACAACAATATTTTGTTACCAGATTCATTAGAGTTTGAAGATGAAGTTTAAATTTATCACAATAAAGATAAATTGAAATAGGGGGAGGTTGATCAATTTAGATCTAGATCAGATACTCAAGTGACCAAGGTTGGTAATGTTATAGAGCCTGAAAGTTCTCCAAAAAGTTGTAGGTACCCTTGGAAAATTGGAATCATTCACAGTTTGAGATCGTGGTAGGAAATGTAGAACTGAAGCCTTGGAGATCTTCACGTATAAGAAGATCTAACCTCAAATACGCAGATAGTATTTTTGTAGAAATCATTATGAGAGAGAAAAATTCTTAGAACAACTTGAAAGCCCAAAACATAGAGGATCCAACTTATTTTGAAGCAGCACAAGGAGTCAATGAGTAGGAAATCACAATGGGAGAAGAGTTCACTGCCTTGATCAAGAATGAAACATGGGAACTGATCCCACGTCCTCAAGGAGTAAAACCAATTACATGTAAGTGGGTGGAAAAGGTGAAGAAATTGTCAGATGGAACAATAAATCATCACAAGACACGTTTGGTAGCATGCGAATTTAGTCAACAATATGGAATTGAATTTAATGAAACATTCAGTCCAGTTGCAAAAATCACTTATGTACGTGTGTTAATTACAATTGCAACAAGTAAAGCATTTGAGAAATTCAATGAATTTCGTGTAGAGGTAGAGATATTGGTCGGACATAACATCCGTTGTATACTATCCGACAATGGTGGAGAATATACCTTAGAGGAATTCAACGAGTACTTGAAATAATATAAAATTAGAAGGCAACTAACTTGTGCAAATACGCTACAATAGAACGGAAGAGCTAAATGAAAGAATCGACATTTAGTTAACACGTGTCGATGTATGTTGTACTGTAAAAATGTGCGATCACAATTTTGGATTGAGTCAATGGCGACAACAGTGTATGTGATCAATCGGTTACCATAACCTCAGCTTGGGTTTATTTCTTCGTACGAGAAACGATATGGACAGAAGCAAACTGTAAAAAATCTTCGTGCTTTCAGGTGTGTTTGTTACGTTTTTCTCACAAAAAATCTACGAACAAAACTTGATAAAAGGCCGTTGAGGTTCATTTTTGCGAATTACAATTCTAAGAGAAAAGGTTGGAGGTGTTGTGATTTGTTGACAGGAAAAATCTATGTCTCACGAGATATAATCTTCAACGAAGCATCGTCGTAATAGTCAAACAACAATATTTTGTTACCAGATTCATTAGAGTTTGAAGATGAAGTTTAAATTTATCACAATAAAGATAAATTGAAATAGGGGGAGGTTGATCAATTTAGATCTAGATCAGATACTCAAGTGACCAAGGTTGGTAATGTTATAGAGCCTGAAAGTTCTCCAAAAAGTTGTAGGTACCCTTGGAAAATTGGAATCATTCACAGTTTGAGATCGTGGTAGGAAATGTAGAACTGAAGCCTTGGAGATCTTCACGTATAAGAAGATCTAACCTCAAATACGCAGATAGTATTTTTGTAGAAATCATTATGAGAGAGAAAAATTCTTAGAACAACTTGAAAGCCCAAAACATAGAGGATCCAACTTATTTTGAAGCAGCACAAGGAGTCAATGAGTAGGAAATCACAATGGGAGAAGAGTTCACTGCCTTGATCAAGAATGAAACATGGGAACTGATCCCACGTCCTCAAGGAGTAAAACCAATTACATGTAAGTGGGTGGAAAAGGTGAAGAAATTGTCAGATGGAACAATAAATCATCACAAGACACGTTTGGTAGCATGCGAATTTAGTCAACAATATGGAATTGAATTTAATGAAACATTCAGTCCAGTTGCAAAAATCACTTATGTACGTGTGTTAATTACAATTGCAACAAGTAAAGCATTTGAGAAATTCAATGAATTTCGTGTAGAGGTAGAGATATTGGTCGGACATAACATCCGTTGTATACTATCCGACAATGGTGGAGAATATACCTTAGAGGAATTCAACGAGTACTTGAAATAATATAAAATTAGAAGGCAACTAACTTGTGCAAATACGCTACAATAGAACGGAATAGCTAAATGAAAGAATCGACATTCAGTTAACACGTGTCGATGTATGTTGTACTGTAAAAATGTGCGATCACAATTTTGGATTGAATCAATGGCGACAACAGTGTATGTGATCAATCGGTTACCATAACCTCAGCTTGGGTTTATTTCTTCGTACGAGAAACGATATGGACAGAAGCAAACTGTAAAAAATCTTCGTGCTTTCAGGTGTGTTTGTTACGTTTTTCTCACAAAAAATCTACGAACAAAACTTGATAAAAGGCCGTTGAGGTTCATTTTTGCGAATTACAATTCTAAGAGAAAAGGTTGGAGGTGTTGTGATTTGTTGACAGGAAAAATCTATGTCTCACGAGATATAATCTTCAACGAAGCATCGTCGTAATAGTCAAACAACAATATTTTGTTACCAGATTCATTAGAGTTTGAAGATGAAGTTTAAATTTATCACAATAAAGATAAATTGAAATAGGGGGAGGTTGATCAATTTAGATCTAGATCAGATACTCAAGTGACCAAGGTTGGTAATGTTATAGAGCCTGAAAGTTCTCCAAAAAGTTGTAGGTACCCTTGGAAAATTGGAATCATTCACAGTTTGAGATCGTGGTAGGAAATGTAGAACTGAAGCCTTGGAGATCTTCACGTATAAGAAGATCTAACCTCAAATACGCAGATAGTATTTTTGTAGAAATCATTATGAGAGAGAAAAATTCTTAGAACAACTTGAAAGCCCAAAACATAGAGGATCCAACTTATTTTGAAGCAGCACAAGGAGTCAATGAGTAGGAAATCACAATGGGAGAAGAGTTCACTGCCTTGATCAAGAATGAAACATGGGAACTGATCCCACGTCCTCAAGGAGTAAAACCAATTACATGTAAGTGGGTGGAAAAGGTGAAGAAATTGTCAGATGGAACAATAAATCATCACAAGACACGTTTGGTATCATGCGAATTTAGTCAACAATATGGAATTGAATTTAATGAAACATTCAGTCCAGTTGCAAAAATCACTTATGTACGTGTGTTAATTACAATTGCAACAAGTAAAGCATTTGAGAAATTCAATGAATTTCGTGTAGAGGTAGAGATATTGGTCGGACATAACATCCGTTGTATACTATCCGACAATGGTGGAGAATATACCTTAGAGGAATTCAACGAGTACTTGAAATAATATAAAATTAGAAGGCAACTAACTTGTGCAAATACGCTACAATAGAACGGAATAGCTAAATGAAAGAATCGACATTCAGTTAACACGTGTCGATGTATGTTGTACTATAAAAATGTGCGATCACAATTTTGGATTGAGTCAATGGCGACAACAGTGTATGTGATCAATCGGTTACCATAACCTCAGCTTGGGTTTATTTTTCGTACGAGAAACGATATGGACAGAAGCAAACTGTAAAAAATCTTCGTGCTTTCAGGTGTGTTTGTTACGTTTTTCTCACAAAAAATCTACGAACAAAATTTGATAAAAGGCCGTTGAGGTTCATTTTTGCGAATTACAATTCTAAGAGAAAAGGTTGGAGGTGTTGTGATTTGTTGACAGGAAAAATCTATGTCTCACGAGATATAATCTTCAACGAAGCATCGTCGTAATAGTCAAACAACAATATTTTGTTACCAGATTCATTAGAGTTTGAAGATGAAGTTTAAATTTATCACAATAAAGATAAATTGAAATAGGGGGAGGTTGATCAATTTAGATCTAGATCAGATACTCAAGTGACCAAGGTTGGTAATGTTATAGAGCCTGAAAGTTCTCCAAAAAGTTGTAGGTACCCTTGGAAAATTGGAATCATTCACAGTTTGAGATCGTGGTAGGAAATGTAGAACTGAAGCCTTGGAGATCTTCACGTATAAGAAGATCTAACCTCAAATACGCAGATAGTATTTTTGTAGAAATCATTATGAGAGAGAAAAATTCTTAGAACAACTTGAAAGCCCAAAACATAGAGGATCCAACTTATTTTGAAGCAGCACAAGGAGTCAATGAGTAGGAAATCACAATGGGAGAAGAGTTCACTGCCTTGATCAAGAATGAAACATGGGAACTGATCCCACGTCCTCAAGGAGTAAAACCAATTACATGTAAGTGGGTGGAAAAGGTGAAGAAATTGTCAGATGGAACAATAAATCATCACAAGACACGTTTGGTAGCATGCGAATTTAGTCAACAATATGGAATTGAATTTAATGAAACATTCAGTCCAGTTGCAAAAATCACTTATGTACGTGTGTTAATTACAATTGCAACAAGTAAAGCATTTGAGAAATTCAATGAATTTCGTGTAGAGGTAGAGATATTGGTCGGACATAACATCCGTTGTATACTATCCGACAATGGTGGAGAATATACCTTAGAGGAATTCAACGAGTACTTGAAATAATATAAAATTAGAAGGCAACTAACTTGTGCAAATACGCTACAATAGAACGGAAGAGCTAAATGAAAGAATCGACATTTAGTTAACACGTGTCGATGTATGTTGTACTGTAAAAATGTGCGATCACAATTTTGGATTGAGTCAATGGCGACAACAGTGTATGTGATCAATCGGTTACCATAACCTCAGCTTGGGTTTATTTTTCGTACGAGAAACGATATGGACAGAAGCAAACTGTAAAAAATCTTCGTGCTTTCAGGTGTGTTTGTTACGTTTTTCTCACAAAAAATCTACGAACAAAACTTGATAAAAGGCCGTTGAGGTTCATTTTTGCGAATTACAATTCTAAGAGAAAAGGTTGGAGGTGTTGTGATTTGTTGACAGGAAAAATCTATGTCTCACGAGATATAATCTTCAACGAAGCATCGTCGTAATAGTCAAACAACAATATTTTGTTACCAGATTCATTAGAGTTTGAAGATGAAGTTTAAATTTATCACAATAAAGATAAATTGAAATAGGGGGAGGTTGATCAATTTAGATCTAGATCAGATACTCAAGTGACCAAGGTTGGTAATGTTATAGAGCCTGAAAGTTCTCCAAAAAGTTGTAGGTACCCTTGGAAAATTGGAATCATTCACAGTTTGAGATCGTGGTAGGAAATGTAGAACTGAAGCCTTGGAGATCTTCACGTATAAGAAGATCTAACCTCAAATACGCAGATAGTATTTTTGTAGAAATCATTATGAGAGAGAAAAATTCTTAGAACAACTTGAAAGCCCAAAACATAGAGGATCCAACTTATTTTGAAGCAGCACAAGGAGTCAATGAGTAGGAAATCACAATGGGAGAAGAGTTCACTGCCTTGATCAAGAATGAAACATGGGAACTGATCCCACGTCCTCAAGGAGTAAAACCAATTACATGTAAGTGGGTGGAAAAGGTGAAGAAATTGTCAGATGGAACAATAAATCATCACAAGACACGTTTGGTAGCATGCGAATTTAGTCAACAATATGGAATTGAATTTAATGAAACATTCAGTCCAGTTGCAAAAATCACTTATGTACGTGTGTTAATTACAATTGCAACAAGTAAAGCATTTGAGAAATTCAATGAATTTCGTGTAGAGGTAGAGATATTGGTCGGACATAACATCCGTTGTATACTATCCGACAATGGTGGAGAATATACCTTAGAGGAATTCAACGAGTACTTGAAATAATATAAAATTAGAAGGCAACTAACTTGTGCAAATACGCTACAATAGAACGGAAGAGCTAAATGAAAGAATCGACATTCAGTTAACACGTGTCGATGTATGTTGTACTGTAAAAATGTGCGATCACAATTTTGGATTGAGTCAATGGCGACAATAGTGTATGTGATCAATCGGTTACCATAACCTCAGCTTGGGTTTATTTTCGTACGAGAAACGATATGGACAGAAGCAAACTGTAAAAAATCTTCGTGCTTTCAGGTGTGTTTGTTACGTTTTTCTCACAAAAAATCTACGAACAAAACTTGATAAAAGGCCGTTGAGGTTCATTTTTGCGAATTACAATTCTAAGAGAAAAGGTTGGAGGTGTTGTGATTTGTTGACAGGAAAAATCTATGTCTCACGAGATATAATCTTCAACGAAGCATCGTCGTAATAGTCAAACAACAATATTTTGTTACCAGATTCATTAGAGTTTGAAGATGAAGTTTAAATTTATCACAATAAAGATAAATTGAAATAGGGGGAGGTTGATCAATTTAGATCTAGATCAGATACTCAAGTGACCAAGGTTGGTAATGTTATAGAGCCTGAAAGTTCTCCAAAAAGTTGTAGGTACCCTTGGAAAATTGGAATCATTCACAGTTTGAGATCGTGGTAGGAAATGTAGAACTGAAGCCTTGGAGATCTTCACGTATAAGAAGATCTAACCTCAAATACGCAGATAGTATTTTTGTAGAAATCATTATGAGAGAGAAAAATTCTTAGAACAACTTGAAAGCCCAAAACATAGAGGATCCAACTTATTTTGAAGCAGCACAAGGAGTCAATGAGTAGGAAATCACAATGGGAGAAGAGTTCACTGCCTTGATCAAGAATGAAACATGGGAACTGATGCCACGTCCTCAAGGAGTAAAACCAATTACATGTAAGTGGGTGGAAAAGGTGAAGAAATTGTCAGATGGAACAATAAATCATCACAAGACACGTTTGGTAGCATGCGAATTTAGTCAACAATATGGAATTGAATTTAATGAAACATTCAGTCCAGTTGCAAAAATCACTTATGTACGTGTGTTAATTACAATTGCAACAAGTAAAGCATTTGAGAAATTCAATGAATTTCGTGTAGAGGTAGAGATATTGGTCGGACATAACATCCGTTGTATACTATCCGACAATGGTGGAGAATATACCTTAGAGGAATTCAACGAGAACTTGAAATAATATAAAATTAGAAGGCAACTAACTTGTGCAAATACGCTACAAATAGAACGGAAGAGCTAAATGAAAGAATCGACATTTAGTTAACACGTGTCGATGTATGTTGTACTGTAAAAATGTGCGATCACAATTTTGGATTGAGTCAATGGCGACAACAGTGTATGTGATCAATCGGTTACCATAACCTCAGCTTGGGTTTATTTTTCGTACGAGAAACGATATGGATAGAAGCAAACTGTAAAAAATCTTCGTGCTTTCAGGTGTGTTTGTTACGTTTTTCTCACAAAAAATCTACGAACAAAACTTGATAAAAGGCCGTTGAGGTTCATTTTTGCGAATTACAATTCTAAGAGAAAAGGTTGGAGGTATTGTGATTTGTTGACAGGAAAAATCTATGTCTCACGAGATATAATCTTCAACGAAGCATCGTCGTAATAGTCAAACAACAATATTTTGTTACCAGATTCATTAGAGTTTGAAGATGAAGTTTAAATTTATCATAATAAAGATAAATTGAAATAGGGGGATGTTGATCAATTTAGATCTAGATCAGATACTCAAGTGACCAAGGTTGGTAATGTTATAGAGCCTGAAAGTTCTCCAAAAAGTTGTAGGTACCCTTGGAAAATTGGAATCATTCACAGTTTGAGATCGTGGTAGGAAATGTAGAACTGAAGCCTTGGAGATCTTCACGTATAAGAAGATCTAACCTCAAATACGCAGATAGTATTTTTGTAGAAATCATTATGAGAGAGAAAAATTCTTAGAACAACTTGAAAGCCCAAAACATAGAGGATCCAACTTATTTTGAAGCAGCACAAGGAGTCAATGAGTAGGAAATCACAATGGGAGAAGAGTTCACTGCCTTGATCAAGAATGAAACATGGGAACTGATCCCACGTCCTCAAGGAGTAAAACCAATTACATGTAAGTGGGTGGAAAAGGTGAAGAAATTGTCAGATGGAACAATAAATCATCACAAGACACGTTTCGTATCATGCGAATTTAGTCAACAATATGGAATTGAATTTAATGAAACATTCAGTCCAGTTGTAAAAATCACTTATGTACGTGTGTTAATTACAATTGCAACAAGTAAAGCATTTGAGAAATTCAATGAATTTCGTGTAGAGGTAGAGATATTGGTCGGACATAACATCCGTTGTATACTATCCGACAATGGTGGAGAATATACCTTAGAGGAATTCAACGAGTACTTGAAATAATATAAAATTAGAAGGCAACTAACTTGTGCAAATACGCTACAATAGAACGGAATAGCTAAATGAAAGAATCGACATTCAGTTAACACGTGTCGATGTATGTTGTACTGTAAAAATGTGCGATCACAATTTTGGATTGAGTCAATGGCGACAACAGTGTATGTGATCAATCGGTTACCATAACCTCAGCTTGGGTTTATTTCTTCGTACGAGAAACGATATGGACAGAAGCAAACTGTAAAAAATCTTCGTGCTTTCAGGTGTGTTTGTTACGTTTTTCTCACAAAAAATCTACGAACAAAATTTGATAAAAGGCCGTTGAGGTTCATTTTTGCGAATTACAATTCTAAGAGAAAAGGTTGGAGGTGTTGTGATTTGTTGACAGGAAAAATCTATGTCTCACGAGATATAATCTTCAACGAAGCATCGTCGTAATAGTCAAACAACAATATTTTGTTACCAGATTCATTAGAGTTTGAAGATGAAGTTTAAATTTATCACAATAAAGATAAATTGAAATAGGGGGAGGTTGATCAATTTAGATCTAGATCAGATACTCAAGTGACCAAGGTTGGTAATGTTATAGAGCCTGAAAGTTCTCCAAAAAGTTGTAGGTACCCTTGGAAAATTGGAATCATTCACAGTTTGAGATCGTGGTAGGAAATGTAGAACTGAAGCCTTGGAGATCTTCACGTATAAGAAGATCTAACCTCAAATAGGCAGATAGTATTTTTGTAGAAATCATTATGAGAGAGAAAAATTCTTGCAACAACTTGGAAGGCCAAAACGTAGAAGATCCAACTTATTTTTAAACAGCACAAGGAGTCAAGGAGTGGGAAATCACAATGAGAGAAGAGTTCACTGCCTTGATCAAGAATGAAACATGGGAACTGATCCTACGTCCTCAAGGAGTAAAACCAATTACATGTAAGTGGGTGGACAAGGTGAAGAAATTGTCAGATGGAACAATATATCATCACAAGACATGTTTGGTGGCATGCGAATTTAGTCAACAATATGGAATTGAATTTAATGAAACATTCAGTCTAGTTGCAAAAATCACTTGTGTACGTGTGTTAATTACAATTGCAGCAAGTAAAGAGTGAAATTTTTTTGACAATTGGATGTTAAGAATGCATTTTGCACGGAGAGATTGATAAATAGATACTTATGGAGCAGTCACATGGATTTGAGGATCAACATAAGCTAAACTATATACGTAAGTTGCGAAAAGTACTTTATGGACTGAAACAAAAACCATGATCTTGGTACGACAAGGTTGCAGAATTTTTAATTTTAGTGGTTACGTAGTGGCTTTTTCAAACTATGGTATTTTTTTTTTGGTGCCATCATATTCAACTCTTCACACAAAGCTAGTACAAAATGTCAAAGGTCTAAGTCAATGACTATGTCCATGAATTTAATGATTATTGGGTTCAAATGAAATCAATATACACACTTATGTCTGATGGTTGGAAAAATTTTAAAATGGCAAATTTTTATTAATATGATTGCATACGCTTAGGAAAACCCATTTAAACACATAAAATAACAAATCGAAACCAAATAAACCACTTCGCCAATTTTCAGAAAATTTGATAAAATTACAAAAATACCCCTCATAAAGTTCACGACCATTTCGCACAAAAAATTTCATAAAGGACACAAACCAATATTCTCATTGAATTCCTTACGAAAAACTAATTCCAAAACATCATGGAACATTGAAAAACGACTTAAAACGCAAAAAATTCTCTCCGAGGGTAAAACGGTAATTTCATAATTTTAATAATTAAAATTTTTGAAATTAATAAATAAACCATTAAATAATGTAAAGTGAAATATTAATAAAATTAATTTAAAATTTTGAATCAAAAAAATCGATCAATCAAGCTTTCAGGCAAAATTGTTGATGGTTGCTAGGATATTTATTTAAGGACCCCTCCATTTGGGGGCCCAAAGAATTAAAATAAAAGGGGGTTCTTCAAAAATTAAAGTCAATCAAATAAGACTAAAGTCAATCTTAAAGTCAATCAAGTAAGACTAAAGTCAAGATATTAAAAGTTAACCAAAAAAGACTAAAGTCAAAGTATTAAAGTCAATCTCATAAGACTAAAGTCAAAACCCTAATCTAAACTAATCAAGTCAATCTCATAAGACTAGAGTTAAAATCCTAATCTAAACTAATCAAGTCAATCTCATAAGACTAAAGTCAAAATCCTAAATTAAAACCCTAAAGACTAAGTCAATCTTATAAGACTAAAGTCAAAACCCTAATTGAAATCTTAAAAGAAACCCTAATCAAACCCTAATTCTTCTAAAAAACTTTATAAATAGGAGCATCCACACCTTATTTTCATATCAAAGGAAAAACCCTAAGAGAAGTAGGTCAAAAAGCTTTCCTAGCCTCCTACATACCCTAATTTTGAAGCCCCAACTCCTTACCTAACACCCATACTTTGATTTTAGCCTGAAAAACACCTAGAAGCCCTTCAAAAACACCTCAAAATCGATAACAAAATTCGAAGAATCCAGATCTAAGGAAGAGATACCTTGCCTCGGAGATCCGAAATCAGATCCGGAGATAGAACGAAGTAAGGAGTACGATACAAGGAACAGTTTTATCAAATCTAAGGGAATAAAATCGTTGTGTTCGAAGGTTAAATCTCTTTTATTTTTTCTATCTGGGTTTTTGTTAGCAATGTAGTCTTATTTGGGATAAGTAGAGACCGGCATTAGCCGGGCAGGGTTGGTGCCTAACACCTTCCAACCCCGTAACGTGATCCCCGGATCCATATATTTCTTTCGTAGATTAGTTTATTTACCTTTTAGAGTCAAAGTTTGGTTCCTAGGCCGTAATAACTAGGTGGCGACTCCCAAACCTCAAAGGTCAAAAGCGGATCAGCGCACCCCGCAGATTGAATGCGCTTTTAGTCTACCACTAAATCCCACAAATCAACCACATGTGAAAGATCTAACAAATATTTCTTTAGCATGGACACATGAAATACATTGTAAACTTACTCAAATTGCGGTGGTAATATCAATTTGTAAGCCACTGACCCTATCCGTTCAATTACTTCAAATGGCCCTACAAATCATGGTTTCAATTTATTTTTCATACAAAACCTAGAGATTCCTTTTCGGGATGATATTTTCAAGAACGCTCTATCCCCAACCTGAAATTTTAAAATTCTATGCCACATGTTTACATGGCTCTTTTGTCTACTCTGAGTCGTTTTTAATCTGTTCCATATAATGCATACTATCTCAGTAGTTTCCTTAACAATCTCAGGTCTTAACACCATGACCTCTCCTATCTCTGCCCAACATATTAGGGACTGACACGGTCTACTATGTAAAGTTTTGAATGATGCCATGCCGATGCTGGCTTGAAAACTATTGTTGTAGGAGAACTCTACCAACAGTAAGTAACGCCTCCAACCTCCTTCAAAATCTAAAACACATGCTCGTAGCATCTCCTATAAAATATGTATCACCCGCTCAGACTATCCATCTGACTGTGGATGAAAAGTCGAACTGAAGTTCAACTGAGTATCCATGGCTTTGTGTAGACTTTCCTAGATTCAGGAAGTAAATCTGGGATACCTGTATAACAAGATAGAAATTGACACTCTATGCAGTCGAACTATCTCAACCATATATATATCTAATTGAGTTTGTCGACGTCGAATGAAACTCGAATCGGAATGAAATTTGCCAACTTCATCAATCGATCCCCAATCACCCACATGGCGTTTACCCCATCATTGGCTCTAGGTAACCCAACTACAAAGTCCATGGTCACATGCTCTCACTTCCATTCTACTATGGGTAATGGTTGGAGTAAGCCTGCTAGGTTGCGGTGTTCTGCCTTGACTTGTTAACACGTCAAGTATCTATTCACATACTCTACGATAACTTTCTTCAAACCCAGAAATCAAAAAGTTTTGCGTAGATCTTTATATATTTTTGTACATCCTGGGTGAATAGAATATTGAGAATGATATGCCTCACCTAGTATATCGAACCTCAACTGTGAGTCTTGAGGTATCCACATCCTATCTCTAAATCTGATAACCTCATCTGATTTTTTCGACTAAACTAATTCTGTCAGGTCCCTAGCTCTCGACTCATTTTCTTGCCCATTCTCATCTATCTTCTAAGACTCTCTGATTCGTTCTATTAATTCATTTTCTATCCTCAGTGTACCCAAATAACTACACAGTCTATACCTTTTCTTTGGAGTCTCAAATGCTATTTATGTGGTTTGCTCGAGCAATTGTCCTTCATTTACAATCATATGTGCTACAATGTTCTTGCTCAGTGTATCGGCAATTATATTCACCTTTCTCGAGTGATACTCAAGAGTAAAATCGTAGTCCTTTAGGTATTCCATCCAACGTCGCTATCTCATATTCAAACTTCTTTCTGTATAGTTAATGTCTACATATGCATAGTGCGAACACTATAATAGCCAACTCTAGATCATGAATATGATAATTTTTCTCTTGATTCTTCAATTTCTTAGATGTGTACGCCACTACCTTCCTAAACTACATCAGTACAGCCTCCAAACCAATCCCAGATGCATCAGTAAGGATCGTCAATCTTTTATTCAAATCCTGAAATGCAGTTTCGCAATTGTCATCCCACTCAAATCGAAAAAAATTCTTAATCAGTCTCAAAAACGGTACTACAAGAATGAAAAATCCCTTAATAAATCTTTTATAGTTGCCTACCATCCCAAGGAAACTTCTGATAGTTGTCACTGTCTTTGATTGTTTCCATGACAAGACGACTTCAACTTTGGAAGGGTATATTACTATCCCTTCACTTGATACTACATACTCTAAGAATTTCACCTTGCGAAACTAGAATTCACACTTATTGAACTTGGCATATAATCTATGTTCTCATAAAATCGATAGTGTGATTATAAGGTGTTTCTCGTGATCTTTCCTCTACTTAGAATATATTAGAATGTCATTTATGAATATGATGATAAATCCATCGAAGTGCTCTCAAAATATCTAGTGCATAAGATCCATAAATGTTGTTATTGCATTCGTTAGACCGAAAGACAACACTAGATACTCGAAGTGTCATAGCCTGTTCCAAGATGCAGTCTTCGAAATATCCACTTCCCGAATTCTCAATTGGTGATACCCAAATCGCAAATCGATTTTAGAGAAATACTAGGCACCTTGCAGTTGGTCAAACAGATCATCAATGCACTTAAGGGGGTATTTATTTTTTATGGTCACTTGATTCAACTTTTGGTAATCAAGGCACAATCAAAGAGACCCATCTTTCTTATTGAAGAACAAAACCAGTGCTTCCCAGGGTGAAGTATTCGATCAGATAAACCCCAAGCTCGTAAGCTTATCAATCTGCGCTTTCAACTCCTTGGTTTCTACCGAGACCATTTGGTATGGTGTAATGGACATAGGCCATGTGCCTAGTACCAAATCAATCAAGAATTCTATCTCATGATATGGCGGCAAACCTGGTAATTATTCTAAAAAAACATCTCCAAATTCCCTGACTACGTCTACCATATCCACTAACGTCTCTATCTCTAACACTATCAAATTTTCCAACTGCTTGTATCAAGAGTCTTTTCTATATGTAGATCCCTGAACTTTGACCTTCAAATACCCCAACCTCTTAAGAATACCTGATTTCGCAAAGCAATCGAAATAGGCATGATTCCGCACTAACCAATCCATCCCCAAGATAACGTTAAAATCGTAAAAGTCTAGTAATATAAGATCAATAATCATTTCTTGGCCCTTTATCCTAATTACATAGTTTCGACATAATATCTAGGTTATTTGACGATATCCCAATGGGGTAGATAATTTCATTACTCAGCACATGTCAGTAATTTCTACCTCTAGTAAATGTGTAATCTCAGTAGAAATATATAATCTAGAGGAGCCAGAATTGAATAAAACTCAAATTTTAACATTATAAATTAAAATCAAACCTTCCAAAACTTCATCTGAAATAGTTACCTCCTCCTGGGTCAGATAATATGCCCTATCCTGGGGTCTAGAAATAACCCATGTCTACTACTATAATCAAGGGCACTCTCTACTGAAATGTCCCATCTGACCACACATGAAACATGTGAATGATCTCACCTATATAGGTCTTTATGAAGTAAACGATCGATAAATTGGAGCTTGCAGTCTCTGAATCTGTCATGTTGGTCCCCTTAGCCCTGATGGCCTCACTAAAGTCTCAACTGTTCTATAACTCGATGGTGGAGAAACTCTGTAACTCGATAGTAGAAGAACTTCGTACTGTGGATACCCTGACCTAAAGGTACTCGACCTTGAATACATCGACCTCTTGGCCAGATTTGATTTGGGAGGAAAATAAGTCTAGGGTCAACTGATCTGTCCCCTGAAAGTTTGTAACTCCATCTCCTCTTGTTCAACTCTCTGAGCTCGACTCATCATGTCTTTGTAATTGGTGGTCTCAAAAACCGACATTCTGGCCCTTAGATAAGATAGTAATCCTTTAAAAAATATATGAGCCTTCTGTAGATTTGTTGGAAAAAGCTCAGACACATAAAATGCCAATCAACTAAATTTTAGCTCATAGTCTGTAACTGATAGGTTACCTTGTACCAATCCCAAAAACTCCTGGTGCTTGATTTCTCAAGTAGTCTCAAATATAAATTTATCGATAAACATCCTCTCAAAATCTGCCCACTTTTTGGTCCATCTCCCAATACATTCCTCTCGGAACGCTACCAATGACTAGCATCCCCGTCTAAATGAAATGTAGCTATCGTCACCTACTGATCCCTTGGGCAATACATAATACTTAAAATCTCTTGGGTTTTTAAAACCTACTACTGAAAATTCTATAACCACATCCCTAGATCTGCTTATCTTTAGGACTAGGAAACTCTCTCATCCCTCAAAGGCATAGCATGTGGTCGTGGCCCCTGTGGTGGAACCTAAATTTAATAAGATTTGTCCCTTATGAAGAAATCTAATGCTCCCTCAACTCAACTACCTCCTCGGCTATCCTGACCTGTAACTCGATCATCTTCTCTCTGAACTTGACCTGAGACTCAGTCATTTGTCCCATGAATGAAATCAATTGGGCTATCGGGTCAGTGGTCTGATCCAAAACTTGTCCCGTCTCTACTACATCTCTACCTCTCCTTCAGCCTCTGTCTCGTTCATTCATCTAATCAACAATAAGGCACTTATAATAAAGCCAAGAACCGTTCTTATGAAAATATTAATAACTACCTTAACCCAAAATTTAGTAATAGACACCATTTCCATTACTAACAAAATTAACCTAGAATTTTATCTTAAGCTTACTAGGCTCTACATACTTCTAGACACAAAAGAGCTCGCAATCTTAATACAAAACTACTAGTGAGTTCAGATATTGGATTTTCTGATATCACCCTATGATATCAATTATTTCTATGTAACAGAGCTATCTATGTCTCATATGAGCCTAATACTAAGCTCTGATACCACTCTGTGGTGCCCCTAAAATACTAACATAAAATTCCATGTTGAATTTCGAGGTAATAGGTGGCACCTCAAGAATTTGGCATGGTTTCCTCTGTTTATGTTAGTATTCCAAGATACTCAAAATCTACTAAGTCAAATACATAACAATCTGCATATATATATAAAAATAGAATAACAACGAAAGTCTATATACATCTAACAATGTAGAGTGCGAAAAAGGTAAATAATATACAAGATTTACAAAATGCCCTCTAACTAACATAGTCCTAATACGCAACCCCAAAATCTGTAATACAATCTTAACGGACTGACGTGGCTAGGTATAGCCCTAGTGCTCACCAAGTAAAGGACTCTAGTAATCTATTGATCCACCAAGTAATCATCATTAGAGTGCTTTACACCGTCTTCTTCAAGTGTAAAATCTAAAACTAAAAAAACAGAGAAAGAAAGGGTGAGTAACAATGGTTACCCAATAGGTAAACAAACAATTCTTACTAATAACCTCTCCTAGCATGAACGAATAAACATTCTTAATCATTTTAATTCATACAAAATTTTATAAAATAAACTATAAATTCACCAGCAATCTTATTTGATCAAGGACCTCAAGATCATCACGGATGTCTATAAATTCACCAGAAGACAATCTCTCTAACATTCTATTCCTCAATAAACTAATGAGCGAGGCACCATATGAAGAAAATCCGCTGCTTTTATCCAAAAGGCTCATTGAAACAGAGCAAACAAGTAAAAAAGTCAACATTTCTAAAGTGACTTTTTATGCACTAACAATCAAGCTTAGAATTAGAGACTAAATTTGGTAGACACCACAATAATAAATTCAAGAACTACTAAGTCGAACAAATATTTAGAAGAAAACACTACTGAATCTATCATTTCTCGAGATCTTATCTTTTAAATTTGAATACCAACTGTTTGACCCCTTCTTGTCAAATTCCATCGCCATAGCCTCCCTCACAGCCAATAGGGAGTTTGTATTGGGTGTACAAATGGTAAATGCAGCAATTCGACTACTAACAAAAAAACTGCACCAATGCAAACTTTTTATTCAAAGATAATTGTGACCCAGGTTAAGTATCCCACACAACACATGAAACAGATTTGACGAATAATCAATGAATACATGAATGATTGAATACACATTTTTCAACATTTCTTAAGGTCTAAACTATATACCTGATGTTCAAGAAATTAAATTATTCAACTTTATTATCAATAAGAACAATTGCAAAAATAATAAATAAAAACTCAACTCACACACAATAAAACTATCAAACACTTGGCATCCAAAACAAAAATTACAAAAATAATAGTTAAAAAGGGAAAAATGCACAAGCCCATCTCTTATCTCCTTTTTACTTATTAATTCTAATCAAATGAGTCATTATCAATCACTTATATCTATATCCTATAAATAAGAACAATTACAAAAATAATAAATATAAACTCAGCTTCCACATAATAGAACTATCAAACACTTGGTAACCAAAAAAAATTACAAAAATAATAGTTAGAAAGGGAGAAAATACGCAAGTACGTTTCTTATCTCCTTTTTAATTATTAATTCTAATCAAAGGAGCCATTATCAATCACTTATATCTATATCCTATAAATAAGAACAATTGCAAAAAAAATAAATATAAACTCAGTTTCCACACAATAAAACTATCAAACACTTGGTACCAAAAATAAAAATTACAAAAACAATAGTTAAAAAGGGAGATAACTCACAAATACATCTCTTATCTCCTTAATTATTAATTCTAATCAAAGGAGCCATTATCAATCACTTATATCTATACCCTATAAATAAGAATAATTACAAAAATAATAAATATAAACTCAACTTCCACACAATAAAATTATCAAAAACTTGGTACCCAAAACAAAAATTACAAAACAATAGTTAAAAAGGGAGAAAATGCACAAGCCCATCTCTTATCTCCTTCTTAATTATTAATTCTAATCAAAAGAACCATTATCAATCACTTATAATACCCAAAAGAACAACTACACAATCAATAAATGATTGAAGCTCATTGATTCCAAAATAGAAGTTAAAAAATAATAGGAAGAAAATCACCTTCGTTGTTGTAGTCGCCAGATGAACAAAGCACTTTCGAATGGGTTAATCTTGGAAGTAATATTGTTAGAGTATTTTGGTTGAAGAATACATGGCCTTAATTGTAGATATGTTTCATCTTTGCGACACAATCCCATTCGAAGCAGAATCAGCAAGCTTTGGTGCTACCACGTCTCCTCATTCTGTTGGACTCCTATTCGAAAATCAATCGACTGACTTTAACTTGATAGCACATCGTTTGAATCAAATGAAGCAGATGAAGGAAAAATAAAATTCGAGAAAGATGGAGAAAAATGAAGCACCTCGAACGGATGAATTTGTCATCTTTCTACTATTTTTTAGAGAGTTCTGAGAGAGAGGATGAAGCACGTCGATCGGACGAAATTTGTCAGCTTTTTACTCATTTTTCTTTATAGGGTATAGATAGATGTTCTTAATTAATTTAATTAAGAGTATTTGACCTATGTTGAGTATTAGATTCGGTATCAATTAATTATATGTATAAAAAAGAAAGAGAAATGATTTTTTTAAAGCATTGGGTACGAATTATACTCAAACTATTTGTGTACAACACTTTTTCCATTCTCCAAAATTTCTAATTATTAACTGACTAGAGTTCGCTTGTGCCTATGACATAGGCATCCTCTTTGGTGTCAAGGGTGTAAAAGTAAAAAAATAATAAAGTTGAAAGGTAAAATTAAAAGTCTTGAAAGTTCAAAGGATAAAAGAGAAAAGATAATAAAGTTGGAGAGGTATTATTGAAAAAACATAAAAATAGTAAAATTTGAGAAATGTTATTGAAAGGGGAAGAGAAGAAATGCAATAAAGTTGAAGGGTGTGAAGAGAAAAGGCAATAAAATAGTTAATGTGGACCCCACTCCAATGGGACATTTACATCCCCCCTAATTGTAAAAAGGGTGGGACCCACTATTGAGTTTTATTATATTAATTATTTAGAACCATATTTATTTTAATCACATACCGAATATTTACTATACGTCGAATTGCTAACTATTGGCGAAACTATGGAATATATGCTTTATGAGGTGATTCCTACACCTTTGAGTTTGCAACAAGCTCCTTGAGAGCATTTTGTATGTATATCATGTTGTTGATCAAGTCATACAAAACATGTCATCGTCATTATTCATACAATTTAGACTTCATATTGGCCAAATAAGGTTAGGGTGTATACTCGCTCAAGAGGTGATCCCCTACATTTGTAATTCTATAATAAGTTTCTTTGGGAATATTTTGCATGCATACCCCTTAGCACACTCTCACTTAAAACAAATGAGTCATGATCATCTAACTTAGGCCTATGACATGATCAATCGACTTACAAGGCGTGACATGATCAAAAATCGTAGATCGGCTCTCCTCGGGATACAAAACTGCACCTTTTTTATGGGGACCCGTTGTTCTGTATCTCGTGGAGAGCACATCTATGGTTTTTTAGCCTGTCACATCAGGTAAGTTGATTGAGTTGCCACGTGCCTAAGTCAAATTATCAGCACTTTAAACAAATAGTTTATCTCATACATGCATAAAACTTAGACGAGAAAAATGGTGAAGGCTATAAAAAAGCACTCTAAATCATAGAAAAAATTTTTCAAAATCATATCAATAAAAAACTATCCTCGTTCTTGGGTCTACATATTCATTTGATGCACATCATCATTAAAATGCTAGGAGTAAATGAGTGCTATCCTCAAGGATTGACACTCCCAACTCCAAGCAAACAAAGAGAACCCAATTACTGGGAACATTTCATTTACATCATACCCCATACACACACGTACATTTAGATCCTCATGCATTCATGCATGCATTATCATTTACGAACTAAAAATATTTTTAAATAAAAAAATAGTCTAACTCTTTACACATAGGCAATGCCTAGGTAACCACCAACTTGATAGTTAAAATGGGATGCCCAACACCTTCCCCATCCTTCAATCGAACCTCTTTACCCAAATATCTCGGTTAAGTCCAGTTTAAGAGTCACTTACAAAAATAAAATGATTTTATAAAACTGATTTTAAGTAAGCATTCACACCGTAAAGTTTCATTAATGGTGGCTGTCGACAATAAATTTCAATAGATCTACCTCGAGATCCGTAAAATATGATCGCAAATGATTTTATTGATTTTTTATGAAAAGTAGATACAAATATCAGTGTTTCCTCTGATTAACAGTCAAGTACAAAAATAGTGATGATGAAGTATGTAGCTTTTCTTCTCTCTGAGCTTCGCATTTTATCAGTTGAGAAGGATGCTTTAACGTTGGCTTTCTTTGTGCTTGATCTTCTGTAGAGGCTTCTGTAGATTTTCTTCTCTCTGGGCTTCGCGCTTTATCGGCTGACAAGGTTTTCTTGACTTTCGGAGAAGGGTTTTATGCTTGATCTTCTCTTTAGTCGGAGTTCGGATCTCTAAAGAACCTTGCTTTGTCTCTGGAGGAGGGCTTGAGAGCTTCTTCTTATCTAAAAGGAGAGCTTCTATCCAGATCTCCTCTCCATGAAAGAGGCTCTTGTATTTATAGACTTAAAGATAATTTAGTAATTAACAAAGGTACTCTTTCAAACTCATGTATATATATTTTTAGTACCTTTTGTTCTTATATGTAATGATTTGTAACAGGGTGCGTTGATCAAGAAATCAGGAGCTATTTTTGTTAGCCAGCTTTTGGAGTAACTATTTATTAGTCGTATACAAAAACTAACAATACCAACTATTTAAAGGTGTTGAGTAATGAGAGATGTACCCATAGAAGAACCATGCGACGAGAAATTTGTCCAGTCAGTTGGCCAATCTCTAAAGCAACTGATCATCAGTAGTACTTAGGAGTGGATAACGTCAACTGGCTAGAAGAGTCATAGAACGCAAGCTTTGTACACACAGAAGAACCATGGGACGAACTATTTGTCCAACTAGTTGGCCAATCTCTAGCGCAGCTGTTCATCAATAGTGCTTAGAAGTGGACAACGCCAACTAGTTGACAAACGTCAACTGGCTTGTAGAATCACGAGATGCAATATCCGTATACGTAGAAAAACCATGCGACAACCTATTTTTCCAGCTAGTTGGCCAATCTCTAAAGTAACTGTTCATCAGTAGCACTTAGGAGTAGACAATGTCAACTGGTTGACAAACGTCAACTAGCTAGAAGAGTCACAGAACGCAAGCTTTGTATATGTCAAAGAACCATGCGACGAACTATTTGTCCAGCCAGTTGGCCAATCTCTAAAGCAACTGTTTATCAGTAGTGCTTAGGAGTGGACAACGCCAACTGGTTAGCAACATCACAACGTCAATTGGCTGACAAACCATACGACGAATCATTTGACAAGTCGGTTGGCCAATCTTTAAAGTAGTTGTTCATCAGTAATGCTTAATAGTACACAATGTCAACTGACTAGCAGCATCATAACATCAATTGGCTGACAAACGTTAACTGGTTAGAAAAATCATGCGATGAATCATTTGTCCAGCAGGTTGGCAAATCTTTAAAGTAGTTGTTCATCAATAATACTTAAGAGTACACAACGTCAACTGACTAGCAACATCATAACGTCAATTGGCTGACAAACGTCAACTGGTTAGAAAAACCATGCGACGAATCATTTGTCCAGCCGGTTGGCCAATCTTTAAAGCAGTTATTCATCAGTAATGCCTAAGAGTGCACAACATCAACTGGCTAGCAGCATCATAACGTTAATTGGCTAACAAACGTCAACTGGTTAAAAAAATCATGCGACGAATCATTTGTCCAGTCGGTTGGCTAATCTTTAAAATAGTTGTTCATCAGTAATGCTTAAGAGTGCACATCGTCAATTGGCTAGCAGCATCATAACGTCAATTGGCTGACAAACGTCAATTGGTTAGAAAAATCATACAACAAATCATTTGTCCAGCTGGTTGGCCAATCTTTAAAACCAGAGCATTATTGAGCATGCTGATTTCTTTTTTATTCATACCCTTATATATATCTCTAATCAATGCAACCCTCGTACCTAATGAGACATGTTGTTATTATTATTATTTTGAATATGTGTGTTCAGTCCCCTATTTTTTTTTTTGAATTTCGCAGAGATGGCTAGGAACATTCTTTTCAAAGGTTCAAGAAACAAGAATCGTTCCAAACGGAGCTTGCCACGTGAAGGTTGCGTAAATGATCCTACAGATCCTTCTTAGAAGGAAAAATGACTTTGTTTTCCCCATGTTATGATAATCGATCATTCAAGAAGTGGGAACACTTCATCTGTGGGCTGAAGCTTGTTGTGCACACATCGATGACCGGTCCTTTGAAGGCGCAGGATACAGAAAGTGACACATCACTTCATATGACAGCTTTAAGTGAATATCCTCCAACAGCTGACTTACTCCTTGGAGATGAGATTGATACGGAGCGTCAACTATCTTTATATCATCCTCCACATCATGACCAAACTCGTAATTGTCCATAGGTCGTTTTGGCGTAGAAAATCATGCAACGTTTTACTCGATGGGGTTCAGATCGAGGCGACATTCGATATCTCAGTGATTTTTGGGACTAGAGCTTGGATGTGAGCCATAAACTGCAGAGCAAAAGGTCGACAGTTTCCCTTGGTGAAGCTATATTTACAGCTAATAAGGAGTACAGTCGTCCTAACGGCATGTATCGAGCTTTATGTGAGTTTTGGTGTCCCAAGACTAACACTTTTGTGATTGGTCGTGGGGAAGTTGGCATTTCTTTATGAGAAATGCAGAAGATTTCTGGGTTTTCTATCACGGGTGAGTATTATGAAGAGGTAGTGCCTAGTTTTGATGAACTCATGGGTTGCAATGATGTTTCAAGGCTTTTTTTCTTTCTTGCCAGTATCTGTTCAAAGTGTATGTTTTACTGATTTTAGAAAAGGGGAGTGATTGTGTTAACCACAGTGAATGGCTTGATTTTTGGTACACCAAAATTGAATAATTTTTAATCCTCGTTTGACGGTAGAGTATAAAGAAAGCGCAAGATCATTTTACTTTGATCGTAGTGACCATCAGCATCCTAGAACAAAATTACGGATACCTTTTTCTTCTCTAGTTACTTTGGCTAAGAAGGGTCGTAAAGAGGGAGAAAATCCATTTATCAGGCTCGATTTTCCTAGGAATTAGAATGTTGACGATGAAGCTATGATAGCTGCATACCTCTCTTTATGGTTGTGTCGTTTTGTTCTTCCTTGTGAGGATAGTGATCTTATTCGTCTAAGTACTTTCAAGATAATAGCATTGATGGCCCCAGGTACTACGTTCAGCTTGATACCTCCACTTATGTGTTGTTTGTACAAAGGTCTAACTCAGACCTATTGGGGTATGAAAACAGAGAAAGTTATAGGTGATTCCACAAGTTATTGTCCCTTGAAAGCTCCATTGATCCGCGGGGTGCGCAGATCCACTTTTGACCTTTGAGATTTAGGAGTCGCCACCTAGTTATTACGGTCTAGGAACCGAACAATGACTCTAAAAAGTAAATAATACTAATCTACGAAAGAAAATACAGATCCGGGGATCACATTACGGGGTTGGAAGGTGTTAGGCACCAACCCCGCTCGGCAAACACCGGTCTCTATTAATTCTCAAATAAAATTACATTGCTAAAAAGACCTAAGTAATAAAAATAAAAAATAAAAATCTTTACCTTTACGAACGCAACGATTTTGTTCCCTCAGATCTGATAGAACAACTCCTTGTACAGCACTCCTCGTTTCGTTCTGTCACCGGATTCGCTTCAAATCTCCAAGACGAGGTAATTTCTTCTTAGATCTGAACTTTTTGACTTTTTTTCAATTTTTAGGTGTTTTTGAAGAGTTTCTAAGTATTTTTTTAGCTAAAGTTGGGGTATGGATGTTAGGTAAGGAGTTAGGGCCTCAAAATTAGGATTTATAGGAGGCTAGGGAAGTTTTTTGACCTACTTTTTCTAGGAATTATTTTTTGATCCGAAATAAGTTGTAGAAACCCATATTTATAGATTTTTTAAGTGTTTTTTAGATAGAGTTAGTGTTTAAATAGAATTATTTTAAATAGAGTTAGTTTTTTATTAGAATTATTTTAAATAAAGTTAGTATTTAATTAGAATTACTTTAGAATAGAGTTAGAGTTTAATTAGAATTATTTTAAATAGAGTTATAATTTAATTAGAATTATTTTAGGATTTTGACTTTTAGTCTCACTTGATTCACTTGACTTTAGGATTTTGACTTGAGTCTTACTAGATTGACTTGACCTTAGGATTTTGACTTGAGTCTTACTTGATTGACTTGACCTTAAGATTTTGACTTGAGTCTTACTTGATTGACTTTAATTTTAATTAGGATTTCACTTTACATTAATTAATGTTTTAATTATTAATTTTAGAATTTTTAATTATTAAAATTGTAAATTATCGTTTTGCCCTCGGAGAGGACTTTTTGCGTTTTAAGTCATTTTTCAATGTTCCAGGATATTTTAGAATCGATTTTTTGTAAGAAATTCAATGAGAATATTGGTTTGTATCATTTATAAAATTTGTTGTGCGAGATGGCCGTGAACTTTATGAGGGGTATTTTCATAATTTTGTGAAAATTAGCGAAATGGTTTATTTTGTTTCGATTTGTTGTTTTACGTGTTCGAAAGAATTTTCTTAAGCATGATGTACACTTTAGAGATGTTTTGAGGTTAGAGGTATTTTGGTGATTTTATCATTTTTAGTGATTTTTATCGTAAAGATTCTTTATGTCTGAAAGATGATGATTTCTATATTTTTGGGGTTATATTTTTCTAACGTAGCGTGGTTTCTACAATTTTGTTAGTTCAAGATACCTCATCTAAATTTCTAAAACATATCTAGCAATAAAATACAACATTGGAATAATCATCCATCATTGGGAACCATTGCAATCGTGCTGACGAGTTGATTAATCAGGCGAGTACAACAATGGGGTGTCTACACCTCTTCATTACTTTTTTGGGTGGGTTGGACTTCATTTTCCTCGGAGAGTATTTGGTAGCATTGATTTTGACTTTGGACCTCCGTATTTGGTTCGCACAGTTGGTGTTTCCAACTCATACTTTTATTGGGAAGATAGTGCTAAAGATGCAAGGGATATGATCATCACCATGGATTCTAGTGATTTTAAATGGTATCCTGAGGAGATTTTGCCACTAAAAGGTCATAAAAGAATACAGACTGATGATGGTGATGATCCTTTTGAAGTTCAAGCTTTCATGATAAATTGTCGTCCTGGATTTGTTATGTTTCGATATGGTGATGTTTGCGAGGTGGAAATGTACAGCCCTCACATGTTTGCTCGTCAACAAGGCTTTCGTCAACGTATCCCTAGAACTCTGAATCCTTTCACAAGATTCTTGGATGGGATAGAGTTATACAGTTTATGGTTGTCTTTGACTCAAACCAAAATTCGAGTCAACTTTTTTATTCCTCCAAAAGTGCAAGACATGAATCGACAATTTGATAAGAGTTATAGGGATTGGTGGATTCAAGACGTAATGCCTCACTTGGATGCCCTTGATTTTTATCTTCTTGAAGATAGCGTCTCCATTCCGAACTTTAATTTTGATGAAAGAAAAGGAGTTGAAGATCGTGAGGCACGTCGTACTTTGCTTGTCACGCAAAAACCTTCTCGAAAAAGAAGAATAGAACACATGCGAATTGATGAAATGTAGAGTGTCATTGCAGAGCCTAGATTGAAATTGTATTTAAAAAAAATACTACCGACTCCAACGACTACTCAAATGGAACAGGCCAACATTCTTGGAGTAGATGTAGAACAAGCTGTTCATAAATCAAGACTTATAGATTTTTTGAAGCCTGTTGTTCAGACTGAGCCTAAAGATACGAGTGTGACTCTGGATAGGCAAGAAGCTGAAGCTGAGAATAATATGTTTCCTAGGAGAGGTAATTTTACACATTTTTTCTTTATTGAAAATTTCACGTTTCTTATGTATATATATATATATATATATATATATATGGGAGCGGTTCGACAGCCCTAAAGTTTGCCAAGTTTTGTGCCAAACAATTTTTGTAAATCACTTTTGATGGGGTTAGAAGTTTTGGAATAGGCTGATTTTTTGTGAGGATGATCTCTACTCAGCTCATTTTGAACCTTCTAACCCAAGTTTACAAGTTGAAGAATCGTGGACCGTCCAATTTTTGTAAATCACTTTTGATGGGGTTAGAAGTTTTGGAATAGGCTGAGTTTTGGTGAGGATGATCTCCTCATCATAGAGATCATCCTCACAAAAAATCAACTCATTCCAAAGCTTCTAACCCATATTTTGAAAAATGTTTGGCACTAAACTTGGCAAACTTTAGGGCTGCTGAACCGTCTCCTATATATATATACCTAATTCTTTATGATTTAATCGTTCTCGCAGAACCATCAATCAATATGTACTCCATTGCCGATTTGTTCGCCTCAAAGGATTTTGTAGTCCTCCCTGCCTTCTTGGGTATGGGAGATGTTTGGAATGTCAGTCATCTTAGTAGGGGGATTTCGAAATTGGTTGATACTGAAGACCCCTCAAAGAGTGATGGGGACGAGGTTTCTTCATGTCCTCGTCAAAGTTCTCATGACACTCTATTAACTTCAACTACACATACAACTCATATCGCATTGGCGTTACTTACTTCTAATAAATTAGTTGATTCATCTGTGATTGCTCCGAAGTTGTGTGGAATGCTTACTGTTTCAACCCAAACTCGACAAGCTTCCCTTGCATGATAGTGACATCGACTTATGCATTCAACAAGTATTACATAGAGTTCGTGATGAATTCCTTCGATCTAAAGTCGAGTTGATGCTCAATATTGGCTTTTCCAACCTAAGAGAATGGCAATCTCTTCATATGCCTGCCATTGTCTCTTCTCTCAAGGATGCTTTCAGAACTGATCCTATGCCTTTTGTAAATTTCTTCGAATCGCTTATAGTTGGAGTAAAGGCGTATCTTTCAAGACGAAAGAAGGTTTTATCATCTTTGTTAGCAGATGATAGGGATTTTCAGTTATCCGTCTTAAATCTAAAACGTCAATCAGTGGATAGTTTATGTACACAACTAACTGAAGTTAAAGAGAAAGAAGTTGAACTGATTAAATGAGAAGTTGAGGTAGAAGTCGAGTTGACTCAGATCAGAGAAATGCTACCACAAGTCGCTGCTTCTAAAGAGTCTCTTAGTACTCAAGTTCAGGAAGAGGATGAGGCTAAACTTACTGTTGAAGCGGAGTGTACTCACCTATCTAATGTTCCAATCATTGATGATGATGAAATAGCTGCTTGTGAATCAGAGAGAGAGTCTTTGAAGAAGAAGTTTTGGAACCTTACTTCTTTATATTAATTTTTTTTTTCATTTATTTTTTTTATTGTATAGGACTTAAGAAATTATAACATTGTTTATTTCGTTCAAAATTAATAAAATTTTCTTCTTTCCTTATAGGAGTATATTATTTTTTTGTTGATGTGGTTGAACCTGAAGTAACTTTACAGGCTGCTTATGTACCCAAAAATGGGATCAAACCATAACGTAGTTCAGATGGATAATACTCTGAATTTTGCCTAGATCGCCCTCTCGAAATTTCAATCTAGCGAGCTCAAATTTTTTTTTTGACCGTTCACAGTTTTAACTCATGTGGGTCAGTAGTATCATGTAGTTTAAACTCGTATGATAACGAGCATTGTCAAACAATTTAGGCTTGTGCTAAGGAGCATTGTCAAATAATTTAGGCTCATGCCGAGGAGCATCGTCAAACAGTTTAGGCTCGTGCCAAGGAGTAACATTCTTTCAAGCATAGTATCATTTGAGGAATTTGCCATTGATTGGACCAAGACATAATCATTCCGATGTTACAAGAAGGTATGCGCTATTAGTATATACTTCTTTTACTACATGAGGTCCATCCCATTTTGGATCAAATTTCTTTTCAGAACGGTATGAGAGGATGATTGGTCGTTATACAGCAAGAACTAAATCGCCAACTTGAAAAGAACGTGGTCGAACTTTCTTATTGAATGCACATGACAGACGGGCTTGGTAACACCGTAGCCGTTGTGGTGCTTCCAATCTCTTTTCGTCCAACGCTTCAAGTTCAGCCAGACATAACTTAGCATTCTCATCGCAGGTCAGACCTTCTTGGATCGCAATCCTTAGGGAAGGTATCTGACGTTCCAATGGGAGAATAACTTCAATTCCATAAACCAATGAGTAAGGTGTGGCTTGCGTGGGGGTGTGGTATGAGGTTTTATATGTCCATAGTGCTTCCCCAATTCATTCATGCCAATCCTTTTTTGATTTTGAAACAACCTACTCAAGAAGCTTACAAAATGTTTTGTTGAATGCTTCGGTGAGTCCATTCACTACAGGGTTGTACATTGTAGAACATCTCTGTTTAATGTTAAACTTCATGCAGAATTGATCCATCAGCATATTGCTAAAAGATTTTCCATTATCTGTCATGATATATTATGGAATGTCGTCACGGAAGACAATATTATTTTTGATGAAGTCAACTACCATTTCTTTCATGACCTCTCGAAGGGGAACTGCTTCAGCCCACTTAGAAAAGTAATTTGTTGCAGCGAGGATATAGAAATGTTGCCTTGAAGATTTTGGAAATGATCCAACGACATCAAGTCCCCACCCGTAAAAGGGCTAAGATGCGATTGTAGGATACAATGGCTCCGGTGGTTGACGAATGTAATCCCCATGAAATTGGCAAGCTTTACACCTTTTTACATGGTTTAAAAAATCTTTTACCATAGTAGGCCAATAGAATCCCATCATCTTCAGACTATGATGGAGTTTCGGCCCTGACTGATGTGAATCGCACACTCTAGAGTGTGCTTGCTGTGAACCTTCTTGGATTAAGACCTTCTCTTGATGATCTCTTCTAGGAACCCTTTTATTCGAAGGCTTCGAACGTTCTAGATTGTTTTAAAAACAAATTAAAATGTTGATCAGACTAAAACCCCAAGGAAACTAAGTCCTTGAAACCTCAATCTAATGACACCACAAGGATTGATCACTTCCTTGATAAGTCGAAGAGTCATGTCTTTTCTTCAAGAACTCGAATGAAAACTCATAAAGAACCCATAAAGAAAACATGAAACAAAACTAAAGTTTCTTTGAATAAACTTCAAAATCTCATAAGATGTAAATTATCAATTGTGTCTCAATTACAAAATGAGATGCCCTTTTATAAACAAATTAGATCAAGATTAATTCTAATTAGTCCTTGAAAAAAATAAAGAAAGTCTAATTAGTCCTTAGGAAATAAAGAATTCAAACTAAGGACAATTAGAACATAAAAATTTCCAATTAACCCTTGCATTCAAATTGATCTTCCAAATTGATCTCTTGCATAAAAAGATGGTTGACCATCCTTGATGAAACTTTGATATCTCCGAAGTTAGCCTTAGAATCTTCTAGAATGGCCTCTTTGTATTGGACTTCTACAATCAAGCCTTGCAATGCCTCTTCCATCCTCTTTGTCCTTGTCCTAGTCATCGGACCGCCAATTCCTTGCAATGGTTCTTGAGAAGACTTGGAAACAGCAACTCGATCTCCATTATTCTCCCCCTCTTCGAAAAGATTCGTCCTCGAATCACCTACATTAAACAAGGATAAATCAGCAACATTAAAAGTTGCACTAACATTACCATAATCACTTGGCAAATCAACTTTGTAGGCGTTATCATTGATCCGTTCCAAGACTTGAAATGGACCATCTCCTCGAGGCTGCAATTTTGATTTCCTTTAGGTAGGAAACCGCTCCTTACGCAAGTGCACCCAAACCCAATCTCCAGGATGGAAAATAACTTTCAAGCGACCCTTATTGGCTTGCTTAGCATACTGCTCATTCTTCCTGTCAATGTTAGCTCGAACTTTGGCATGCAAATCTTTCACAAAATCTGTCTTTTTCTTACCATCAAGATTAGCATGTTCATTAGTAGGCAAAGGTAAAATATCCACAGGCGTTAAAGGATTAAAACCATAAACAATCTCAAATGGAAAAAATGAAGTAGTTGAATGAATAGTCATATTATATGCGAACTCAATATGTGGTAAACACTTCTCCCATTGTTTTAAATTTTTTTGAATGATAGCACGCAACAAGGTAGTGAGTGTCCTATTAACTACTTCAGTTTGGCCATCCATTTGAGGATGTGCAACAGTAGAAAATAGAAGTTTAGTTCCTAACTTACTCCATAAAGTACGCCAAAAATAACTAAGGAACTTAACATCTCTGTCACTAACAATTGATTTAGGCAGCCCATGCAATCGAACTACCTCCTTGAAGAACAAATCAGCAATATGTGTTGCGTCATTGGTTTTAGTACATGCAATAAAATGGGCCATCTTACTAAACCTATCAACAACAACAAATATACTATCTTTACCATTTTGAGTCCTTGGCAATCCTAAAACAAAATCCATAGAAATATCAGTCCAAGGCTGATTAGGTACAGGCAAAGGGGTATACAAGCCATGTGGTCGAATTTTAGACTTTGCTTGCCTACATGTAATGCACTTGTCACAAACGGATTGAACATCATGCTTTATATGGGGCCAATAAAAATGCTCACGTAAGATATCTAAAGTTTTTAGGACACCAAAGTGACCCGTTAAACCTCCCCCATGACTTTCCCTTACAAGTAATTCACGAACAGAACAATTTGGCACGCACAATTTATCTTTCTTGAAAAGAAATCCTTCATGCCTATAAAAGTCACCAAACACACACTTAGCACATGCATTCCATACTTGGCTGAAATCAGAATCAGTGGCCTACAAATCTTTAATTAATTCAAAATCAAGTAGTTTAGTTTGCAATGAAGTAAGTAATACGTACCTTCTTGATAATGCATCGGCCACAACATTTTCCTTCCCACGTTTATATTTAATTACATAAGGAAATGTTTCTATAAACTCCAACCATTTAGCATGTCTTTTATTAAGCTTACCTTGGGTCTTCAGGAATTTCAAGCTCTCATGATCAGAATGAATGATAAATTCCCTTGGGCATAAATAATGTTGCCATGTTCGAAGAGTTCTCACTAGTGCATAAAGCTCTTTGTCATAAATAGGATAATTCAATGCTGCCCCACTTAGCTTTTCACTCAAATAAGCTATTGGCTTAGAATCCTGCATCAAAACAGCTCCTACTCCAATCTCGGATGCATCACACTCTATTTCAAAAGCTTTATCAAAGTTAGTCAAACACAACAAAGGTGCATTAGTTAACTTATCTTTCAAAGTTTGGAAAGCCTGATCATGCACATTAACCCAATTAAAAACAACATTCTTTTTAACAAGTTCATTCAAAGGTGCAGCAATAGAACTAAAATCCTTAACAAACCTTCGATAAAAACTTGCTAAACCATGGAAACTTCTTACCTCGCTCGCATTCTTAGGTGTAGGCCAATCCTTTATTGCCCTTACTTTTTCCTCATCAATGCTAATTCCCCGCGAACTAACAACAAATCCAAGAAACACAACAGATTCCATACAAAATGTGCATTTCTTAAGATTAACATATAATTGGTGTTCTCTTAACACACTAAACACAGCATGCAAATGCTTCACATGGTCATCAACATTTTTGCTATAGACTAAAATATCATCAAAGTAAACTACCATAAATTTTCTCATGAAAGCACGCAAGACATGGTTCATTAATCTCATGAATGTACTGGGGGCGTTAGTTAAACCAAAGGGCATTACTAACCATTCATACAACCCATATCTAGTTTTAAATGCAGTTTTCCATTCATCTCCCTCTTTCATGCGAATTTGATAATACCCATTCTTTAGATCAATTTTAGAAAATAAACGAGAGCCATGCAATTCATCAAACATATCATCTAACCTAGGGATAGGATGCCTATATTTTATCGTTATCTTATTAATAGCTCGACAATCCACACACATGCGCCATGTTCCATCTTTCTTTGGTACTAAGAGAACAGGAACCGAACATGGGCTGAGACTTTCCCTTACAAATCCCTTCTGCAACAGTTCATCCACTTGCCTCTGTATCTCCTTTGTTTCCTCGGGATTAGCTCTGTAAGCAGGTCTGTTTGGTATAGCAGAACCAGGTATGAAGTCTATTTGGTGCTCAATTCCTCTTAAAGGAGGTAAACCATGTGGAATCTCCTCGGGAAAAAGATCTTCAAAATCCTGCAATAAAGACACAACAACACTAGGCAAAGATAAGTTAAGATCGTCAGTGGAAAAATAAACATCTTTGTACATAAGAACTAGAACTTGTGGTCTTGCTATCATTACACTTTTAACATCATGTTTGTCAGCAAGTACACTAAGTACTTTATTCTTCTCTCCATGTTGCTCACTTTGTTTTCCTTTTTGCTCATACTTTTATTTCTCTCTCTTTTTGCACTCACTTGCTATCCTAACCTGGTCTTCATAAGCTTGCAAAGGTTTGAGAGGGGCCAATACAATTTTTCGATTGTTCATTACAAAATAATAACGGTTTTTATACCCATCATGCGACACTCTCCTATCAAATTGCCACGGTCGACCGAGCAATATATGACCAGCATGCATCGATGCCACATCACAAATAACCTCATCCACATACTTGCCTATTGAGAAAGGAACCCGAACTTGCTTGTTTACCTTCACTTCTCCACAATCATTCAGTCATTGTAGCTTATACGGCTTAGGATGTTTTTGTCATTTCAAATTCAACTTCTCTACCAACAAGGTACTAGCAACATTGGTACAACTCCCACTATCAATAATCAATGTACAGACTTTATCCTTCACGTGGTATCTTGTGTGAAAAATATGCTCACGTTGCTCCTCATCTCCTTCATCCTTAGGCTGTATACTCAAAGCTCTCCTGGTGACAAGTAAATCACCATGCACAGGCTCTTCTACTTCAACATCAGAACAATCCTCTCATGGAGGTATCTCGTTGTCACTTGAACTAGCACTTTCGATGTCTCTGTTTGCCAATACAACCATAACCCTTTTTTTTGGGCATTCAGAAGCAATGTGTCCAAACCCTTGGGACCTAAAACACTTAATCTGACGTGACTTAATAAGAGGCTTTGACTCAGGTCTATCTTTAGGAATAGAAATCGAAGGCTTCGACTTTGCGTCTTCTTTTGGTTTGAAAGGAATTTTGTTGTCCTTCCAATTTGGTCTCCATGGATTATTAGAAGATGATCCAGATCTGAACCTTCTAGACTTGATTTGCTTTTCCACTTTAATGGCTTTGTGTAGTAACTCTTCTATCTCCACATAATGGTGCAACTCAACCACATCAGCAATCTCTTTGTTCAATCCGGCAATGAATCTAACCATGGTTGCTTCTCTATCTTCCTCTATGCTTGCTCTAATCATGGCAATCTCCATTTCTTTATAATAATCCTCTACACTCATGGAACCTTGAACCAACACTTGCAATTTGATATACAAATCTCGATAGTAATGGCTAGGAATAAATCTTTTACGCATCACTGACTTCATCTCATCCCACGATCGAATATGTGAATCGCACACTCTAGAGTGTGCTTCTTCTAAAAAATCTCTGATTTCATCATCTCCGAGACATCTCATTAAGATATCATCGAAAGAGCAACGATATAACTTATCATTGAAATATAAAAATCGATGTACCTTACGACCTATTTTGATTTTGTACTTTAAATCTTCTGGTAGCTTCCCATGCTATAAATAGTCAATAAGTGGTTATCTCCAATCTTTAACTTCGACTATTTCGACGGTGTTTGCTTCGTGAAACTCACAATTTTCATCTATCAAAAGAGGTAGTACCCACCTATGGTAGATAGGGATATTTATTATCTCTCCTTCTAGCATAGCCAAATTTGCAGCAAGACTAGCTAAAGCGTCAACTTGCTTATTTTCAGCTCTTGGTATATGCTTAATAATGACGTCTTCGAATTGACTTACAAGTTGTACAACATAGTAGTGATAAGGCACTAACTCATGCTTTCGAACGTCATACTCTATTGAGAGTTGATTAATGACAAGTTGTGAGTCCCCATATACATAGAGTTGGTGTAACTTCATCTCTAGTCCGAGTTCTAAACCAATGATCAGAGATTGGTATTCTGCAACATTATTTAAACATAGTTTCGTCAAGGCAAACGAAAATGGCAATACTTCATTTTGTGGGGTAATAAAAATTACACCTGCCCCCGCTCCATCTTTTCTAGCGGCCCCATCAAAGAACATTCTCCAAGTTGGAAGTACATCAATAGAGAATACTTTTTCGTCAGGCAAGTCGTGAGACAATTCCCATTCAGCCAGAATAGGATGATTAGCAAGAAAATCGACTACCGCTTGCCCTTTTACTGCCTTTTGAGGGATGTAAATAATCTCGAATTCTGATAAGAGAAGGGCCCATTTAGCTAGTCTTCCCGACAAGACTAGCCTTGTCATGATATACTTAAGTGGATCAGCTCATGTAGTGAGTCAGATTGTGTGCAATAATATGTAATGCCGAAGTTTTTTTGTGGCAAAGATGAGCGCTAAACATGTATTCTCGATGGGTGAATAGTTTACTTCTACTCCAACAAGAGTTTGACTCAAGTAGTAGAGTGCACTTTTTTTTCTTCGTCATTTTCTTGAGCCAACAATGCTCATAGTGACATTTCTTACGTACTAATATAGAGAATCAGTGGCTTCTCAGGAATTGGTGCAGAAAGAACAGGAGGCTTGAGAAGATACTTCTTGATACTTTTCAGAGCATTCTCACAAGCTTCATCCCATTCAAATGATGTATCTTTCTTCATCAATCGATTGAAGGGATGACAACGCCCAGCTAAGTTTGAGATGAATCTACGAATGTAGGCAAGTCGACCTTGTAAACTTTTGAGTTCATGAATGTTCTTTGGTGCCCGTATTTTTTGGATAGCTTCAATCTTGTTTCGATCTATTTCAATACCGCGATGCCGAACCACGAATCCCAAAAATTTATCCGAGATAACTCCAAAAGCACATTTTAATGGATTCATCTTCAGCTGATACCGTCGCAATCTGTCGAAGGTATCACGTAGATGTTGTAAGTTATCTTCCCTTTTTTTGAACTTTACTACGAGGTCGTCAACGTAACATTCGACTTTGTCATGTAGCATGTCATCAAAAATCTTTTGCATAGCTCGCTAGTAAGTGACACCAGCATTTTTAAGTCCAAATGGCATGACTTTGTAACAATATATACCTTTTGGGGTACGAAAGGCTGTAAACTCCTTGTCTTTTGGCTATATTCGAATTTGATTGTAACCAGAAAATCCATCCATGAAAGACAAAGCTTCATGTCCTATGGTCGCATCAATTATAAGTTCTATGATTGGGAGCGAAAAATCATCTTTTGGACATGCATTATTCGACACATACTCGAATCTGTCCATTCTTCTTTCTTACCAGAACTATGTTGGAAATCCAGGTTGGATACTTTACTTTTCGGATGAAGCTAACTTCTATCAACTTGTTGACCTCTGTCTCAATCTATGGTATCAACTCTGACCGAAAACGACATTGTGCCTGTTTTATTGGGCGAACTCTGTGTTTAACTGCGAACTAATGAACTGCGATCTTCGGGTCAAGTCCTGACATTTCTTTGTAAGTCCAAGCAAATACATCTTTGTATTCTTGGAGTAACTTGAGGTACTCAGATTCTTCATGATGGTTAGAAGAGTGCTGACGAACGTGGGTCGCGGCTCTTCAATTGTCCTAAGATTTATTTCTTTCAAAGTCATCTACAGTGGCTTGTCCGCCTTTTTCAAAGACCGGTGGAACATTTTTGAGTTCTTCATCTAATGACGTAGAATTTTCTTCAGGAAATTCTTCAATGATAATATGATTTACCAAAACGACATCTTCAGAATTGTCTGTTCCAACAGTTGAAGCTCAGCTGTTGCTTGTTTGGTTTGTGAGAATGATGGTGCGTCACTTCACAACCAATGCATCTGATATCGAGACCTCTAAAGCCGCTTGTCATTTCATGCGAGATGGAATAGTGTTATACAAGCCACTACTATTTTTAGGCTCCACATATTTATTTCTTTGCTTAGGTCGACGTCGCGATTCTCTTCGTATTTTTACTCCAACATTTTGTCCAAGTTTAGATAGAGCAGACGCACGAGGTTCTTGGATTTGTACATCATGATGATCATTTAAGGCATCCAATCGATCAAATACCGACGTGGTCGAGATGTGGCCACCAATTCGATCAAAGACCGATATTCGTGGAACTGGTGTTTCTTTTACAGACTCATCAATGACTTCTACTGTAGTATGTTGTGAAGAAATCATCTTCATCTTAGAAATTTTTATTGGAGCCTCTGGCGTATACCCTAGCCCCGCTCATGTGAATAAAACTCTTTCTCCAGCTCGAACGAGTTTTACTTGTGTTGCAGTCAAACCATAAATTTGATCAGTTTGTGGTAGTTCACCTAATCGCACAGGTTCACCTTTTCCATAATCGACAATCTTGAATAACTTTGAAGTTTTAGGACCGAACCAACTTCTGGACTCTACTTTTGCGAGGTTGTCTTCATGGTACTTTGCGATTGACGTAGTTGGGACAACGTTTTTCACGGGTGTCCTTACTATGTAAGATTTTTGAAGAGGTGTAACCGGAAAGGTTAACTCTTCTTTCAACGTCTCCAATTCGATTTTAGAGACAAAATGCTTGGTCTTTGAAGAAATCTCTTCAAAAGGTGATTGTTCCAATTTCTATCTTGATTGCAACATATAACGAAGCATTGAGGTTGGCAACACGATTGTGGATGACGCGGCTACCATTGGTTGACCCACCTTGATCTGTCGAGTTTCTGGTTTTTACTTCTTACTTCGTTCTTTCTAAAGCGAAGGACCAGGAGAAATCTCCTCGACATCATTCATAGTATGCTTTCTTTTGTCAGATTTTTTGCTTACTAGAAGGAGGTACCGATACTGGAAGTGCTTTTTGAATGACGTCACCTCCAACATAAAATTTCTTATCTACAAAATATGTTTCTGCCTTCTCAAACAGTTGATCTTCGGCTATTACATGTTTCTACACACCATCTTGGTAATACTTGAAGCATTGATGTAACGTGGATGGTACTACCCCAATTTTATGCAGTCACGATCGGTCGAGAAGCAAGTGATATGAAGTTTTACAATCAATCACGTGGAAGAGCGATGTTGATTCCAAATCTGTAATAGATAGCTTGACTCTTATCATGTCGATCATTTTTTGACCTCCTAAATTGAAATCTTGAATCATCAACTTACTGCGAGCAAGTTGATCCGATGAGATGCCAACTTGTTTCATAGTACGAATTGGCATGATGTTGACCGCAAAACCACAATCCAGGAGGATTCTTTAAATTTTAGTTTTCCTCACATAACCTGTAACATAAAGGGGCCTATTGTGAGGTTGGAGATCCTCGTCAGTGAAGGTGATTGTGGCCATGCACAGACCGTCTTCTAGTGGATCTATGTTGCGTTGAACTTCCTGCTTTGATTCAATTGAGCTTTACTTTGAAGCATACTGAACCTTTTGGAGTTCATTGGATAAATCCAAGTCAATCTGCAAATCTTTCATTTTCGAGGTGATATTGTCTTTTTCAAGTTTCTGATCTCCATCACTGGAAGTAGTAGGATATTTTTCTGACCTACTATCAGTATCATCTTCTAGCACCTCCGCTTCCACTTGGTGATATGAAACAGTGCAGGCTTCCTTCAAGAGCTTCCTTGGTAAGAATTTTAAAAGAGTAACCGGCACACGGGGAGGTTGTTGAAGGATATCTTTAGGGTCTGCGGGCGGAATTCGGAAAACCTTCTTCTTTGTTGCTCTATTTCGTTTCTTATACCCTGTACTTGATTTTGAATTTCTTCTTTTTCTCTTTGGCTTCGAAGGAGTTGGCACATATGTAAGGCGTCTTTTTCGACGAGTGACAAATGTCCACCCTTCGTCATCAACTGAAGCAGACTCTGAGATGTCTGACTTTGAATTTGAAACCGAATGAGATTGCGGTCCTTGTTGAAGTGAAGTGGGAAATGTGATGATTTTTCTTTGATTTGGCCTTGCCCCCCAGTGTGGGATAGGCCTTTTCAACATCGAAATTTATAGATATGAGTTGTGATGGTTTAGGTGAAACTTTAGTGATCTGAGGAGATAGAGTATGCGTAGCATACTAACTTGCCAAGAGTATTGGATCAAAAGATCCAAAAGTGACAGAGGTCATATTGGAAGTAGCAATATTTTCAACACAATCAAGTTCAATTTTCCCTTAACGTGTCAAATCCATAATCTTCTCTTTCAAGACGAAGCATTTTTCAATCGGGTGTCTAATCACCCTATGATAGCGACAATATTTCAGATCATTGTCGTGACCTACTTCCTCGGGTCGTTTGGGCACTAGAAGTTCAATGAGCTTTAATTTCAGCAACTCTTCGAACATGCCCAAGACGTCAGCATCAGGGAAAAGGTATTCTTTTGCCTCAAGCTCTTTGAGAGTTTTCCAAACTTTTCATTTTTCTTGTGTTGAATCAGTTCGCGGCTGATCTTCTCTTCTTTTACTTGTGATCTTGACAGGTTTACTGGTGGTGGTAGACAAGACTTCTTTAGTTTTGAAGGACTTGACATCCTTCTTTTCCTATCTTCAAGGCTCACCTGGTCGTGGAGTCTGATGCACAGCTATACTCTGCTTCATGTCGTGGGTTCGAGTAGCTAGCTCTTCGAAAGTATGTGGTTTAATTCCTTTCAAGATGTAAAGGAATTGCCAGTGTATACCTTGAACACATATTTCGATAGTAGAAGATTGAGAAAGTCAATCCATGCTGTTGAAGGAAAGATTTTTCCATCGCTCGATGTACTCGATAACTAGTTCATCCTTCCTTTGTTTGACGACGGCGAGTTCCACCATATTCACTATTCTTCTAGTGCTGTAGAAGCGGCCAAGGAACACTTTTTCAAGTTGATCTCAACTATCTATTGAGTTGGGTTCCAAGTCAGTGTACCAATCAAATGCATTGCTGCGAAGGGAGCGAACGAATTGTTTCACCATGAAATCACCGAATGTACCGGCGTTATTGTAAGTTTCGATGAAGTGGGCAATATGCTGCTTTGGATTGCCTTTTCCTTCGAATTGTTGGAATTTTGGTGGTTGATATCCTGTCGAAAAACGCATTTGTTCGATGCGTTGAGTGTAAGGTTTGGAGTAGACCAATGAGGACTATGGAATGCCTTCATATTGAGTACGAATGGTGTCAGTAATCATTGCTTACAGTTGTTGAACAGAAAGTGAAGCAACAGCTCCTTGTAATGGATCTCGAGTAGTTTTTCGTGAACCAGAATAGTCTGCTCGTTGTTATTTTTCGTGCGGAGCAGCGTATGTTTCAGGAGTGAATCCTGGAGGATGTGAGGGTCAAGCACTGGATTCATTCTCTTTGTCTTTCTGCTCCAAACGGCTGACGAGAGTTGCAATTTGGATATATTTGTCTTCCATTGCTTTTGTTCACTTGTTGATGGTGTCTGCCATCTAAGCAACGTGTTCCTCCATCGTTAGCACTCCAGCTGTCATCACTGTTCTGATGGATGTGTGAGTTTATGACAGAAAAGTGATTGATAAAGATCTAGACGATCCCTCGTTTGACTTCGAATCAGATCCAGAATCTGACGAGTCGTCTTCTACCACGTCTACCCACGATTCCTTCGTAGTAAGTACCGTTTTTGTGGCACGTTTCTTGGAGTGATGCTGGAGAGGCTCCACTAGCTTGGATCCACCAGTCTTTGTCATTGTTTGTGTCATATGATGATCGTGACTAATAACATAAGCAGATTCAAGATTGGAAGAAAGGATTTTCTTACCTTTCTCAGTAGCGGCAGATGCGATAGCGTTGATGTTGCGAGATGCCATCGATGCTTTAGTTGATGTTCTTGCAGTTGATTGAAAGATGAGAGGTTAAGATGGTCCCACCGGACGTGCTAGAAATTTGTCGACAATAAATTTCAACAGATCTACCTCGAGATCCATGAAATATGATCGTAAATGATTTTATTGATTTTTTATGAAAAGTAGATACAGATCTCAGTGTTTCCTCGAATTAACAATCAAGTACAAAAATAGTGATGATGACATATGTAACTTTTCTTCTCTCCGAGCTTCGTGCTTTATTGGCTGAGAAGGATGCTTTGACGTTAGCTTTGCTTTGTGCTTGATCTTCTGTAAAGGCTTCTGTAGATTTTCTTCTCTACGGGCTTCAAGCTTTATCGGTTGAGAAGATTTTCTTGGCTTCCGAAGAAGGGCTTTATGCTTGATATTCTCTTTAGTCAAAATCCGGATCTCTGAAGAACCTTGTTTTATCTCTAGAGGAGGGCTTGAGAGCTTCTTCTTCTCTAAAGGGAGAGCTTCTATCTTCTGAGATAAAGTGATCCAGATCCCGTCTCCATGAGAGAAGCTCTTGTATTTATAGACTTAAAGATAATTTAGCTTTTCAATTATACCCCAACTTAAAGAGGTTTCATTGATTTGTTTAAAAGGCTAAATTTGTCCAAATCCAATTTTAAGGATTTTATGTATCATTATTGGGCCGAATTCATTTTTTATTTTTTTTTGTAGGGCCTAATATATAATGTGTGGATCACTTGAATTTTATTTAGATCATGGGCTTTATCTACGAAAGCCCAAATCCAAACCATATGTGGCTTGTTCCAACCAATGGCCCCAATTTAAATTTATGGGCCCAATTTTAATTTAAGGGACTTTCATTAATTTAGAAAACGACGAGGACCCATTTCAATTTTGATGCCTACAGTGGCAACTCCAAAACTCAAGTAGAATGAGGTTTCTTGAATGAAACCTATATGTTCTACATCTAAGGAAGATGATGGTGATGATCCAGTAGCTGACGTGGTCATAAGTGCCAAAATGTTCATATTTATTCATGTATTTTGTAGGCACTTATCTACTTTTAATCTACATAGATTAAGGTTTTTCATTGAAAATCACGTTTGAGCTCAATTCTACGCCTTACACATAATAATTATTAAATCATTGCAAATTGACATATAATATTGTGTAATTAAATAAGCCCAATTATATACGGATTATTTTGTAGGTATCTCAAATCCAATTCAATCTGTTGGAAGACCCAAAGCATCAAATTAGGAGTTCCATTACACTGTAGGCAACAAAAAGGATCAATAACCACAAAAAGTTGAGGAAAATCCAGGTCAAAACCACCCTGGCGCGGCCTTGTTTTTAGCTGGCGCAATTGGTGAATCAAGTTGGGTCATCCTACTTTGTCTGATTGCTTCTCACGTACTGATGATCAGACCAACTGAGCTCACATATGTACCAGTCTTGAATGTTCTGCATAAGAGTATAAATAGACCCATTAGGCCTTAGTTTAAAGGCCCACACACTTGTAATTCTTTTGTACATTAGAATAGGTTAGATTAAGTCGTCTTCTTCTCTAATTCTCTATAAGTTTTTGTAACTCTTGAAAGAGAAAGAGTGTTACTATTTTCTTTATTTGTCTCTTATTTTCTTATCTTCTTGATCTTGCTCTGACAAGTGATATGCCAAGAGAAAAAATATCTTTATAATTTACTTCAATTTCCTTTTAAATATTTTTAATGATTTTAAATTGTTTCTTTCTTTAGTTTACTTAATTTTTCATAACTAGTTATGCTTAACTTAGATGGATTAATCTTAGATAAGTTCAAGTTTATCCATTCTTAATCTAGATATCTAGTCATTGAAAGTTGAGTGATCTAAGGGAAGATTTATAGTTTTTGTTCATCTTTAATTGTTCCTCAATGGTCTATCTTTCGATCCATGTGTATTTGCTTGTTAATTGGATTGAGATAAGAGAGGAATTGTAGTAGATTGTAAGGGTGCAAGTTAATTCTGTTCAAAACGAGAATCGAATCAATCCGTGAATTTTGGATTGGGTTGGTTCGGTTTCGGGTTAAACAAAATAAGAACCGATAGGTTCGGTTCGGTTTTCGGTTTAGGATTTATAAATAACCGAACAAAAATCATTTTTTTATATATAAACCTAACCCTCTTCTCCTCGTCTCTCTCTCTCATCTATGCGGCTACAACCTGCAACCACAGACTACCACCAACGGCCATGGTGCCACCGGCATCTCTCTCTCTCTCTCTCTCTCTCTCTCTCTCTCTCTCGGCGTGATGCTACGAGCGTAAGGCTGCGTGCGTGCGACTGCAAGCGTGCTCTCAACTCCGGTGGCCGACAGGTCTTCCCTCTCTCTCTCTCTCTCTTGGCCTGCGGTTGAGGGCATGCGGCTACAGGTACCTCTCATGGAAATTGGGTTTTGTAGTTTTGGTCTTTTGAAGAAAAATTAATTTTTTCCATAATTTTTAAAAACCCAATCGATAAAAAAAAAAATTTTAAGTTAATATAATTTTTTATGTGTCCCATAATCTTGTTTTTGGGTTCTTAATTTTTCATAATTCATTTGTTTACATAATTTTATTGATAAATTTGTGTAAAATTTGTTTTTGTACAACCTATGGAACCGAACTAACCAAATCGAATTAATGTCGGTTTGGGTTGGTTCGGTTCGATTCTAGACCAAATTGGTTCAATTCTGATTTTGCTCTAAACCGAAGCAAGTTGCTAGTAGATTGTAGTTAATTACTTATTAGATCCAATTGTTCTTGGTGGATTCATTTTCTCTAATTTCTTAATCTTTGTTTTCCAAACCATTTTGATTCTGTGTTTTTTAGTTTGAACTTCAAATCAACCTTCAAAATCGGTTTTAAATTCTTTAGACGCTAAACTTTGGATTTCTCTTGAACTTTAGAGTTTTACACGATGTCCCTGTCTACTCAACCCTTACTTGCTAAACATTTGAGGAAATTTTTATTTGTTCTTCCATCTCTGATCTACATCAACAATACCACGACGAACACGTGGAAATTATTTGCAGGAGGACATGCTATCGAAATTTTACTTCAAGCAATTTGTGGGGCCCACACTTCACAAACTATGCAAGCGAAGGTAAATATGGGTCGTCAAGCGGTCATGGGTTTTTAGGATTCAATTAGTACCTAAAATTTTTTAAGCAACAAAATAGCTAAAAGGGCAAAGCTGCAACCAAAAATAAAAGTCCAGTTTGAAGTTGTTGTGGCTAGTGGAGAGAAATTAGCAAATAATTAATTGAAGGTGCGAGGATATGATGTTGTCCTTGGTACCAAATGGTTGAGGACACATGAACCAAGAGTTTGGGATTTTTCAAAATTATACATGAGATTTCACATTGAAGGCAAGGAGGTGAAGTTGCATAGAATGTCAACTCACCATATCCACCATCCAAGCAGATTCACAGCTACAACAAATATTGGAGTCCTACAATATTAATGTGTTTGCTGAACGACAAGCCACCCCTACCTAGGACGCATGATCACGAAATTCCTTTATTGTAAGGTAGTGGACCGATTTGTGTGAGGCCCTATCAGTATCCACATTTCCAAAATACTAAGATCAAACGGCTAGTTTTTTATACGATATTAGTTGGAGTGGTACGGCCCTTCAATAGCCCATATTCTTCTTCAGTTATTATCATCAAGGAGAATGATGGATTATGGAGGTTATGCATAGACTATTGGGCTTTGAGTCAGCACAATCAAAGACACGTTCCCTATTCTGATGATCGATGAGTTGCTTCACAAATTAGAGCATACTATTTTTCGAAGCCCGATCTACGATCGAGATATCATTAAAAAAGGATGCATCCTAAAGATGCGGCAAAAAACTAAAAAAAAAAAAACATTTTGAATTACGAGTTTCAGTTGATGCCATGTAGTCTCGCGAATGTGCCATCAACATTTCAATCTCTCATGAGTGAGGTATTCAAACAATATTTATGTAAGGTTATGTTTTTGGTCTTCTATGACAATATTTTAATTTATAGTAAAAATTGGGAAGACCATTTAAAGCATGTGTAGATTACCTTTGTGTGTGTGTGCACGGGCGCACGCGTGTGCGTTCACCCACATATATGTGTGTTGAAGGGAAGAAGAAGATGGAGTGCAATTTTGGAAGCAACTAGTTCCATATCAAAAGTCATCCTTGTAGTATCCACCACAAAAAAAATCTATTTGTTTAAAATTGGGTGCAAATGATTACTTGTGATGAAGTTTATTTAAGATCACATTATCATTATAGTAAAGTACAATTGGAGAAAACTCGCATTTCACAATCATCACTTGGAATTAAAGGAGTATAATGAAAAAGATTTCCTTGAACTTTGAACATATATACATTACAATTCATCTCGGTTCTCTCTATCTAAGTATCGAACTTAACACCTATTTCAAGTATAAGTAAAAGCATTATCATATACCGATGAGCAAAATCTCAAAATTCTAAATTTTCTAAAAAAAAATAATTGTCTAATATCTTATCGGATACCTGATCGATATTAAGTATTTGATGTGTTAGTTATTGTTTCGAGGGTCTCGTACCTGAAAGTGGAATCAATGTTTTATGTAGACTCCAATTCTGGGTACATGTAGACCCAAAGGAAAACCGACCCGGAACACCTCTAGTTGGATCCTTATGAAATGTCACCCGATCCCAATTTTTTTTGGAATGGATCAGATAATGGGTCCAATTCAATTCAAGCCATAATTATAACAGCCCACTTCAAACCTTGAATTCCAAATATCATCAAGATACCCGGCCGCAACAAACAACCTTGTGTTCAATGTAGGAAAGAATTGGTACACTATTTCTTTATTTATTTATTTATTTATTTATAAAGAAGAAAGAACCAAAGAATAGTTCCCAGTCTCTGCAATAGACAGAGTGCAACGAATCTCAGCCATCTTTGACTTCAAATTCTTTCAGTAAGGGAACAATTCTTTCTTTGGAATTTTAATATCTGAATCCCAAGGCATGACCACTATTTTGATGGTCTAGAACTCCAGATCCATCGTGTCTTGTTGCTACTTGCTATAAATAATAATAGAATCTTCATAATCCAATGTGCAATTGTGTATCTCGAGGAGTACAGATCTACAGTTCTCTCTAAAGTCACGTCAGGAGGAGGAGGAGGAGGAGTCGATTGAGTATGCCATGTGGGTAGTCAGATTATCACGATGCATAATAATATAACTATGTTCAAGTATGTTTTTAGAATCATGATAACCTGACTACCCCACGTGCCTTACTCAATTGACTACTTGACATGACAAGTTCGAAAATCGTAAATTTACGCTCCTCGGGATACACAATTCCTTTGAGATACATTTTTTATGGGGAAGTGCAGCTGTGTATTCTGAGGAGCACAGATCTACGGCTCCAAACTTGTCACGTCAAGATAGTCGATTGAATTTACCACGTGGGGTGGTCAAATTATCATGACACATGTTTTTAATACTCTGGACAAATCCGAGTTAACTCAGAGGTGAAAAAGAGTTTTCCATAATGAATCAATTGCATCATTTGCTTGTTTGAAACATGAGTAATGATTTTCTAACGCCCCTTTGACATTAGAAGCGGATCATCTCTAGCACACGATTCGTGTAGCACAGATCCAATGGATGAGAGAGAACTATCTTGAAAAAAAAAATTAACATCTCAGCCTCTTGTGATCATAATTTAGATATGACATTTAAAAAAAAAAAAAACAGTTTTTTCCCTCCAGATCCATGTCTTTGATAATGAACGGCTTTTGGACACCCAATATTTTAAGTGTGGGATCTAAGTGTATGGCTGATGTCGCTTTCTCTCATCCATTGGATCTGTGCTATAGGGTGCTACAGAGGATTTGCTTTCTCTTACATATGTCCCTTGACGTGGTATGTGATGGAATCATAGATCTTTTTTCCTTGGGATACACAACTGCACATATTTATGGAGATGTAAACTTATGTTTTCCGAGGAAAAAGATCTATGGTCCTTGCCCATGCCACATCAGGGGGCATATAGGAGCGTATTTCAGAGGAGGCATCTGAAAATCATGACTCTTGAAACATAGTTTTAACTAAATGCTCATCGAGTAGACTAAAAACTCTGATTAGTCGACTCAAATAGATTTAGAGGTGACACCCACAACTTGAGGGAATTAGCATGCCGAGTCAACTAGGAAAATCTCCGAGACAACCAATCAACTTGACCAAGTCAGCTCAAAAACACTGAACCAGGTCAAAATTTTGACGTGGATATATTTAATATTTTTCTACCCAACCAAAAGTAAACATTAATTTTATCTAAAAATATTTGTATGATTTTGAGCTTTAAAACTAGGATTTTGAGATTACCACAATATCAAGTTATGAATAAACATCATAAATGATTTTATTGCAAAATCACACCACATGATAGAAGGGTAAATTACCATGTCCTATGTTGAATGTGAAAAATTTTCGATTTCAGTATACTGTTCATTTTAATTTGCAAAACATGTTTTCCAATGAGTTCGTAATTTTATAATTGATGAACTCACCATTAAAAATATCAAAGGCATTTGATTTTAACGTTACTTGCGATCTCACTAGTAATTTTTGCAAGTAATTTATCAACAAGACCGTTGATTATAAAAGTGATGAACTCACTAGAAAACATGTTTTGGGGGTAAAATCCCAAGGGGTTGGCCTAGTGGCAAGCCAAGCCTTGATAAGCTCCTCAGGAAGGGTAGATCAAGTGGTCGAAACCCCACGAAGCAATGAATTCCTTGGGGCCACCCTCCAGGTCCAATTAACCCTTGACTCAACCAATTGCACCTAGGACTTTCTGAGGGGGACATTGCGTGTGATTGTGGGATTATAGTCTCACCCACAAAAAGAAAAAAAGAAGAAGAAAAAAAAAGATATTTCAGGAATTTAATGAACAATATACCAAAATTGGAATTTTGTCATATGTTGCTCGCATTTACGAAAATTTGTCTATAATAAAATCTCTCATGTTGTTCATTCATGACATAATGGTGTTCTAATATCATTGCCGTAAAACTCTGGTCTAAAAACCAAGTCAGATGGATCTTTCCAAGACTTGGTCTACATTGAATCAGATTTAGTGTCTTCTTCTTTATATTTAGTCAAACGAATTTCAAGATTTTAAAATTTAAATCACTGTAATTATTATAAAGATTTTGTGATAGTAAAATTTATTAATCCAGATTATAACAAATAAATATTTTTGAAGTCGTAACATTCATTTAATGGTCAGGATTTATATATAGGGGAATGCTAACATCCAAGACGTTAGCATTCTCAAACACCTTTTTTTTAATAATACCCCTATTCATGTTATCTTTTAGTAAAAACAAATAGGGGTATGTTAGTCTTTTACATAATAAAAGCATGTTTGAATTGATTGCCAAATCATTTATTGTAAAAAAAACATTTAATTCTAAAGATTAAATGTCCTTAGCATTTATTATATGAGAGACAGTATTTATAATATAAATAAGGATTTATTATTTAAAAAAAAATTAATATACGCTTATCTTTTTCACTAAATGACAAAAGAGGTAAGGGTGTTATTGGAAAAAATGTCGGAGAATGCTAACGTCTCCATGAGGTTTTGGATGTTTCATTCCCTGTATGTGTATATATAAATATATAAGGTCAAGTTCAATAGCCAATGTTAAAGAGCCAACAATTTGTCTTATATGGCTTAAAAGTTTCGAATTGAGCTGATTTTTTGTGAGGATGATATCTATGATGAGGAAATGAACCTCACAAAAAATCAGCCCAATATAAACCTTCTAACCATATCAAAAGCAATTAGAATTATGGATTGTCGATTTTTTATTGATAATGTGTAAACTACTTTTGATGGATTTAGAAGTTTCAAATTGGGCTGATTTTTTGTGAGGATCATCTCCTTATCCTAAAGATCATCCTCACAAAAAACAACTCAATTTGAAACTTTTAAGCCATATAAGACAAAATTGGCTCCTTAACGTTGGCTGCCAAACGCCACCCATATATATAAATCAAATGGTTGAGATTCATCCACAAGTTAAGTATCTCCAAGATTTGTATTATCAAGATACTCATAAATCTCAACCATTGGATTTTGTGCTTAAAGGGTTGGGATCATGTATTTTTTTCATGAGTCATTCTTAAGAGTCAACAAATCCCAATATATATATAAATATGTGTGTGTGTGTGTGTGTGAGGAGGGGGGGCAGACAGTTCATGCCATGATTTTTTATCTTTTATGGGTTAGCAATTTCGGAATGGACTGATTTTTGGTAAGGATTATCTTCTCGCCATAGAGATCATCCTCACCAAAAAACAATCAGCTCATTTTAAAACTTTTAAACCCATCAAAAGTGGTTTACAAAAAATTTAACTGCCCACAATTCTTCAATTTATAAATTGGGGTTAGAAGTTTCATAATGGGCTTATTTTTTGTGAGGAAGATCTCCTCTAATTTTTGGTGAGGAAGATCTCCTCCCCACAGAGATCATCCTCACTAAAAATCAGCCCATTCTGAAAATTCTAACCCCATCAAAAGTGGTTTACAAAAACCCATTGTCATAGATTTTTCACAATTATTGTCCCACGAACCGCCCCCTATATATATATATATATGGTCTCATTCTGCAGTCAACATTAGGGAGCCAACGCCTTTGTCCTATATGGCTTAAAAGTTTCGGATTGGGCTTTGTGAGGATGATCTCTATGGTGAGAAGATCGTCCTCACAAAAAATTAGTCATGTAATGTCTTAAAAATCTATTTCGTATCTTGAGGTGGTTGATTATTTATTATTATACTACGTGTATCTTTAAGAATTTGTAATGAATATCTAGAAATGATTTTATAAAAAAAAAATTGGAGAGAACAATTAATAAATATTAACAAGTATCTCAATAAGCATGCTTAAGTGGTTAATCAAAATATGAGCTTTTAATAAAGGAGATTTTAGACAAATCTGAATACACAATTAGATTCGTATAAAAAATTATCTAAAATGGACTATAAGTTTGCGTAAATCAAAATCTTGAGCATTAAATTATTAATAAAAGAAAATAATTACATAAATTACATCCCTAGTATCATATAAATACCAAACTAAAGTGAGAAAATCATATTTATATTTTTTTCTCCAGCGTAGAACACCCAACACCTAGACTTTCAAGCCACAATTCAGACACCCTAAAATGAGAATTAAGGATTTATGAAGAAAATAAAAAGCTTCACCTTGGCAAGATCTTCACTTTAAGAAGAAGACTTTGAGTTGAGATGAAGCACAAAGTTAGGCTTCGAGCAAAGAACTTTATTGGGAGACATTCTCAACAAAATCTCATTGTAAAATATGCAAACAAGTAGGAAGTATTTCCTTTTACCTTGTAATTGCTAGATTCTAAGAAATATATATTTATTAAAAGTATTTTGGTTGCATTTCTTATTTAAGGTTGAGTCACTTTAAATCATGTATTTTTAGGTATTTGACTCCATGGTTTTACTTCTATTTGTGCTAAATAATTACTTTTATATTTCCTTACAAGTTTTCGAAAAGAAAATATGATAAAATAAGTTTTGACAAAAAATTTGGAAAAAATGCAAGAGGAAATCCCAAAGAATACAAGTTTTACCACTCAGACCGCTATTATAGTGATTTGGGAATTGCTATAACTGTTTGGTCGGTATAATAGCGATTTCAAAATTGATTTTTACTCAACATAGTTATCTGCTTATGCCAAAATCATTATTTGTTTTATGTCCAAATCGTTATCTGTCGAAATCGCTATAAAATAGAGATTTCAAAATCATTATTCTTTTTATGCTAGACACATTTTCAGCACAGTGTTAGATTCATTCTAGCACATTGTCAGATATATCCCACACAATGTCATATTTATTTTGTCCATTTACTTTAAAGTATTTGATGAAAATAAAGGAATACCCTCCATTTGAAAATAATGAAAATGATTTAAAAATTAAAATCTCAAAAGATCAAAATCTAATTTTTGGGTTCAAAAACAAAATACAGATTACGACATTTTTGTCAGATTTTCAAATCTTATTTTTTCTGATCCCCCTTCAAATTAAGTTTCAATAATTATATGATGTCAAATCTCGTAATTAAGAATTTTATTTTTAAAAGCCTATTATACATTTGAAGAACTTTGAAATTTTACATTTTCAACACTTAACCAAATTTTTACAATTTTCACAACTTTAACTATTTATTATTTTATCGTACTTTTTGAGTCTTTTCTACTCAATCAAGAACATCATAGGGAATTGGTTGATATTATAGAATCTCAAATGTTTTAAAAAATGATGTACTTTGATAGATACTTAGGAAGAATGAACGATTGATTAATGGATGGATAGAAAGAACATATGTTATACATTGTATGATGGACCAATGACTAGTATTCTCAATGACAAGGCCATGTTGGAATCACCTCGACCATTTTCTACTAAATAATGAAGAAGGGTCGGATTGGTAAATTGGGGATTTTTTGAGAAATGGGAGTCACCGCCTAATTTAGGTCTAGGAACCAACAATAACTCCAAATGAATCTGGATCGGTCCACAAAGAAGAGAAATAGGTAAGGGGTCAGATTACGAGTTTCGAAAGGTATTAGGCACCGAACCCACCTGGTCAAAATGATCGGTCTCCACTACAATCCAAAACTAACATATGGTCAATATACGAAGACTAAAGTCCAACTAGGGTCCAATCATTATCAATCTATATCGGATTTGCTAAACAAATCTTACGGTTAAAATTCTCCAATTATTTAAATGATTTCTTGAATTTCGCACAAAAAGAAAAATTTTATGAAAAAATCATAATTAATTTATAATCTAAAGTCAATTAATAATCCACATATGCAAATATTTTCTAAATCAACAACAATGGGGATTTGTGAATATTTTCCAAATTAGAAAATTAGAAATGTGAAATTTCTAAAATTGTAACTTGTGAAGTTTCTAAATTAGAGATTTGAAATTTTCTATATTCAAAATTTGTAAATGTATGATGAATTTCAAAATTAGAAATAAATTTTCCAAAATAGAAAATTACAAGTATAGGATGAACTCTCAAATTAGAAATTTGCAAAACATGAATTTTCTAAAATAAAAAGTTTTAAAAAATATAAAATTTTCAAATTAAAAAATCACAAATTTCCATGAACATGAAGTTTCTAAATAGAAAAATGCAAAGTTTCTAAATTGGGAAATTACTAAAACGTGAAATCTCTAAATTAGAAATTAGAAATTTATGAATATGTGCTGTCCCAAAATAGAAAATCATGAAATTTCCATATTAGAAAATTTCAAATATGAATTTTTCAAAACAAAATTTTTGCTCACAAATTTTTCAAAATAGAAAATATGAGTCTGAAATTTCAACAATTCGCAAATATGACTTTCCAAGAGTAGAAGTTTAAAAATATGGAGTTTCTAAAATAGACATATAAACATAAGCACTTTCTTACAAAGAGAGAATTTGCAAATATATGATGAATTATCAAATCTAAATATAACCATGCATACAAAGTTTCCAAATTGGAAAAATCCCATACTAGCATGTTTACCAATTCGAAAATAGAAAAAAATAATGAAAATTTCCAAATTTGAAAAACTCCACATTTATCCGATTAATCCAATGGACATATATGTACAACTCTTGATTTTTCAAAATAGCCCTCGTTCAAAAATATGTAAATTCATCTAAAAATACATCATCACATGAAAGAATTTCAAAATCCTCATAAATCCCTAACCACAAAATCGGCAATATTGTCTAATACTACCAACATAAAGAATGATAAAAAAATAAATTTGAATTTCCATTATCATAAGTCGCATAAATTCGATTCGAGCACAATGATCATAAAATTTATATATAAAAAACTACTCTCCCAACCTTGTTAACATGAAAAAGAGAAAAATAATAAATGACTAAAACCCTCATATCATAAATTGGTATATAAACGTGATCATCATGAGATTGTCGTAAAAAATAACGTAGAATATAATTCGACTAGCTGGAAAAATATAAAAATTAAAAATAAAACTACTATGAAATATCAATGAAAGACAAAGATAACATGAAAATAATAGAAAAATGGGATTCATCGCGAAACACAAGAAAAAAAATAAAATATTAAAACAAAATTTAAAAATGACTACCTGTAGAATGAAATAGCAGCTGTTTTATTCCTTTAGAGGCGATTTAAGAATTTGTGAATACTCTAGTAAAATAAGGAAAATAACAACGTTGCTGCAAGTTGAAAATATATATATATATATTGTAGACACGTGATTTCGTTATTACGACGACCACATCTACGAAGGTTACGAGTCGCCACCATTCATTTTTGTAAGTGGGTGTGAATGGTCACCCGATATGCATTTTTTTTAAAATGTGACATTTTTGACGTTTAGTGACTCTCGATGGATAGGAACTAATTGAACCTTGAGATTCGGGGTAAGTGGCTCGGTTGGAGAAAAGGGAAGGTGTTAGGCACCCTTTTCTCCCCACAAAATAGTGATAACCTCAACTCAACTCGATCATTTTAATCGAAAATACAAGAATAAAAATGAAAGTGCCACGTGTTGATAATGTGTACCCTAAGTAGGGATTTATTTTTGACTCGATCATAGGATCATCTCATTGAAAGAGATGATCCTAATGGATCATTTTTCTTGAGATCCACTCATCTTAAATTCATTTAAAATAAATGAAGAAGAGGGGGGATAATAGAAGAGGGAGGAGGAGAGGGTAGAGAGAGAGGAGGGATTGCCTTAAACCCACCTTGTATCTTCAATTTCCTTCTTCTTCTCCTTAAAGTCTTTTGAGTCCTTAGTGATGTAAAAAGATGTGATTATTTTTTTTGTAAAGGATTAGTATGAGATTGGAGAAAAGATGAGGAGAGAAGATGGATTTTTGTAGTGGTTAGTAATGAGAGTTGGGGGGATAATTTTTGTAGTGAAAAGTTGGGGGATTTTTTGGGAAGAGGATGAGGGTATTTATAGATGTTGAAGGGTTAGTTTAGGGATATAATGGGGTGAAATGAAGAAAAATGATAGATTAGTTATAAGTTTGAGAAAGAAGTGGGTGTAATTTAGAGGAGATTGGAGGGTATTTAGGGAAGGGGGGTTAAATGGGTGAGTTTTGACCCAAATGGTTTGGATCCTACCCAACCCATTTGGGTGGAGTGTTTGGTGAGGTGAGTTTAAGATGGTGGTTGTGATTAAATGATATTTGGTTTAAGAGAATGGAGGATTTAAAGAGGTGGTTGATGATGTCATGTGTCAAAGTGGATGGAAATGAAGGGTTGAGATAGGTTGATGGGAGAGGTTGAGTATTTGACTTAAGAGGATGGGTGTAGGTTTATGTTGTAGATGTGGGTTTTGTGGGGAATGGTGAGGGTAGATTAGGGGAGGTATAGGTTAGGGGTGTGGGTAGATGTGTTTGATTTGAGAGAAAAGGTGATGGGTTGATGTGTGGGTAGATGAGGTTTAAAGAAAATTAATGGGGTGAGTAGTTGGATGAGGGAGGTGAGATGGGGTGATGACATGTGTCACCTTTTGATGATAAAAATAGTGATTGTTGATGTGGGTAGTGGTTTGTGGGTTAGGATTATGGGTTGGATAATGAATTGGGTATGGATAGTGGTTTGTGGGCTTTTAGTGTATTGGGCTTGGGTTTTAGGAGGGTTGTGGGTTTTGAATGGGCTTAAGGTGTTTGCGGATTCAGAGGTGGAGCGGTGGTAGTAGAGGAGGGTTAGGCATCCCAAGTCTCACATTTTTTAATTTATTAATTTTTTTGAGATTTTTGAATTTATTGAATTCATCAAAATGCCACGTGTTGGCAAATCGGGCTTTTTAGGCCCGTTGGTGAACTTTATCGAAAATTTGGCTTTTTTTATTTTGAAAGCGGAGCGGTGAATATTGGGAAAGCGTAAGGTGGGCCGAGTCCTTTTGGTGGACCCCCTAGACCCTTAGGGGGTCTTGAGGGCCTTGATTCGATCAAAATGTCACTTTTTAATGACTTAGGCCCTTGAGGCCCGTTGGCAATTTTTATTGAAAAATCTGTATTTTTGGGCCCTTTCGAGTATGGGCCTGTTCAAATTGGTATGTCTACAACTGCCCTTCTTTGTAGGAATTGCGTGCAAAGAGCTGCAAAGAATAGACTAAACCCCTATTTGCACGGGCAAAAGAACTTTGTAAAACACGACTTCGAATTTCAGATTAAATTGATAAATTTTGTGGAAAATGACGCCTCAAGTACGGGGTCTAACAGAGTTTTGCCTTATTAATTCATTGATCTCGATGGCGTGGAGCTCGTGTGAGATCTTTGATTTGATGAAAATTTGATGAGTTTTGAAATCCAACTATTTCTTCGATCGTGTTTTGACAAATCGGAGTTGAGTGAAACTCGAAATGGTTTTTTGAAATTCTTTTGGCTTTTTGATTTTCTGATTTTTTTTTTAATTTCCTCTTTATTGTCTTCTTTTATTGATCTTGCTCATGAGTTAACCCTCTCAATTCATGTATTGTCCCTTGTAATGATACCTTTGATCCTTTCAACGATGTAATTACTGAGATTGTTAGCAGTTGCCACAAATCCAAGAGAGAGTTTTACAGTTGGAATCAAATCGACCAAGACTTGTTGCATCGATGCTACTCTCTTGCAGTATCAACATACTCTTTTGCACTTCTTGATTCATTATCACACCAATATCTCTAACTGGCATGTTACTAGTCATAACATTTGCAAGGCATTCACACTGTCAATCTAAGGTAGCAACCTATCATTTTGTTTCCAATCCAAGGTCAGAGTTAACCAGTGTTTTATATGTACTATGAACTGCTTTGTCATCCACTTCTACATGTTCGACTCATATGACCTTGGAGTGACCATTTGGCATTTCTTGGATTAAACACCCTGATGGCCTTCTTCGACATCTCGATATCGGGCTAGGACACAAATTATCCAAGGAAACATCGACCACCATCCAAATCCCCTCGGCATGTTGTTTACAATACCTTACAAAGAAATTTTCTCAAGTCAGAATCAGAGGTGAAGGGACTTGAAATTCTGCTGTCATCACTTGAAGGGTTCCATTGTAGTTTTCTGCTACGCCTGTTGATACGACCTCAAGAGTCATTGCTCTTGAAACAATGCTAGAAAATACGGTGGACTACTAATTCACATCCATAAGGATCTCAACAAGGTTAATGTGATTTATGATAACAACGGTCGTTTCTAGAGAAGCTTCTGATTTCAATCCAAATGGTTTTGGCCCAATTCCCCTCGGGAATGTTTACATGTACTCATCTTCACTTAGAATCTCGTAAGTATCATCAAGGCCATGCATCCATAAGGGTTTCCCTAGTTGGGCCATTCTTATAAACTCTTCCATTGCTACAACTGCAAGTTCGATGATCAATTGTTTATCTACCTTAGTAGGCCCGGAGAGTGATCTCAGGAGGAGCTTGCTTGGAGTCCTGCTTCGATGCCTTCGCATCTTGTCCAGTGAGTCGTAATGCTTCGGACGCTGAAAAAGTGATGATGAGTCAGGCTGCCCGGATCCGTGCTTTGGAGGAACGCCTTGACTCTTTTTTCATGATGTTTGATTGACTGCGTTGTATTAACTCTTTTTGTATTTTCTTTTCATTGCAAGATATTGAAAGATTAAATGCAAAGAAAATAGGTTTTGTAATTACTTAGCCTCAGGTGTATCTAATGCTTTGAAAACTCGAAGTTTTGAATAAGTCCTAGATTCTTCATCATCGACCAAAATAGTAGTTTTTTTTTTTTTTGAAATTTTATGAAATATCTTTATCAAATGAGCACAATAAATTCAGAGTTTGTGAAATCTTTGGTTGCTACAATCTTTGTGTTTTTGCCAATCACAGAGGATATAAACGTCAATTGCTCTTTTGATTCCTTTAGAGTCATTCCTAGTGCCATGGTATTGGAAGACTATTATCTGTTTGGGTCTCGGGATTTTGGAAAGATTTTGTCGTTCACAGTTTATACTCTTGCGGGCCAGGAGTTGTTTTTTTTTGTTAACCTTTATTGCCCCTGATGCCAATTATGGTTTTCATCATATCCGGTTTCCACATTTTTACGCATCGACGTCCTTTTTGAGATTTTCATTGTGCTAGTGGTTTTGATCTTAGCCTAGTCTGATTCTTTTACTCATAGCGCCCTTTCAGGTTTTCACTATGCCCTTTCAGACTATGCTTGTATTTTTCTAGATTTTTCATTACAATTCTGCTCGGAGTCTCTATGTCTTTGTGGCTTGGTGACTCAAGTTGAGCTGCGAGATCGGCTACTCTACACTTTGAGTACTCTTTTTTTTTAATATCCGATCTGGATTCCCCTCTCGAGTCTTCCAACGACTAACAAGGCTTTGAGGTTCGGACCAACTCGCAAAATCATTGGTGCTACCACTGTCATTATGTTGCCCCAGAACATTTCCTGATCAAAAAGGATTTTAAGTGGGATGAAACGTTGGCTTAGGTTTATGGTAGTGGAAGGTTACAAAAAGGTTAAGGTCTAGGTTTGTCTAGAGTGGGTTAGACTTGGGATTTGTCTATTTTTGCTTCGAAAAGGTGATCTATGTCTCCTCCCAGCGTCTCTCGAACTTGTTTAGGCTGGAGATTTGGGTCGAGCTTAGATCAAGTGTCCGAGTTTCTGACTTTTTTGATTTTTTTGTATTTTTAGCCGTTCACAGTTTATCCTCATGCGGGCCAGGAGTACTTTTGATTTTTCTATACATTTTTTTTTTGTAATCGTTGACTTGCCCCAGTCTTAGGTTAAGAAATGAACGTGATGGCTCAAAAGGGTTGACTAAGGTAGATAGTTTATTCAGGATATCAAGGATGGCCTTTTGTCATCTGAAGATCAGTTCTTAGGCGTAGTATTTCTTAACAGTGTCGGCATTGATCGGTTGCGGGAAGACTTGTCCGTCCATCTCCGTAAGTATCAAAGCTCCTCTTGTCATTACCTTCTGTACGATGAATGGTCCCACATAGTTTGGTCGAAATTTTCCCCTGGCGTCTTCTTAGATTGGCAAAATCTTCTTCAAAACAAGGTCTCCTGGTAAGAAATTTCTAGGCTTGACTTTCTTGTTATAGCACGAGCTATTCATCGTTGATAGATCTGTCCATGACAAATGGTTGCAAGGCGTTTCTCTTCAATCAGATTCAGCTGATCAAATCGAGCTTGAATCCATTCAGTCTCATCTAACTCTGCTTCTTTCAAGATTCGGAAGGAGGGGATCTCAACATCTATGGGTAAGACTACTTCTATTCCGTAGACCAATGAATACGGAGTTGCCCCAGTCGAAGTTCTGAACGAGATTCGGTAGGCGTGTAGTGCAAAGGGCAACATGTCGTGCCAATCTTTGTAGGTAACTGCCATCTTCTCGATTATTTTCTTGATGTTCTTGTTGGCTGCCTCGACTGTTCCGTTCATCTTAGGTCTGTAGGGTACAGAGTTATGATGAGTGATCTGGAAGTCTTCGCACATCTTGACCATGTCTTTATTCTTGAAATTTTTAGCATTGTCAGTTACCAATCTGCTGGGAAGTCCATATCGGCAGATGATGCTATTCTTGACAAACTTCATGACGTTGCTCTTAGTGACATTGGCGTATGAAGCCGCTTCTACCCACTTGGTGAAGTAGTCGATGACAACTAGAATGAAACGGTGCCCATTAGCAACTTTTGGTGAGATCTGACCGATGACGTCCATGCCCCAGAGTGAGAAGGGCCAAAGAGTGGTCATATTATGTAGTTCTAAAGGTGGGGCATTAATCTTGTTGGTGTAGATTTGACATAGATGACATTTGCGGACATGTTGATAACAGTCACTCTCTATTGTCGACCAATAGTATCCCATCCTCATGATTTTCTTGGCGAGCATATGACCATTCATGTGGGGCCCGCAGACTCCCTCATGTATAGTCTTAATTAGTCGTTTCGCTTCTGTTTCTGCCACACACCTAAGTAAGATCTCATGGTGCGACTTTTTGTACAGAATACCGTTACTCAAAAAAAATTGTCCTGTAGCTTCTGAATGGTCCTTCTATCATTTGACGTTGCATCTGAGGGGAGCATTCGATCTTCAAGATATGCCTTGATGTCAGAATACCATGATTTTTCTTCAGATTCTTCTACTTCGACGGGTAAGCAATAGGCTGGCTCATCTTGAATTCCAATCTCAATAGGGTCGATGATTAGGTCTTCCGAGATGTTGATCATAGAGGCAAGTATAGCTAATGCATCTGCAAACTGATTCTTAGCTCTCAGCATGTACGTGAATGAAATCCTATCAAAGCGCGAGCTTAGTTCTTCCAGATACTCGTGGTAGGGGACTAGTCTTTGCTCTCAGGTCTTCCATTCTCCAGTCGTCTGATAGACTACTAGGCTTGAATCGCCGAGAACATCGATCTCATCTACCTCGAGATCTAGTGCTGCCTTCAACCCTGCTATGCATGCTTCGTATTCAGCCTCATTGTTGGAACATTGAAATTTTAGTCTGATTGCGATTGGCACGTGGGATCCATCTGTCTTGATCAGAACTGCCCCTATTCCGTTTCCTTTCTGATTGGCTACTCCGTCGAAGTACATTTTTCATCCTAGCTCTTCATTATCATCTTCAACCTTAGTGATCAGTATAGCTTCATTGGGAAAGTTCGTCTTTAGTGGTTCGTAGTCAGGCAACGGGTTCTCGGCTAGGTGATTGGAGATGGCTTGCCCTTTGATGGCCTTCTGAGTGACATAGGTGATGTCAAACTCAGATAATAATAATTGCCACTTCGTCGTACGACCTGTTAATGCCGGTTTCTCGAAAATGTACTTCAGGGGGGTCCATTCTGGCAATAAGAATAGTTGAGTAACTAAGCAAATAGTGACGTAGTCGTTGAGATGTCTAGACTAATGCACAGTAAGTCTTCTCAAGTGTTGAATATTTTGCTTCGTACTTGGTAAATTTCTTGCTAAGATAGTAGATGGCCTGTTCCTTCTGTCCTGATTCATCGTGTTGTCCTAATACACACCCCATTGACGTTTCTTGCACCGAGATGTACATCAACAAAGGTCATCCTAGAGTAGGAGGAACTAGGACTGGTGGATTGAGCAGGTATTGCTTGATTTTATCGAATACTTCTTGATAATCCTTGTTCCACTTCTTTGGTGTATCCTTTCTCAATAGTTTGAAGACCGGCTCACAGATAGGTGTGAGCTGAGCAATGAAACGGCTTATATACTGTATTTTTCCCAAAAAGCCCCAAACGTATTTTTCTGAAACAGGTACCTTCATTTCGAGTATATACTTAGTTTTTACAAGATCTATCTCGATGCCCCTTCTGCTGACGATGAACCCCAACAGCTTGCCCGATGTTAACCCAAATACACATTTTGCAGGATTTAGCCTTAAACTGTACTTCCTAAGCCTGTCGAACAACTTCTTGAGATTCACCAAATGGTTATCTTCTATATCGGATTTAGCGATCATGTCATCTACGTAGACCTCCATTTCCTTGTGAATCATATTGTGGAATAACGCGGTCATAGCCCGTTGGTAAGTCGTCCCTGCGTTTTTTAACCCGAATGGCATGACTTTGTAGTGAAAAGTACCCCATGGTGTAATGAATGCAATCTTTTTTTGGTCTTCTTCTGCCATTTTTATCTGATTATATCCTGAGAAGCCATCCATGAACGAGAACATGCCGTGTCCTGCTGTACTATCGACTGGTACAACGTTAGCCAACCACTCAGGGTATGTAGAAACTACGAGAAATCCGGCTTCAAACTATTTCATGACCTCATCTTTGACCTTGAGGGTCCATTCTGACTTTAGTCTTCTCAGTTTTTACTTGATTGGCTTACTTCCGGAAGCAATGAGTAGTCTGTGTACAACAAGATCCGTGTTTAACCCCGGCATGTCTCTGTATGACCATGCGAAGACGTCTTGATAGTTTCGTAAGAATTCGATCATTTCTTCCTTCTTTTGCGACGTTAATAAGGCTAATATCTTGATAATTCGTGGGTCCTCTTCGGTACCAAGATTGATTGAATCTGTATCCTCAATGTTTGGCTGAACACTTTTCTTATGACGCTCTACCAAGTCTTTGATTTCTTTAGGCGGGTACTCCATTTCGTCCTCAGACTCTTCTTCGATCCCCATGAGGTCAAAGTCAAGTTCAAGATCGAAATCATACTCGTCCCTTTCAAATTCTGTGTTATCTGGATACTCATTTGATTGAGACAGATCCCTTGAAAACTCTTTTTTTGACTTTTGGAAAATATCTATTTTTTTACAATTTTGAAAGCTTTTTGATTTTTTTTTTTTTTGCAGACTTTTTGATTTTTGAAGAATTTTTTATTTTTTTGGTTTTTGAGTGCTATTTTCCGAACATCTGAAATCAGAAGAGCAGTCATGCATTAGTAAAGATAGGGAGCCCTCAAAATAGTCTTTACCCGAGGACAAGGGATCGTTATGATCCTCGGGCAGGCTGATGTTGCCTAACGGTATTTTTTTTTGGAAGCTATGGTAGCCTCAAGGGTTAGAGGGAATTCTTCCCAATTGTTCAGAATTTCTCCTTCTCTGAGGGGGCGGATGAGATGTGAAAGTGATGTGTTGGGTGATTTGGTTTGTGGTTCAGAGATAACCATGATCTCCGATTGATTTTTGTCAGATGGGGACATAGTCCCTCCCAAACTCGGTGGGATGACGACTGATGCCTAGTCAATGCCCGTTGGAAAGGGTGATTTGTTCCCTTGGCTAGTAGTGATTTCCACTTTGGTTGATTCTAAGATGGTCTCTGATAGACTTTCATTGGAATCCCCATTGAATAAAACATCAATGCCTTCTACGAAGGATGACTGGGACTCAACAATTGAGTCTTCATGAAGGTGCACCGGTGTGAAATTTACCATTTTTGACTTTTTTGCTAGTGGTGGTTCTGATAAGCTGTTGGGTCTGATATGGGACTTCGGGAAGCTAACACTGATGTGAGGGACTCGGTCCAGATTCCAGACGTTCGATTCACGATTTTGCTTTCTTGCTAATCGAAGCTCTTTTTTCTTGCCATTCATTTCTTCAATATCCCTTTTTGTGGACCTAAACCCCAGACCAAAATAATGAGTATCCTTTCTTGTTTCGACCGATGTAGCTCTTCCTCTTCCTCCCGATCCCAACCCTTGCTTGGGTCGGTAACCTGCCCTTTTCATAACCCGACCAATCATCAGATTTGTTCTTGATAGCTTTGCCCTTACCTTCGCTTTCCCCTTTTCGATATGATTGACAGCCGCGAATTGATAAGAGTGATAGAGTGCTTTGTCCTTCGTCATCTCAATGTCGATAAATGGCACATCCGGAGCTCTTCTAGCCGGGATAAGATTTTCTGCCAGTACTGATATCATTCTCTGTCCCATAATGAATTTAACTCTTTGGTGCAACGAAGACGGTACAGCCCCTGCTATATGGATCCATGGCCTGCCAAGTAATAAATTGAAGGTTGTCGATATCTCCATGACCTCAAATGTCACTTCAAAGGTGCAAAGACCTATTGTGATCGGTAAATCCACTTCTCCCAAGGAATCTCTTCTTGAACTGTCGAACCCTCGGACAACCTTGTTGTTTGGCTTGACATGTGACCAATCAGCGTTAAGTTTCCGAAAGGTCTCGAGCGAACAAACATTAAGTGTTGAGCCATTATCAATCAGCACCCTGGCAATCATCATACCCTTGCATATGATCATAATATTTAGTGGCTCGACGTGCCCCGTTCCTCTAGGCACAAATTCATCTTCAGTGAAAATAATGGGATTGGGGGCCATTATCTGGCCAATCGTTTGTTCTAGTTGCGCGGGGGAGGTAGTTACAAGTACATGCGATTTTCCCAAAACTCTCAGTAATGCCTCTTAGTATTCTTCTGACTTTTGCGCCAGACCCAGGATACTGATTTGAGCTGGTTGTTTGTTCAATCTATCCATTATATTATGCTCACTCTTGAGAATGAGTTTAATGAAGTCTGCAGCTTCCTTATCCGTCACTTTCGCCTTTTCTTCTTTCTGTTCATTCTCGTTCATTTTGTCCTTTCATTTTACTTTTCTTTTCTCTTCATCTGTCATGCCTTTTGTTGTTTCTTTAGTCTCTTCCCTGATGCTTACTCTTTTTTTGATATTTTTTTGTATCGCCCTGCCCTTGTCATATGATCGATATCAGTCCCCATTGCTTTCTTCATTGTTTCAACCCCTATGATTGTGGTGATGGTGGTCTCATAGCTCCAGGGAATCGTTTGGTCGGAGCCATAGGGGAATGGTTTAGGTGAATGTATGGTCATGGGAGGTGGATCGGGTTTTACATTGAGGATGAGGGGTGGTGGCGATGGTATTGATGGAGTGTATGGGATGATGAGCGGTGGTCGTGAAGATGCAGTGTATGGTATATGAAGAGGGGGTTGGGTTGATCTTTGAGCATTTGGCAGTGTGTAGGGTATAACAAGAGGAGGTCGGGTTGAATTTTGATGGCTTAGTGATCTATAAGGTATAACTAAAGGTGGTTGGATAGTAGCATTTTGATTAGTGGGATGGATAGTAAGGTCGGCCAATCTGAGAAGCGCTTGTAGATTTTGAGATGAATTTGTTGTGTAATGGTTGACTGTGTTAATCGTGGATACCTTTGATTCCTGGGTTAGGTGGACCTTGATTTTTGCCCCGATAGGCACTATCAAATCCGAAGGATTGAAGTCGAGTTCTTCACAAATGACACTTACCCTATGCCCACTCCCCTCTCCATTGTGAGTAGGTAGGGGGTTTTGATTGATATTCTGTTTTTGGGGTGGGTTGGCAGGCCCATCTAGGATAAGAGCCTTTTTATCGATCAGGTTCTGTACTTGATGCTTGAGCTGCCAGCATTGATCTGTGGAGTGCCCTGGTGCACCCATGTGGAATTCACAGAACAGGTTAGGGTTGTACCCTGGCCCTTTTGCAGCCTCAGGATTTGGTGGACGTTTTACTAGATATTCGCCTCTAAGTAAGAGTAGCAGTAATTCTGATAGTGTCATGGGCAATCTGGTAAATACTTTGTTTATCCTGTTAGGTCGTGCCTGTTGATTTTGCCCATACTGTGGTGCTGGTTGTGCTTGCGGAGGAACTGTATGAAAGGGATTCTGCGGTGCTGAAGCCCAAGCAGCCCGAGGTACTGGCGCCAAGGGACTTGTAGTGCCTGCGGCCTCTGAACTGATGCTTGAATGAAAAGAGGTTGGCTGGGTTGTACATTGTTGACTTGAGTTTCCTCTTTCTTTTTGACAAAAAGAACGAATTTATTCTGCGCCGATGTCCCTACTGTTGCACTCAAGGCTGTAAAGTCAAATATTAGACCAGTTCGAATCCCGTCCTTGACCCGGTCTGCCACTTGAACTAAATTTGATAAGGTGCCTGTAGTGTGTCCAACCAGATGAGTATAAAAGGCATGCCCTAGTGTTGAGATGAACGTGGTGTTCATCTCTTGTTCAGTCATTGCAGGCCTCACTTGTGAAGCAGACTCCCACCATCTCTGGGCATACTCTTTTACTGTTTCCCTCCGTTTTCTCACCATCTTAGCCATGTCGTTTCGATCCAATCCTACATCCGTATTGAACCGATAGTTGTGCTAGAACATCTCAGCTAGGTCCTGCCAATTCTTGATGAGTGTATGGTCCAATCCGGAGAACCACTTAAGAGCCGGCCCCGTTAAGCTTCTTTGAAATAACTGTACCAGTAGCCTGTCATCTTTGCCATATTGGCACATAGATCAACAGTATAATTTCAAGTGTGACAGCGGACACCCCACCCCACTGTATTTTTCAAATTCTGGACATTTGAACTTGGCCGGTAATTGAGTATTGGGGTAGAAACAAAGGTCCTTGAACCGAGTTCCACTCGTAGTGTTGATGCCCTTCATCCTCCTCATTTCTTCCTGTAGAGACTCGATTTGCTGAGCCAATTTTTCATCTGTGGCACTCTTGGCCTCTGTGGCCCTATACTCGCATTCGTCATCAGGAATGACCACAGGGGGTGGTCGATTCTACGGAATATAGAGCCGGGGCCCCTGGTATTCAAGCACTGCAGGAGGCATGGTGGTCTATGGTCCTTGTGGATGTTGTTCGGGTAGATCCTAATTTGATCCGGACGCATGTTGCTGTATTGTTTGGCTTGCATGATGCTGGCGTTTGTTAACACGGCACTTACAATTTTTTCTTGCCTCTCAATTATTTTCAATAGTACTGCTATCTGTGGATCGATACCTGACGTTTAAACTACTAGGGGTTGTGCTAGTTCGAAAGAACTCATGATAACGGTGGAAGATCTAAGAAAATACGGAGGTTCCTCTAGTTGCTTATATTTCTTTCGTTTGGCCACCTTTGGGTACAGAAGACCAAGCATTACTATCTTGTTTACAAAAGGAAAAATGCATGACATTTTATTAGGTCGGGTAAAGCTATTTATTTTAAAGTAAACGAGTTTCAAAGAAAAGAGTTCTTCGGCACGGAACCGACATTAACGCAAAGTTGGCATCAACACGGGACTGGCAAAATATTTTGAAATAGGAATTACATCAGCCGGAGCTGGCATTGACACGGAGTCGATAAAACTAAAAAGATTTCATCTGTACAGAGCTGGCATCGACACGGAGCCGATAAAAAAGATTTTGCAAAAAGAATTACATCAGTCGGAGCTGGCATCGACACGGAGTCGATAAAATTAAAAAAGATTTCATCAACACGGAACTGGCATCGACACGGAGTTGGTAAAATTAAAAAAACGATTTCATCAGCACGGAGCTGGCATCAACACGAAGTAGGTAAAACATTTAAAGACGATTTCATCAGCACGGAGCTGGCATCGATACGGAGTCGGTAAAATTTAAAAACGATTTCATCAGCACGGAGCTGGCATCGACACGAAATCGGTAAAACATTTTGAAAAAGAAATTTCATCAACACGAAGCTGGTATCGACACGGAGTCGATAAGATAAAAAAAACTTCATCAGCACGGGGCTGGCATCGACACGGAGTCAGTAAAATATTTTAAAAAGAAATTTCATCAGCACGGGACTGGCATCGATACGGAGTCAGTAAAGCATTTTGAAAAAGAAATTTCATCAGCACGGAACTAGCATCGACACGGAGTAGGTAAAATTTAAAAACGATTTCATCAGCACGGAGCTGGCATCGACACGGAGTCGATAAGATAAAAATAACTTCATCAGCACGGGGCTGGCATCGACACGGAGTCGATAAAATATTTAAAAGTGATTTCATCAACACGGAGCTGGCATCGACACGGAGTCGATATGACATTTTGAAAAAGAAGATTACATTTTAAATTTTGTACACTGACCTATTAAACAATTCATTTATGCCATGGTTATCCACTAAAAGAAATTTTATTGAACAATTGAAAATTGCTTGACAGATAAGATTTTCTTTTAATAACAACTTTCAATAACTCTATCTTACATTCTTTTACATGGACGCTTGGATTTGTTTTGATCGTCATCAGGATTGCTAGGACAATTAGACTTGCTTCTCTTGGTCTAACGACTAGCTCTTTGAACTCTGCTGGTCCATCTGGATATCCTAAGGTGCACTTGTCCAAGCCTTCTCAATGAGATGCACTAATTTTTCAGTCAATGGTTCGGGAGAAAAGAATTGTTTGTGTTGAGGTAGCAAAAACTCTATAAGTACTTCGTACTGTTCTAGGATCAAGGCAGGTTGGTAAAAAGATGTTTCCTCCAGTCCAATCAAACGGACGTAATAGGATCCTTTAGTACCTAAAATAGGGTAGTCCGTCATCCACCAAGGGCATCTCAAACCAATATGACGGGCAAGGCGAGAATCCAACCATTTGCTCCTAGCCTTAACTGAGTTGTGACGCACTAACATGTTTCTCTTAAAAAAGTGCTCTGGCCTATACTCGAGGGTTGAAGGAATGTGCACAATTTTAAGACGATCGCAAAGCCACATATAAAGTAGGTGAGGACTTCCTTTGAAATCCCTTCCCTCACCATTTTTATGGCATCCAAACCTAAGAAGGTTTCAACTAGAATAAGAGGTACAAGGTTGGCTTTTCTAGAGAGCTGGGAAGCTATGCCTATGAAAGACTCAGGAACAGTTTGACCCTCACTTTTGGAGGTCAGTATGTATTGGGCGAAGATTCCTAAACACAATCGATAGTCTCTAGTGGCTCTCCAAGCTTCTGGTTTTACATTGATGGGATGACTACGAGAGTGGTATGGACTCAATAAGGGTACTAAATCCAATCTCCCGTTACGGACTAAGGCCTTGGCTTCTTCCTTTGAAATGTTTAGGCCTGTGGCGAGATCACCAGAATATCCTGTCTTCAATGAAGGCCTGACTAGAGGACCTGAAGTAGATATCCCCATGATGCCACAATAGTCTTCATGAGTAGGACACAAATGCATATGTCTAATATGGAAGATGTGAAGATAAGGGTTCCAACGCTTAACCATAGCACGCAACAGGTTCCAATCTATCTCAAACTCGTGGAAGTACAGGGGTGCCTCTCAACATGAATTTCCCAAAGTTGAATTTCTCTACGGTGTGCATCCCTGTGATGGTCGTTTTGACCAACTAGTCGATTGGGTTATTGCCTACAGCCAGCATTTTGAGTTGACACAAAAGAATAGTTCAGTACATTTCCCAGGTCCATGTAAAATTACTTTTCTTTTGAAAAATTTTGTTTTTATGGAAAACACTTTCTTGAAAACACCCTTTTTTATTATTTTTTTTTTTTTAACATTTTTTTCTAAAGAACACTTCTTTTGGAAAACATACTTTCTGAAAAATATTTTTCTTTTGTAAACCACTTTTCTCCTTTGAAAATTTGATTTCACTTTTGATTTAAATGGCCCGGCCTATCATGATTGTTGGATCGAGATGGACTGGGTCATTATTGAATTTTTGCAAGAAATGGATTCTTTATTGGGCCGGTGCACCCATCTTAATTTCTGAAAACAAAATTTTTGATCCTTGAGGACAATCATAAACTCTGATCTTATCATTCACATCATTCACATACATCAATCATCAGGTTCCACTTAATGAACAACCCGAGAACACTCACGATAAGTTCGAGTTGTGACGTACAGGGAAGGCTTCTAGACTCTAAGCTTACTACGTGCAATGCATTTTTATCTGGCCACCCTTGCCCAAGCACACCTATATACCTCTCAAGCATACTCAATCAGACGGTACGTGGTGACTTGGTTTGATATACCATATAGGTGATAATCTAAAACTTCAATCCACTTCTCTGAAGTCAAAAACAGCCAGTTTGATCCCCAGTTGAGAGGTGGCGCATGATGCTGAGCAAGGGCCCACTTAAATACCTCTCATCTAGAATAGACGTAGTCTATCCCCCTCGTACAACAGGGTACAGCGGGACAGGATCTTGCTTAGGCACTGGTTTTGACCAAGAAGTGCAATTGATGTACTTATATTATCTTTTATATACCTACAGGTACGAGTCAGGAGTTGTAGCTTTCATAAATGGTTTTCGCATCCCACGAGAGGACCGACCACGTACTAGTACTACGTTGGCAATCGGAACATGTGACCGTGCGGCTTACAATAGGACAAAGGCTCAGGTCGCTCCAACATAGGTGTATCAATATACCTTTCAGAATCACCTGATCAAATGGTATTGATGCCCCAGTTTTATATACCTTACGGTACGTGATTGGAGTTGTAGTTTTTATGAATGACATCGCATCTTCGAGGAGACCGGACCACGCACTAGTGCCACATTGGCTATTAGGGACATGCAAGCGTGTAATACAGTAAAGTAAACGTGCTAGTGGTGTGTGCAAATAGGATAGGGTGTTCCCGAGGCATTTTTCATATGAGTGGGCCCGTTGGTCAGATCAAAGAGACCATAGCTTTTTAGATAATTAGTCCATAAGGGTTGCACATTCATAGTTAAGCATCATCCAATCGATTTTTTTCTTTTTTCATCATTTTTTTTTCAATTTTACGAATGAACTAATCATAAAAGGACTTCTCTTTTTTTTTATTTTTTTATGGTCCAACCGATGATTGCTTTGAATTTTCATTTTGATCAATCAAAAAGTGGCGAGCGGTACGCCCTGAGTTTAAAAAAGATGATCCGTTTGATCTTTTAAAGCTTTAAAACTTAAAATAAAAATAAATTCCAAGAGGAAAGTTTCCAAGACTGATGTAAGGAACAAGCTGAGCAAAAAAAAAAAAATTTTAATTAATTTTTTTGTGTGCTCATTTTGAGGAACATTGCCTCTGATTTTTGGCTTGGGCCAATTTTTTTTCTTTTTTATGCTCTTTTTTCTTACTCATTCTGTATCGCGACGAGACGTCAAACGGAAATGACAGCGTAACCTATAGTAAACGAGCTCAAAAATCGATTCTGACTTGACAAAATGTTACTGACTTTGTCACATTTGGAAGAAAATTTTGTTCTACCCCAAATCGATATGCACTAATAGCTAATCGGAGATCGAACGAGAAAGTTACAATCAGTTTAAGTTCGACTGTCCATTCGGCCAAAAAAAAGAAAAATGACTTTTTTATTTATTTTTTATTTTTTAATTTTTTTATACCCATTTTGAGGCACATTGCCTCTAAGTTTTGTCTTGGGCCAAAAAAAAAGAAATTTTTTTCTCATTTTTTTGATGATACACATGTTTACAAGGCATATAATCGAATAAAATGAAGTAAAATCAATTTTTTTTTTTAATTTTTTTTTCAAGGGAGTAAATAAATAAAAAGAAACATACCTAAAAAATAAATACAACAAATAATGTTAGCTTTCATATGAGAATATTTTGAAATTTTTTTTTTCAAAAATGACCGAGTTGACACGAGGGTAAAACCATTGCTCCCTAGTGGAGTCGCCAAGCTGTAGACACGTGATTTCGTCATTACAACGACCACATCTACGAATGTTAGGAGTCGCCACCATTCATTTTTGTAAGTGGGTGTGAATGGTCACCCGATGTGCATTTTTTAGAAAATGTGACATTTTTGGCGTTTAGTGATTCTCGATGGATAGGAACTAATTGAACCTTGAGATTCGGGGTAAGTGGCTCGATTGGAGAAAAGGGAAGGTGTTAGGCACCCTTTTCTCCCCACTAAATAGTGGTAACCTCAACTCAACTCGGTCATTTTAATCGAAAATACAAAAATAAAAACGAAAGTGCCACGTGTTGATAATGTGTACCCTAAGTAGGGATTTATTTTTGGATCGATCATAGGATCATCAAATTGAAAGAGATGATCCTAATGGATCATTTGCCTTGAGATCCACTCATCTTAAATCCATTTAAAATAAATGAAGAGGAGGGGGGATAATAGAAGAGGGAGGAGGAGAGGGTAGAGAGAGAGGGGGGATTGCCTTGAACCCACCTTGTATCTTCAATTTCCTTCTTCTTCTCCTTAAAGTCTTTTGAGTCCTTAGTGACGTAAAAAGATGTGATTATTTTTTTTGTAGATGATTAGTATGAGATTGGAGAAAATATGAGGAGAGAAGATGGATTTTTTGTTTTCTTTTGTTTTTGTAAGACTTGGTGTAGAGCTAGTAAGGGAGAATTGGTGAACGAGAATAGGTAATAGTGGTTAGTAATGAGAGTTGGGGGGATAATTTTTGTAGTGAAAAGTTGGGAGATTTTTTGGGAAGAGGATGAGGGTATTTATAGATGTTGAAGGGTTAGTTTAGGGATATAATGGAGTGAAATGAAGAAAAATTATAGAATGGTTATAAGTTTGAGAAAGAAGTAGGTGTAATTTAGAGGAGATTAGAGGGTATTTAGGAAAGGGAAGTTACATGGGTGAGTTTTGACCCAAATGGTTAGGATCCTACCCAACCCATTTGGGTAGAGTGTTTGGTGAGGTGAGTTTAAGATGGTGATTGTGATTAAATGATATTTAGTTTAAGAGAATGGAGGATTTAAAGAGGTGGTTGATGATATTTTGGGAGAGTGAGGGAGATGATGCCATGTGTCAATGTGGGTGGAAATGAAGGGTTGAGATAGGTTGATGGGAGAGGTTGAGTGTTTGACTTGAGAGGATGGGTGTAGGTTTAGGTTGTAGATGTGGGTTTTGTGGGGAATGATGAGGGTAGATTAGGGGTATGGGTAGATGTGTTTGATTTGAGAGAAAAGGTGATGGGTTGATGTGTGGGTAGATGAGGTTTAAAGAAAATTAATGGGGTAGGTAGTTGGATGAGGGAGGTGAGATGGGGTGATGACATGTGTCACCTTGTGGCGCCCCGCCGAACACTAACACAAATCCCCATGTCAGATTTCAAGGTACGAGGTGGCACCTCGAAATTTCGGCATGGTCTCCTCTGTTTATGTTAGCATTCCAAGGCGATTCAACCTGCACCTGATAAACGACATACAATCCTGCATATAACAAACAAAATATAATACTAGCGGAAGCCTATATACGTCTAATAATGTTCGATAGATCAGAGTGCGGAAGAAGAAAAATTATATACAGGATTATACAAAATTCCTCACTCTAACATAATTCCTAACACTCAAGACAGAATCCATAAGACTACCTGGAGAAACTGACACCACTAGGGGGTATAGCCCTAATACTTACCAGGTGACGGACTCTGGTTGTCTATCTGACCAACCAGATGATCCTCGCTCTTGTTCTACACTTGTTTCGCCAAGCTTCAGATCTGAAACTAAAAAAAATGGAGAAGGAAAGGGTGAGTAACAATGGTTACCCAGTAAGGAAGCAACAATTTCTGCCAATAACCTCTCCTAACATGAACGAATAAACATACTGAATCATTTTAAAATAAACAAAGTTTTACAGAAGAAACCTACGATTAACTGGTATATATAGCCAGGGATGAGCAACTAAACATTTTAAAACTCACATTACATCGATCAGCAGTACTCACTATAACATTCTCTTTTTATACAAATCTAATTGATCAAATGGAAATAATAAACATGCATTTCATTTTATATATCAAAATAAGCAACAGATACATAATACACAATGGTGGAGTATTGGAATTAGAGTGTTGGGATTCACGACTGGATCGCTCCCAGTCGGGACATGATGTTACAATTTCTCTCTAGCTTTTAGTTCCTGATTTTGTGGCCGGTCGCTGCACTTACCACGTTTGGTTGACCATTTATCCGGCTCAGGCTGGCCGTTTGACGTGACCGTAAGCAATGGGTCTCTTGTCGATGTGTCAGAACGTTCGACTACTATAGATTGTTAGTGATCACTGACTAATCATCTTCGTCTATGCCTATCAGGCGTGCAAGTGATTCCCAAATATACAAACCATTCGTATACGACCACCTTTACATTACAAGTTCACTGGTAAAGATAGAGAGGAATAAACCCGGATTCCAGTTGTGACTCCACTCTCATACGCGTCCCATACCACGTATGAGTTTGGTGGTCCCTACCGTACATCCCAGGATAGTACACCACTCCGGATGATATGATGCACTATCCATTCAGGCATTCATAAACTCTTTAACAGCTCACAAAATAGCTACTTATATATATTATTTTCATTTGAAAACAAAAGAGAAATTAACAATATAAGGTTGAGAATAGATATCCAGTTTCCTACCATGCAAGTGTGGCCACCCGGCCTAAAATAAATAACATAACAGAGCGCCTCGCGCTAACAGAAAGTAAATAAACATACAACCAGTAACATTATCCCTGGATATCCGTTCACCAACCTGCATACAACACAACAACGTAAAATGCAGACATCACCCCTCGGGTGTGACTCTGACATTTTACCGTTTCATACCCTTTTTCCTTTTTCTTCGATGTTTATAGTTTTCAATCTCTTCAATAAAATATCCATTTTCTGATATTCATCAACTCAAAATGAGTTCATTAAATATTAAATCACATTTTCCAACTATAGAATTTATTTCTATCAATATTATTGAAAAAAAATACAATTTTTATATCAAAACGGGGTCCGAACAGTGCACAAGACCCAATTTATGGAAATAACCCGTTATAATACTCTACCCACGTATAATTTGTTAAAAATACAATTAAAACATATCAAACATGCAATTTCTGGCGTGAATTTTGAAATAAACAAAAAATTCTATATTTCGGAAATACATCTAAATTTTTCAAATAAAATCCTAAATGCAATTTTCACAATCTATGATTACTAATAGAAATTGAGAGTTCCTTACAATCTCTAGGCGACGGAATTGAAGCACGTGCGCGGAAATCGAGACGATTGGCGCGAAAATCGAGGTGGACCGAACTTCGAAGCGGCTGATTTTCGAAACTGGCTTGGTGGTTTCGAAGATCTCGATGTACTCGTCTCTTCTCCCTTCTACGGCGAAAGACGGTTTGACCCCGAAATCGATGAAAACCGATGTCGAAGTTACGAAAATCTTCGTATAAAAATACGGCTGATTTTTGACTATACGGGGTAAAAAAGACAAGAAAACGGAAGGAACTTGGTTGGGTTATGTAGAAAATGAGGCTGCGGACGTTTCTCCCTTCTTCGTCGGAAAGTGATTTGACCCCGAAACGGACGAAATCCGAGGTCAAAGTTTCGAAATTTCCGTATCCAAATACGGCTGATTTTTGACGATATCGGGTGAAATAGAAAGTGAAATGAAGAAAGGTTGGGTGGGTTTTGTAGAGAACGAAGCTGCGGACCTTTTTCTCTTCTGCGGCGATCGTCGAAAGTGGACCATTTGCGAGAGATCTGAGGTGGAAGGTTGAAGAGAAAAAAAAAATTCATTTCGTATAGGTCTCGGCTGTTTAGACGCGTTGGGGAAGATGAGATTAAAAAAAAAAATTAAATATTATTTATATAATATTTGGGACGAATTCGGTATTTCGCCTATTGTTTTGATCGACGATAACTTGGTCATTCGGTCTCCAAAACTGACAAACGAATACTCTATTTCGCCTAATTTTTCATTCCGGATCTAATGATATAGTCAATTTCTACAAATTATGTCTCCATCAAAAATTTACATTTTTGGCCTGACGTGACCCATAAACTTGATGTCGTTTTCGTTTTTGGCGATAATTCGACTTCCTGATCTCCAAAAATGACAAATAAATAGTCTATGTTGAATAATTTTTTGTTATGAACCCAATGGTATGATCAAATTTTATAAATTATTGTTCTAATAAAAAGTCACTGTTTTAGCCTGGTCCGACTCGGTAATCGAGGATTTTGCAACTTTTATATTCGGACTCGCATTTGAGCGTGCTTACAGGCTAAACTATGTTTTTCGATCATTTTGAATCTAATGGTGAGGTCAGATTCTATTAAAAATGAACAAAACAAGGTCCCACAGTTTTACCCTAAGTCCCACTTTCAAGATTTTCTTAAAATTCCACTATTTATTTTCCTCGAGATACGAATTAAAATTTTGGGGTGTTACACACCTTTTGATGATAAAAATAGTGATTGGTTAATGTGGGTAGTGGTTGTTGGGTTAGGATTATGGGTTGGATAATGAATTGGGTATGGATAGTGGTTTGTGGGCTTTTAGTATATTGGGCTTGGGTTTTAGGAGGGTTGTGGGTTTTGAATGGGCTTAAGGTGTTTGCGGATTCGGAGGCGGAGCGGTGGTAGTAGAGGAGGGTTAAGCATCCCAAGTCCCACATTTTTTAATTTATTAATTTTTTTGAGATTTTTGAATTTATTGAATTTATCAAAATGCCACGTATTGGCAAATCAAGCTTTTTAGGCCCATTGGTGAAGTTTATCAAAAATTTAGCGTTTTTTGGGTTTGGAAGCGGAGCGGTGAATATTGGGAAAGCGTAAGGTGGGCCGAGTCCTTTTGGTGGATCCCCTAGACCCTTAGGGGGTCTTGAGGGCCTTGATTCGATCAAAATATCATTTTTTAATGACTTGGGCCTTTGAGTCCCGTTGGCAATTTTTATTGAAAGATCTGTATTTTTGGGCCCTTTCGAGTATGGGCCTGTTCAAATTAGGGTGTCTACATATATATATATATATATTGTGACTGCGGCCGAGAGGTGAAGAGGTCGTGTATGAGTGTTGTGATGGACTATAGAGAAGAAGAAAGGGTTGTCGTGGCTTACTGTAATGGACTATGGGGAAGAAGAAGGGGATGTTGTGGGTTGCTATGATGGACTATAGAGGGTTAATGTGGCTTGCTGTAAGGGACTATGGGGAAAAAGAAGGGGTTGTTGTGGCTTGCTATGATGGACTATGGAAAAGTTAAAGTATGAAAGAGATAGCGTCTAGAGAGTTTCAACCAAAAATGTGGGAGAGAGCAGTAAAGACGTGGGAGAAGAATGTGTAGAGAGCCTGTAGAGAGTAATGAGAGTCTGTGAAAGAGATGATTGGATAGGGGCCTATTGTATGGAGTCTGAACTAGAGAGAAAGAGGAGCAGAACGTGAAGAGTGAGAGAGAAGAATAGTAGTGGCTGGTGTTGGACAATCTGGAGAGGGAGAATAAAGAGCAAAACGTGGGTTGTGAGAAAGAAACACATCAGCCAAAAGGAGAGCCTATTGGTTGGGTTGAAGAGAATGGGAAGAGAGAGGGAAAGTGGTTGCTTCTCTAAAACGTGGGAAAGAGGGAGTCTCTCTAAAACATGAGAGAAAGGAAGAGCTGGAGAGAAGAAGATTTGTTGTGTGGTTTCTCTAAAACATGGGGAAATGGAGAGATGGAGAGAAGAAGCTCTCTTCTAAAATGTGGGGAGAGGGAAAGATGGAGAGAAGAAGTTGTGTCTCCCAAAACATGGATATATGTGTGTGTGTGTGTGTGTGTTTTTGTTTCTTTTTGTCTTCTATTTCTAAGAGAATGGGACGTTGGACATTTTCTTTCTTTTTTTTCTCCTCTCTCATGTTTCTATTAAGAGAATAGACGGGTGGTGATCCCACGTTACACGTACCTTGATAGTCCTTCATGGATTAAGCTTTGATTGATTGATTTTATTTTTTATTTTTAATGGTTGTTTTGATTTTAATTGGGAGTTTATATGTTAATTGATTTGAATTTGAATTTTAGTGGGTCGATTAAATTTGAAATTTGATTAATCAGTTAAATTTTAATTTGGACTTTTTTGGTCTATCAAATTTTAATTTGAATTTTGTTGGTTGATTAAATTTTAATTTGACTTTTAATTGGTCGATTAACTTTAAATTTATTTTCAATTTGATTTTATATTTTAATTTGAAATTTATTTGATTGATTTTTAACTTGAATTTTTAATTGGATTTTGATAAAATTTTAATTTGAATTGTTCAATTAATTTTAATGTAATTTTGATTATATTGGGATTTTAATTTGATTTCAAATCTCAATTGGTCAATTATTTTTTAATTTTAATTTGATTTTGATTAGTCAAGAATTTTTCAATTTTTTTTTATCATGTTTTCCTAAGAATGAGGTCTCTAGGTAAAAGTCAGACATGGAGGGGTATTTCGGGTATTTTTGTGATTTCTCATAAAATTTTCTATTTTCTTCAATTTGGATCTTATTAGATTCGAAATCATATTATGAATGCAATGGAGGTACTTTCAAGACTTTTTGAAGGTCCAAAATTTATTAAGGGTATTTTTGTCATTTTGTTGATTTTTACGAATTTTGGCGTGAGGTTTCTTTCAATCCCAAAGTGATTATTTATAAATTTCAAGGTCATATTTTCCTAGTGTCATAATGTCTCTAAGTTATTGAAATATATAGTGAACTTAAGCGTACGTACTTGCTGAATCGGGTGTAAGGTGTAGCAATCCTAAACGTGTGTAAATTTATATGTCGAGTCGTAACGAGTAAGGACTAAAATTGGAGAAATTAGAAATAGTACGCACAAATCTTCGAGTTCTTTGCGCTCATCATTAGGAATCCACAACAACCAAGTGACGAATTGTCGAATTAGGCAGATGCAAAAATGGGGTATCTACACATGTGAGACATGATTGATTGATAGATGGATGGAAATGATATCTCACATTCCCATGACCACGTAATATATGAATGTTTTTCGACTCTGACTCTCCCACTCTAATCGTTGCTTTTTTTTCTATATTGAAGGATGAATAGATAGATGTACACAATATAATGTTGGCTAGAGATCGTTACTATTGTTTGTATTTTTGGAAAAAAGAAATTATATATATATATACTCAAATAAAACTAGATTGTTTATCAGAAAATGATCGTAAAAAACCTAAAAAGAGTGATGCATTGCTATATTTTTTAAAACGGTGGGATCAATATAAAATAATAATTGTGATTCTATGCTTCTTGGTAGTATGGTATATTTTAGAAAGTAGTACAACTTGTGAGATCTAAAAGTTTTTTTTTATCTTTTTTTAGAAAAATTTTGCATATAAAGGCAATCTTTTTATATTGTAAAAGTAGTCGAGATTCACATGTATTGCCTCTTAATAGGCTTAGACGCGAAGAGTCTCTCCTAGACTAGTTAGTGATTATTAAGAGTTTGTAATAATAAAATGGTCAATCTTACCGTTAGTTGAACTCAATATTGGATTTCTGTTCAACATCCAGTCTGAATTGGATAAATAGTCATCCCACTGTGGTAGGCTAAATCAGCCACAAAATCAAATAAGAACGGTGGCATTCCATATTGAAGGTAAAGTATTGGAATATCGATTTGCCATAGTCGAGACGGTTATATTGGCATATTCCTCAACTCTCTTATCGATTACAACTCCGTGTTTGTATTATATATGTTTCTTTATTTTGTGATGATAGATAGATATTTTACTTTAAAAATTCTGAAGCATGATAGAATATTTTGATGATAAAACTAATAAATAGATGATAATTACAAATGTTTATTACTTTTCATTTAATCCTTATTCGAATGTTATGTTATGATAAAACCTGCATTATTTAAATGCTTAAGTATGATTATACACTACATGCTATGACTCGATGTTAGAACGATATATTTCCTATTGAGTAACTTCTCATTACTCACCCTTCCATTCACTATTTCAAATTACTTAGTTGTTGAAGATCCAATATATGAAGAGGAATTTTACGAGGAAGTTTTCAAGGATGGGCATATTAATGAGTTACAGTCTCCTTCAATCTGAGATATATTATGTGACGCCCCGCCAAACGCTAACACAAATCCCAAGGCCGCTTCGAGGTACTAGGTGGCGCCTCGAAATTTCGGCATAGTTGCCTTTGTTTATGTTAGCGTTCTACGGAACTCAAACCTGATAAAACAATAACCAAACAAATCCTATATATAACATGTGATAAAAACATACAAGGTATGGAAGAGAATGAGTGACGAATGGCGTAATGTGAGATCAGGGTGGCACAAAATAGTAAAATATACAGGATTACAAAATTTTTATCGCTCTAATATAGCTCTATCACTCGGCCCAAAACACTATGTACACCTCCTAGGACGAACTAACTCCTAGGAGATATAATCTCAATGCTCACCGAGTAATGGACACCAGTCGTCGATCTGACCAACCAGATGCTCCTCGACGGATGGCTCAACACTCGCCTCTCCAAGCATAGGCTCTACAACTAAAAAAAATATGGAAGGAAAGGGTGAGTAACAATGGTTACCCAGTACGTCCACAAACAATTCCTACTAATAACCTCACCTAACGTAATCGAATAATCATACTGTATTATTTCAAAACATGCAAATTTTACAATTGAAACTACGACTAACTGGTATATATAGTCAGGGATGAGCAACTAAATAGTTTAAAAGTTACACATAGCATCAACATCCATATTCATTATACATTTTTCATTTTATGCAAATACAGTTGGCAACATTGAAATAATAAACATGTTTTTCAGTTGATAGTTCGAAATATAACAACAGATACATAATACAATTGGTGGAGTATGGAATTTGAACGATGGGATTCACGACTGGATCGCTCCCAGTCGGGACATGGTGTTACAACATAAATCTGGCTTTTAGTTCCTGATTTTGTGGTCGGTCACTGCGCTTACCACACTAGTGCCCATTTATCCGGCTCAGGCGGGCCGTTTGACGTGACCGTAAGCAATGGGTCTCTTTTCGATGTGTCAGAACGTTCAACTACTACTAGATTGTTAGTGATCACTGACCAATCATCTTCGTCTATGCCTATCAGGCATGCATGTAATTCCCAAAATAACACTCCACTTGTATACAACCACCTTTACAATACACGTTCACTGGTAAAGATAAAAAAGGAATGGACCCGGATTCCAGTTGACTCAACTCTCATACCCGTCCCATACCACGTATGAACTTGGTGGTCCCTACCATACATCCCAGGATAGTGCACCCCTCCGGATGATGTGACACACTATCCCTTCAGGCATTTATAGACCCTTTAACAGCTCACAAAATAGTTACGTATATATATGATTTTTCATTTAAAACAAAAGAGAAATTAACAGAACAGGGTTGAAAATGGATATCCAGTTCCTACCATGCAATTGTGGCCACCCGGCCTAAAAATAAATAACAGTACTCAACGCACGCGTTAAATAATCGTAAATAAACATACAACCCTTTCATTAATAACCTGGATATCCTTTCACGAACCTACACACAACATACAATGTAAAATGCAGATATCACCCCTCGGGTGTGATTCTGACATTTTACCGTTTCATCCATTTTCTCGTTCTTTCGGTACTTTCACTTTTCGTCTTTTCAATTCAAATCATTCATTTTCAATCTTTCAAAGTCATTTTTGAATTTTTAACTGAAAATCATCAAGGTTTATTCAAAACGAGGTCCCGTGATACACGGTACCTAAGCTGGTCAAAATGGTAAAAACTGGTGAAAATTTGGCAAAGTGTTAGAAACTCAATTTTTCAAAGTTCTCGAAATTGAAAATGAGTTTTGGAAATGAAAACCTCGATCACGAGATTCGACACCATATAGTTTTTGTAATCTAATTCAAAGTAATACGAAAGTTATTACATTTTGAAAATTTACCGAAAACGTCGAAATCATTTCCATTGTTCCAAAATGGGGGGTAAAACCTTGACATTTACTTAAATGTTTTTAATGAAATAAAGGGTGGGAAGTCAAGTATAGGTAGTGGGGAGGTCAAGGCAAAAGACAAAACTCAGTTCTGAAGAGAACTGTTTCTGTCGGTGATAGAATCAGGGTGCTGTCAGTGGAACCGATAGATTGGTCATCGACGGATGTCAGTGGGATCGACGGTCTTGCCGACAACATAAAATTTTCTCTTGATTTCGTCGGTAGCAGAAGCTTCATTCTATCGGTGGGACCGACAGAATGCCTTCAGCAAGTGTCGATGGCACCGATGGTTTCTGCCGACAGTACTGAAAGTTCCTCACGATTTTTGGGTTTTTCGATCTCTTCTTTACATCTTTGTTCCGTTCTTCAAATCCCTCAACCCACCCACGAATTCAACATTTAAAACATAGATAAAACACATCAAATCCTTATTTCTAGCATGAATTTCAATTCAAACAAAGATTTCTACAATTTAAAACAAATAATAAGTTTTATTAAAACAACCTAAATGCACATTTCGAAATCTAAAGTTACCAATAGGAATTGAAAGTCCCCTACATAGTTTGTGGACGTCGAACGTGATAAACTCACACATTGATCAAGGTTGGTGGTGAAAGAGTTGATGTTGAACTGAGTTTGATGCAAAGAGGGCGAGGGTTTGCAACTTCTTTGACGACGACACTCTCTTTCACTTCTACCCTAAAAGACGAGCCTCTACTAATAAGGTAAAGCTCCAAGTTTGATGATACCCTAATGTACTTGCTGATTTTTGGTGGAGGGTGAGGAAAACGAACGTGAATGGATTAAGAAGGAGGGTAAGGTTGTAGCTATCGTCGTAGCCGACAACTTTGTATTCTTCGTCAGGGTTCAACGGTCATTCCTTCTTAACAGATCTTGAGGTGAAGAGGAGAGAATCCTAGATTTGAGAAAAGCTGAGTTTGGGTGTTTTGGAGAAGAAAGAGAATGAATTAAAAGAAAATCAGCTTTCTTTTATAACAAGGGCGAGGGCATACTTGTAATTTCCTTATTCTTTCTAGTTCGACCGTAACTTAACTATTCGGGCTCGAAAAATGATAAACGAGTATACCATTTCGAATAATTTTTCGTTGCGGTCCTAATGGTATGGTCAAATCTTCTTGATTCTCCCTCTAACGAAAATTCTCTATTTTGGGTCCCGCTCAACACGAAATTCGAGGATTTGTTAACTTTTTCACCCGAACTTGAATTCAAACTTGCTTACAGGCTAAACTATATATTTCGATCATTTTGAAACTAATGGCGAAGTCGGTTTTCAACAAAAATGAACATAGCATAATCCGAGTACTTGACTCTAAGTTTCCTTTTTAGAATATTCTTCGAATAAATACTATCTGATCTCCTCGAGATACGAGTTAAAAATACGGGGTGTTACATATTAGAGTTTAAAATATTCTTTTTTGTCATTCAAGAAACTTTTGTCAGGGCACTATGTGCCTATTTTATTCAGTACTATTTGTCTTTATATAGTTTGGAAGGATCATGTCTTTGAAGTTAGTTTATGGATATGGATTATGATTGATGTTAGCTTCCAAAACTGTAATTATTGGTTATTAGCTTTACACTCCGTTGCATTATAACTGTTGAATAAATTATTGTCTATATTAGATGTTATTATGGATTGGGATAAATAATCATGCATTGGTATCTAATAGAAGAATCGTTGGGATTCGTGTTTGATTTGGGGGTATGACAGCATGCTATCAAAACTCAAATTAGTTCTATATAAGATAAGAGTTAGTCTGTGTCTAACGGCCTATTAGAGTTTAGATGGGAGATAAGATAATGAGTATTATGAAGATCTAAGAAGAATGTATAATATGTTTGCCGCTGAAAACCTGATAAAACTATCAATTTGAAACTTTGAATTCTCTATAGATACGATTCCATGAACTGTACCTATATCAATTTCACCTTATTGAATGGCTCCAACAGAGATGAAGGAGTTGAAGAGTCAGATCAAATAATTGAAAGAACTAGGGTTCATTCACCAAAGTAGCTCACCATGTGGTACTCTAGTGTTGTTTTTTTAAAAAAAAGGTGGATCGAAGAGATTATGTATTGACTATCGAAAGTTAAACTAGATCACCATCAAGAGTAAGTATCTACTTCCGGGGATTGATGATCTTGTCGACCAACTGAGAAGTGTCAAATACTTTTCCAAAATAAATCTAAGATCAGGATACCATTAGTTGAGGATCAAGGAGAAAGATATTCCTAAGGCAACATTTAGGACACAATTAGGACACTTCGATTATCTAGTGATGTTGTTTGGTCTAACTAATACACCTGCAATATTTATGGACCTTATGCAACGTGTATTCTAGGATTACATAAATATTTTTATTATTGTCTTCATTGATGATATTTTCATCTATTTAAAGACGAAATTTGAACATGAAGATCATCTGAATATCACACTTCATACTCTACGAAGGGAAAAACATTATGCAAAATTCTTAGTGTGAGTTTTGATTGGATGAAGTGAAACTCTTAGGACATGTGTAGATCCTTCAAAGATTGAATTAGTTGTGAATTACGAGAAACCAACTTTGATTATTGAGATTAAGAGTTTCCTCGGACGTATCAAATATTATTGTAGATTTGTAGAAGGATTCTCCAAGATAGCTTCTCCCTTAACAAAATTAACTCAGAAGGGTGTCAAGTTTGAATGGTTAGATATTTATGAAGCAGCATTCTAATAGTTGAAGATTCGACTAACTAAAACACCAGTTCTAACTATGCCCACGTCAAGAAAGAAGTATGTCATCTATGCCGATGCTTCCCACATAGGACTTGGTGTGTGTTAATGTAAGAGGATGGGGTAATTTCATATGCATCAAGGCAATTAAAGATCCATGAGAAGAATTATCTAACTCATGATTTGGAGTTGGAAGCCATAGGCCATGCAATTAAGGTTTAGAAGCATTACCTATATGGTGAAACATTCAAAGTGTATTCAAATCACAAGAGCATCAAATATTTGTTCTCGCAAAAGGAATTAAACATGAGACAAAGGTGATAGATGGAGTACTTGAAAAACTATGATTTCACATTACACTACCATCTTGGTAAGGCTAATGTTGTGGCAGACACTCTAAGTCATAAGATAGATGAAGTATTTGCTCACATAAAGATATAGGAGTAAAAGATGATAGAAACGAACTCTGATTATGCATTCAAAACTCCCTCAGAAACATATGAACAAAAGATTTATCTAGCTCATATGAGGGTACGACCTCAAATCATTAGTTAAGTTATTGATGCACAGAAGGTGGATGGAGAACTAGAAGTGTATCAAAAGAAAATAGAGGACTTTGATGATCATAGTTGGAGAATTCATGATGATGGTAGAATAAGATTCACGAAAAGATTTCGAATTCCTTGAGACACCCTATTAAGGAAGGGGGTCATGAATGAAGTCCATAATTCACAATTCATTATTCATCCTAACAGTACCAAGATGTAGCAGGATATGAAGATAACTTTCTGGTAACTAGGAATAAAGAAACATAATGCCCAATATGTTAGTCGATGTTTGACATGTCAGTAAGTAAAAGTTGAACATAAGAGACCTGGAGGGTTATTACAACCACTTCCTATTCCGAAGTGGAAATAGGAGCATATAACTATGGATTTCATTTGCGGGTTACAGAAGGCCAATATGAGATCAACACAATATAGGTAATTCTAGATAGATTGACGAAATCAGCTCAGTTCTTACCTACTATAATGACTTATACCATGGATAGACTAAGCATGATTTACATTTCGAAGATAGTAAAGTCACATGGAGTCCTAGTCTCGATAGTATTTAATAGGGTCCCACGTTTTACTTTCCAATTTTGACAAAGCTTCCAAGTGGCATTCAATACAAAATTGAAAACTAGTTTTATGGATAAGGAATTGCGTACCTTTTAGTGCCCATTACCCGTGTATTTATAAGGTTCCAACCCCTAGAATCTTCCTCGATTTCCTTCCTAATTTCCTTTTTTAATTGTTTTAGTAGTTCCCTCTTATTATGAATGTATCTACTCCTTATTCCTCTCTTAAATTTCATTTATCTTTGCAAATCCATGCTATTATCATGATCAAATCCTTGATTTTCCAGGGATTTGATTGACTGAATATCTCCTTTGTATTTCGACCTAACTCCATCTGAACTCCGAGGTCATCCTCTTCTTTCTGATATCTAGAGTTTTTACTTTCCTATATTCGAGTCTTTCTATTATCCAACTTTCCTCCTTCCAACTGTTCTCTGTCCGATCTTATCAAGAAATGAGATTTGATAGGTTTGATTTTTCTTATGTTCTCGGATGTCAAGGTTCAACACTTAATCTCTTATGATCCCAATGCGCTACCTGTCACTTTCTGATGTCATACGAAAAATACCTTCCACATATATTATCTAGATGAACAGGATCATTTTTCCATGAGTTATCAGATCAAACTTGTTAGGTTAATAGATGTCAAAAATCAGCTTGGAAGTATTTGACTTGTCCAATCAGATTGATCGAGTCAAACCAAATTCAAATGGTACCAACCCAATCCGAAAAATTGGGTTTAAAGCGAAAAACTAACTCAAATGTCCACCAAACCAGGTCAAGTTGTAAACTCGTTAGTATATTTTTTAGAAGAGTCTGGATCTTATGCACCTAGGGTGGAGGATTGGAATACACCTCAATACATGTCACATAAGCCAGATTTCAAGGAAAATATGAAAGACTCAGGATCTAATATGGTGCTCGTTCCTATTTTATAAGAACGATGTCTATGTGGTACTCGTTAGTTGGAATTTAAAGTATCTCAGGCTCCTAACCAAGTCATGCACGCAGTTCAATCTAATTTTTCATTGCGAATTTCTAAGATTAGAACTTGCATGGCATATATATTGAGGTGTGGGAGGAGGGTTTCAATCCTCCACCTTGAGCGTACACAATCTGGATTCATTTTTAGAATCAGAATCCAAAACAATGTATATTGAGTTTCTAAACAAATTGTACACACAACCCTATGTGTTTTAAATTCAACCAAAACATGCCACCTAGCACTATATATTGTTATAAGAACGGAATACATGTTCATCGTGTAAAGATGTCTCTAAAAGGAACAAAAACAAAATATAAAATTAAAATTAAAAACCTAATTTAGATTAACAAGTAGGGTCATTTCACTAAGGATTTGGAGGACTAATATTCCAGATTTTAAAAAATCAAAGGAAAAAATGTGTGATTTTGGAGATTAAAGTAAAAATTAATTAAATTAACTAAAAAAAGATCTAAATTGAAAAAAAAAGTCTAAGGAGAATGAATCCACCCAAGATAACTAATTTAAATCAATTTATTTTCAACTTCTTTTTGGATAACTCAAATCAAGAAACTGACAAAGGTTCTTGATTCAGTGGATTTAAAAATAATGAAACAAATAATTAAAATTTTGAAATTGCCTAAGATTTTCTTTCCTTTAATAGTTTTATCGTCTAATGATTCAACATTATAGCGAGCATCCGATGTAATGGGTTGTACCCAATAGTAACAAATCACGTCGAAGATGAAAGATAAGGAGAAATAAATCGAAAATACTAAGGTGGCGTTTGGATAGGACTCCTTGGCTACTTCTGACTCTTACGGGGAGTTAGAAGTCATTTGGATAGTTTAAATGAGCAACTCCTTCAAAAAATTACTCCGCGCAAGAGCGAAAAATTGCTCTTTATGAAAAAGTCGCTAAAACTTACTTCTCAAAACGCATCTTGCGGGGAGTAAAATTCTAACAGTTCATTTTATCGAAATACCCTCAACTTTATTAATTTTTCACGAGAATATCCAAACCTCATTTGCGCCCTAAACCAGACGAAGAAAGGGAACTCTCCCCTTTCTTCTTCATCTTTCTGCCCCTTGCAATCGTTCGTCCAACAGAACACCTTCGTGGTGCTTGGCCGTCCCTTCCTCTCCCCCTCTCTCCCTTCCTCGTCACCCTTATTTTCTTTCTAGTCTCTCTATCATTTTAGAAGAACTTGCGGTGTGTGAAACTGAGAAGAGAAACGAAGCTAGGGCACGTTCGTGTTCTTCACCCTCCCTCTCTCATCGCCATTAAAGTAATTGGGGAGAAGTAAGCTTGTTTATCAGATCTTGATTTGATTTTTTTTGTGAGACAATGAGATCTCTGTTCATCTACTTATTGCAAATTTAGCTCTCCGCTCGTTCGACCAACCAGAACACCGATATGTTCTTCAGATTTTCTTCAATATCTCTCCCTCTCTCCACAGACGAAAAGCCAAGGTACGAACCTTCGTTCGATCTCTCCCTCTTTGAGTTGAAAATGATTTTTTTTATCCAAATTGAAATGAAATTATGTATTTTGTTTCAAGGATCTAGTTTGATCGACGACTCACTTTGGAGAGTATCGTGAGTGATTTTCAGTATAGAACCGAGCTTAGCAAACAAATATACTGTAAGAAGTACATTATGCCTATGGTTCTTGCCTTCATTTCCCTGAGCTGATTAAACATATATGTAGTAAATTTCAAGAAGACTTCCCTTAGATATGAGAATCAAAACAAACACACATACAAACATAATGGTAATTTTTTAGAACACCTTGCCTTGGTGATGATTTTCCATATCGAGGGGCACAAAGAACCACATGTTCAAGTATGTAAGGGCAGCTGGTATATTACTTGCCGTTTTCAGAGGACAGATTTCCTTCAATAAATGGTTGACATCAAGTATGTAAGGGGTTATGATTTATTTTAAAATTTCATTGGTATGATTTATTAGTGAGTTTAGTAATTAATCAACTCATAACCATTAAAATTTCCAATCATGCTAAGTAGTCTCAAAACTGAAATCAACTTCAACTATATTCCTTAAAACAAGGTGAATTTAAATTATAAACTACAAAGATACAGTGTACATGTAATGGAATCTAAAACCCATTTCAAACGGATTTGTTCCCCCTCTTCCCCCCCCCCCCCCTCTTCCTTTCTAGAAGCTTATTCTTCATTACTATTCATCTATCGAATGGGCACAAATCCATTCGAAAGAGTTTCTTATTTTATGATTCATGGGTGTAACTAAGTTTTTTTTTTTTAAATATTATTTGTTTTTATGAGCATAAAAAGGAGATGTTATAACTTATTAGGAGGAGAAAGACAAATGACAATACAAAGAACCTAGTTGCTACTAAGGGGGAACCAGAAGGGGCCTCCAAAAAGGGAGAAGAAAAAAAATACACAAAGTTTGTGCCCCCAATCAAACTATCCCATCTAAACATTTAATGATCAAATTGACAACCCCTGCATTCTATCAAGATCGATGATCATGAGTAATTTGAATACAAAATGCTCTTATCTTGAAGAATACATTTTTTTATGTTGTCCTCTTTGTCGTCAAATACCTTTCTATTCCTTATAAAATAAAATAAAATAAAATAAAGAGCTTTCTATTCCCCTCATTCCCAATGGACTTGCATTCAAAAAAGGGAATTAACTTCTAAATTAAATTGCCTTTCTTGTTGAATACCTTGGAGTGTCAACCGACAAATAGTACATGGAGTGAAGAGGGTAGAATTCAACTAGCTTGAAATCTAGAAAAGTATCATCTCACAAAGTCCAAGAAAAAGGGCAATGAATGAGAAATTGTTGCATGAGTCGCCCTCCATGACTAAAGTATCCACACAATGAGACAAGAAAATTTTGTAATCCTTTCAAGGACCATGGTTTTTTTGCATGTGCATTTTATGCAAAGGGTGCATTAATCATCTAAAAGGGATAACTTATGATTATGTGTTTAGCCTTTAGAGTCAAGAATTGACGGTAATTTATGATGCTTATCGATTAAAAGTTGGGTTATAAATGTAGTTTTACATGCAATATAATTTGCATTGTTACAGCCACCAAATATTACCCATCCTAAATGATTTGTTCAATAATTTTGTTTCTTGATCTTAGTATTTCCTACATGTAGGGCCAAGGCGTTTCTTAACAAACAACACCTTACGCCTTTTCGTGAGTGAAGAGGTAGGCATAAATGATGTTGCTTACAGATTTAGTTTAGCTTATAGTTGCTCATTGTATTGGATTCTTTATGAAATTTTGGATGATTTGGATTTTTAAGGGCTATTAAAATAGATAGGTTCTATTGCTACACTAACTTTTGCTAATGCCACCACAAGATATGTGCTAATTGTTTGGTGATTTACATATGAATTGGGGTGGCATTATCAAAAATTGGTGTGGCAATGGAATCTCTCTTAAAATAAATAGATAGAAGTAACAAATGACAAACCCAAGTCCCGCATACCTCCATTGAAGTAACTTGAGATTAGGGCCACAACTAACAAATGTCTTATGATATATTTTTTATACAGAACATGAAACCCATAGACCTTTCAAACTTGAAATAAGTGAATCACCTATTGGATGGGAATACCTTGGTTGAATGGTCTTAACCAGCTGATTTTTCACTTAAACTTGGTTGGTAAAATGTAAAAATATACATAAGATTAATACTTGGTAAAAGGTTCATACGTTAGGATGACCAATTAGATGTCATTAATCATCCACATTCCGAAATATGGTCCATTGGTCGAACTATCCAAATTGATAAGTTGGTGGGTCTCAACAAAAAATTGAAGGATAATAGCAGCAAGTGATCAAATACAGTAGTTCCTTTTATAGAAAATTATTTTCTAGAGAGCATGCAATATCGAGTGCAGGGAGCATCACATATAGATTCATTATTGGAAATGTTGTAATTTAGTTTACCCATTTTAGAAGGCTATATTAATCATATAATTTTTACAAGGTGTTCATGTTATTTGTTGCTATGCAAGCTGTATGCATATATACCTGTTATTACTAGGGAAAATGGTAATTAGTTGCTTAGTTTGCATGGCCTTAATCCAATAACTCTCTGGGTTCTATCTCAGTGACCTAGTTTCAAATCCTGCCAGCACCGAAAAATACAGGTTTCATTGATAGTAAATCAGCGATTTGTAATGGACTAGATGAAACCTTCTTTCTCGAATCACTCATGGGCAGCCTCATGAAATTGTTTGTTATTAGAATTCAATTTATACTTCACTATCACTCATACTACATGTGGGAAAATCTAATGAAAGATCATATGTTGTCTTGCTTCATATTAACTTAATATGAGTACTCTTTATTTTCTATATGATATGCCATGGTTGCCCAGTATCATAGAGTATGGGATGATTGGTTTGTTACCCATCACCAGTCACAAATCTACCTAAACAGCACTTGTTACTTGGTAATTTCGTGAGTGTAAAGTGTAAACTTTGAAGTGAAAATACTTGAATTTTTTTTTTCTTTGTGGGTACAGTCCTTGCTTTCTAAAGCTAAAGCCACATTGAAGGATTTACGACAATTTGTTGACCTTGTGAAAGCTGAAAGTGAAAAATTGGAGGTAAACCTCTTCATCTGTCTTTTAATATTTGATTGATACTATAACACTATTTAAGATATTTTCCTAACTGTACTCATATGATGTAACTCTATTTAAGATGTTTGAATTTTCATTGTAGAGCTTCAGCTGATTTTTCATTTTTCAACAACACCCTACATTACTTCATTAAGATATTTAAGATACTTCATTGTTCATCTTATCACCATTCATCGTACATTACTTGATCAATCCTCGTTTAGTAATAGAGTCGTGATAATTTGACTTAGGCACGTGGCATACTCAATCAACACCCTTGATGTGACAGACTCGGGGATCGTAGATCTGCATTCTTCGATTGAGTATGTCATGTGCCTAAGTCAGATTATCACGATTCTTAGTAATGATACCAATGAGCTTACTAATCCTTCAAATCACATACTAATCAAATTATGTTTTTCTCTTCATTTTTTCTTCCAATCTTTAATTTAAATTTATTTTGATTAGCCTTCCTGGTTGTTTTCCTGCTATATCTTTTCATGGATTTTTTATTTGGCCTTAAAAATCTCATTGCTGTAATAGGAAAAAAAATGTCTCTGAATTTATTGTCATCTAAGTTTTGTACATTTACTTTAATTGTTAACAGAAAATATTTGAAAACCAACGTAAGAGAAAAGAGTTGACTTCTGAATCACACAAAACAAAATTTGTCTGGACTCAAGAAATGCACAAGACATTTATTAGTATATGTCTTGAATTTGTCCAACAAGGTCGTAGAAATGGCCCTACTTTGGATAAACAAAGTTGGAAAGACTTTCGGCAGGAACTTAAGAATAGAGCAAATGTACATGTTGAATTGAAAAAATTTAATAACCATTAGAATAAAATTAAGCTTGATTAGAAAAGTTGAAATGGTTTGATGAATATGAATGGTATTGAATATGACAGGGTAAGGAATGTCCTTGTTATGGACGATGCTTGGTGGGCTGATAGTTTGAAGGTAATACTCTAACCTAACTTATCCAATTGCAATTATTCTATCAAATATTTATATTAATATTTATTCTTTTTTATAGATCCATTCAACTGAGAGTAAATTTCGTTCCAAGGGACTCGAATTTATTCATGAGTTGGACGTTATATTAGGTAGGACTACATCTATTGATTCTCATGCCCGATCTCCTGCAATGAATTATGAGTTTGATGAAGAGAATCTGGATGATGATGATGATTATGATAGTCCTAATTTGATTTTTGAGACTCAACCAGAAGTGCAATCTGAGATCCAACTTCCACCAAATATGTCTCAAAATACAGATAATCTTCAAAGTGAGAACATAACTCGTGTAACTTTAAGAATGACATCATCTGGTGGGGAGTCCCAATTACAAAAGAAGAAAGCAACCAAAAATAATTATATATTTGAAGAACAGTTTAGTCAACTTGTTCAAGCTATTAAGGATAAGGGAAAGACTAATATCGCAGATTGCGTTGCGTTATTAGATGAATTATCAGATGATATTCCATTCATGAGTGAATTATATGCTTAAGCATGCGATAACTTTGAAAAAAAGAAAGGATTCAGAGATATGTTATGTTGTTTTAAGACAAAAGAGGCGCGTCTACAGTGGTTGGTGGGTAGAAGGCAAAGGTCAACTAGTGGTAGTTATGGTGGTCGTAGCGATATGTAGGATTTATCTATGTCGGATGTTTTTATTCTTTATCTATGTCGAATGTAATGGAGATATTTATATTTTTTGCTAGATATTTTTTGTATTTATCTATGTCAGATGTAATGGAGATCTTTATGTTTTTTGTTAGATGTTTTTTATCTTTATTTATGTCGGATGTTTTTTATTTTTATTTATATCAGATGTAATAGAGATATTTATGTTATGTTTAAATCAGTATTAATTATCGCTAGATCATGGTATTTTGGTTATTTATAAGTTTGATTTTTGATATTTTATAACATATTTGAAAACAAACAGATTTGATGGATTCATCGTCGGATGCATTTTTTATGTTTTCATCATTAGATGAAGAGGTGATGGATTCATCGTTGGATGAAGAGGTGATGGATTTATCGCCAGCTAAGGACGTTTCAGATTCATCTTCGGATGATAATTTTGAACTATTAGCAATTGATATGATAGTAACCCAGATTTTATCTCAACAAGAACATATTTTAAATAAACAACCCAAGACAAATTGTGATTTTACTAGGGAAGATTATATAAAATATATTTTATCAGAAAATAATTTTATATGTCATGAACAATTTAAAATGGAGAAACACATTTTTAACAAATTATTATCATCTCTTTGTGACGAGGCAAACCTAAAGAGTATGAGACGAGTTTCTTTACAAGTCTCTTTGACAATGTTCCTAATGATATTAGGACAAAATGCAAGTATGAGATTGATTGCCAATCGATTTCAACATTTGGAAGAGACTGTAAGCAAGCATTTTCATAGAGTTTTGGAGGCGGTTCTACGTTTATGTAGGACTTTAATCGTGCCCCGATACTTGAATGAGATCCCTCCTGAAATTTGGACTAGTCAATATACTGATCTTTCTGTAAAGTAATTTATTACATTTTTTTATTATTAACACCAATATATATTTTTTGAATTGATGCATTGTCTTATATATTATTATTTCAATATAAAGGATTGTGTGGGAGTGATAGATGGTACTCATATAGGAGTATGTGTTCCTGCAACAGACCAACTTCGTTTCTTAAGTCGAAAGGGCATAACACATAATGTGTTAGCTATATGCTCTTTCGACATGGTTTTTACGTATGTCATGGCTGGTTGGGAGGGACAAGCAAATGACTCAAATATATTGTTGAAAATCATCACTGATCCCAATTTAGGATTTCCACACCCACGAGAAGGTCGATATTTAAAGTATTAATCGAGATAATACTTTATTTACTTAAATAAGTTTATAATGATTGTAGTTGTTCATTTTGATTATTAGGTAAGTATTATCTAGTTGACTCTGGATATCCATTGATGGACGGTTATTTGACACCATATAAAGGTGTGTTACCATCTACAAAATTTTCAAAAAGGGGTAAAGGAGAAAGAAAAGAAAGAATTGTTTAATCATCTACATTCTTCCCTACGTAATGTCATTGAAAGGTGTTTTGGTGTTTTGATGTTTTGAAGGCGAGATGGGCAATTTTACGTGACATACATTCGTATTCATTTGATACGCAATAGGATATTGTAAATGTCTGTATGGGATTACACAATTTTATTCGAAAAGAAGGTTTAGCAGATGTGGAATTTGCCCAATATGATCAAGATGATTTTATAGAAGAAAGATCCACATCTTTAGATCATAGAAATCCAATTGTGCATTCACATCGTTAAGCAAATAGGGCTATGGAATAAAAAAGAGATGTCATAGTAGAAACTATAAAAGAGGCCTATGATCGGCATGATATTAATGTATACGGATGACTTGTTTTAAATTCAGTACTTTAATTTAAATGTTGTTAAACATTTGACTTGTTATTCCTGTAAGTTATTTTAAAGTTATCTATTTTGACTTTTCATGCATTTGAAATCTTTGATTGTAGTTTTGATGGCACTTTGTTATTCGTGTGGTTAGGAATTGGTTATTATTACTGCTAGAACCAAAGAAAATATAGGTAGAAAATTTTATCGGTGCCCATTTTGGAAGATAATAATTGTCAATAAGACATATATGAACTTATCATATTTCTCTTACAATATATATATTTTTATTACAACCTAATGAAATTTATTTATTTTTTAATTATAGAATCATATTGGAAGATTTTTATGAGTTGATGAAGTAGAATCTATTGACGAAATTAATGTAACTGATAAACATGCGACGAAAAATGGACAACAAAAGATCATGAAGGATTTGTTTTTTTATGCATCAATAGGATGTAATATGTAAAATCCCAAATTTTTTATTCATATCTCGAGAAAAATTAAATAGTGACATTTTAAGAAAATCTTGAAAGTAGGACTTAGGAGTAAAATTTTAGGATATTTCTGATCATTTTTAATGAAATCCGACCTCACCATTGGATTCAAAATGATCGAAGAACATACTTTAGCCTATAAGCACACTCAAATACGAATCCAAACATAAAAGTTACAATATCCTCGATTACCAAGTCGGACCAGGCTAAAATAGTAACTTTTTGCTAGAGCAAGAATTATTAAGATTTAATTATACCATTGAGTTCGTAACAAAAAATTATTGAACATGAACTATTTATTTGTCATTTTTAGAGATTAGGAAGTCGAATTATCTTCAAAAATAAAAATGACGTCAATTTTAGGGGTCACCTCAGGCCAACAATGTAAATTTTTGTTAGAGATAGAATTTGTAAAAATTGACTACACCATTAGTTCTGTATTGAAAAATTAGGCAAAATAAATTATTCATTTATCAGTTTTGGACTCCGAATGGTCAAGTTATCGTCGATCAAAACAATTGGCAAAATACCAATTTCGTCCCAAATTTTATATAAATAAAATTTTTAAATTTTTAATTCTTCGTCTTCTCCAACTCGTCCAAAACAGCCAACGAAAATATTTTTTAAAAATTTATTTATTTTTTTAATTTCAAATGCAGATCCCTCACAAACGGCTTGTCGTCGACGACCGATGCAGAAGGGAGAAATGTCCGCAACCTCATTCTCTACAAAACCCACTCAACCTTTTTTCGTTTCACTTTCTTTTTCACCCGGTATCGTCAAAAATCAGTCATATTTATATACGAGAATTTTGAAACTTCAACCTCGAATTTCATTAGTTTTGGGGTCAAACAGTCCTCCGTCGCAGAAGGGAAAAAGGACGACGATGTCGAGATCTTCAAAATCACCGGGCCAGATTCAAAAATCAGTCGTCTCGAAGTTCAAACCTTCTCGATTTTCGCGCACGTGCTTATATCCTTTCGCACAGAGATAGTAAGAAACTCTCAATTTCTATTAGTAATTGTAGATTGTAAAAATTGCATTTAGGATTTTATTAAAAATTTGTAGTGAGTTTCCAAAAATATAGAATTCAACCGGTTATTTCAAATTCACGTCAAAACTTACATATTTGATATGTTTAATTGTATTTTTTTACAAATTATACGTGGGTGGGATATTTCAACGGGCTATTTCTATCAGTTGGGTCATGTGCACCGTTCGGACCCCGTTTTGATTTAAGTGTTGTAACTTTTCAATATTATTGATGAAAATGAATTTCATAATTGGAAAAAATGATTTAATATTCAATGAAATCAAATTGAGTTGATAATATCAGAAAGTAGATATTTTGTTTGAAAGATTGAAAACGGTAAAAATCGAAAAAAGAAAAAAATGGTATGAAACGGTAAAATGTTAGAGTCACACCCGATGGGTGATGTCTGCATTTTACATTGTTGTGTTGTGTGTAGGTTGATGAACGGATATCTAGGGATAATGTTACTGGTTGGATGTTTATTTACTTTCTGTTAGCGCAAGGCAGTGTTTACTTTTTTGTTCTGTTATTTATTTTAGGCTGTGTGGCCACACTTGCATGGTAGGAAACTGGATATCCATTTTCAATCTTGTATTGTTAATTTCTCTTTTATTTTCAAATGAAAATAATATATATATATATATATGTAACTATTTTGTGATCTGTTAAAGAGTCTGTGAATGCCTGAAGGGATAGTGGGTCATATCATCCAGAGTGGTGTACTATCTTAGGATGTACGGTAAGGACCACCAAGCTCATATGTGGTATGGGATGCGTATGAGAGTGGAATCACAACTGGAATTCGGGTTTATTCCTCTCTATCTGTACTAGTGAACTTGTACTGTAAAGGTGGTCGTATACGAATGGTTTGTATATTGTAATCACATGCACGCCTGATAGGTATAGACGAAGATGATTAGTCAGTAATCACTAACAATCTATAATAGTCGAACGTTCTGACACATCGAAAAGAGATCCGTTGCTTACGGTCACGTCAAACGGCCAGCATGAGCCAAATAAATGGTCAACCAAGCGTGGTAAGTACGGCGACCGGCCACAAAATCAGGAACTAAAAGCCAAAGAAGAATTGTAACATCATGTCCCGACTGGGAGCAATCCAATCATAAATCCCAACTCTCTAATTTCAATACTCCACCATTGTGTATTATGTATATGTTATCTTATTTTGATATATAAAATGAAATGCATGTTTAATGTTTCCATTTGATCATTTAGATTTGTATAAAAAGATAATGTTATAGTGAGTACTGCTAATCGATGTAATGTGAGTTTTAAAATGTTTAGTTGCTCATCCCTGGCTATATGTACCAGTTAATCGTAATTTTTTTATAAAATTTTGCATATTTTAAAATGATTCAGTATGTTTATTCGTTCATGTTAGGAGAGGTTATTGGCAGAAATTGTTCTCTACCTTACTGGGTAACCATTGTTACTCACCATTTCCTTCTCCATTTTTTTAGTTTCAGATCCGAAACTTTGCGAGGTAGGTATAGAAAACGAGTGAGAATCATCTGGTGGGTCAGATAGACAGTCAGAGTTCGTCACTTGGTGATTATTGGGGTAATACCCCCTAGTAGTGTCGATTTGTTCAAAAGTATTATAGATTTTGTTCTGAGCGATAGGACTTATGTTAGAGTGAGAAATTTTTGTATAATCCTGTATTATAATTTCTTCTTTCGTGCTCTTTCGTACGTTATTAGATGTATATAGGCTTTCGCTAGTATTATATTTTGTATATATATGTAGGATTGTATGTTGTTTATCAGGTGTAGGTTGAACGCCTTGGAATGCTAACATAAACAGAGGAGACCATGCCAAAATTTCGATGTGCCACCTAGTACCTCGAGATCTGACATGGGGATTTGTGTTAGCGTTCGGCAGGGCGCCACACAATATATTGCAGTTTATAATAATTTTAATTTTAATAGTTGTGTTAGTTATGATATTATTTCTTAAATAGATATATGTAGATTGCAGGTATGAGATTTGTTTAAGTATGGATATATATCAGGACTTGGTATGTTTGAGACATCTTTTATATATATGGTAATTCAATAAGTGATAGGTTAAACCATCCAATTTTTAAGGGAGGTGTTATCAATTTTTTTTTTTTACTTTTGAGTATAATGGATTTAAACACATTATATTAATATTTAATATTTAAAATATTATATTATATTATATTAATATTTATAGTTAAAATGTCAAAAACAGTATAGTTTGAAGGCATATTATGACACTAAAAGACAAAAAATAGTAACTAGTATAATATAAGGGTATTCTGGTCTTTTCTAAAAGTCATGAGAAGTCAATATGGTTCTCAAACAGACTTCCAGCACAAAATTATTTCTACCAATATTTCATAGAGTTGATTGCTAAATGCCCTTTCTGCACAGAATTACTTTTCCAACTCCTCCACAGAGTACTCCAGCTCCTAGTATCCAAACAGGCCCTAAATAAACAAAACCTGAAAGAGAAATCTATTTTTACAATGAAAACATCAAGAACTAGAAGAATGAACTAAAATTATTAACTTTGGCTTCATTAATCTCCCTGGATTGGGAAATTAGTCAAGATTCATTCTAGAAATCAACAAATAACATAAAAACAAAATCATACTTAACTTTTATTAATCTCTTGAATTAACTTGAAAAATGTGTTTTCCAATTACAAATAAATAAACTAAAACCTAAAAATATATATTCTTTTTTAAAAAAGAGATTAGTAGAGGAGAAGAGGGAAGATCAAAGAAAAAGAAGAGAGATAACTAAAAACTAAAGAGATAATTTTTTTTATAAACAAAAAATATGGTTGCTTTGGCAATACGTTTTCGTTTTTTCGTCTAAATCTGATCTTCTATAAGAAATAAAAAATGTGTTTCCCTCTCAATTAGAATTATAACCCTCTTGACTTTGCTCCATTTTGAAAATTGAGTAAAAAATTATGTCTAAAATGGTGAAACGTGATAAACTTAGAGTCTATGATTTGTTATGTGTCTTTGACCAATACAAAGTCTGAATGATCTTTGTTTCATGAAATATGAATTTGTTCTCTTCTAAACAAATTTGCTAATTCTAAAATATCGTCTTATTTCGATAAGTGAATCAAAAGTTATGTACAAAACGATATGACGTAATAGATTTAGAACTTGATTCTGCCAATCCAAGATCATCGAATCTCTTGGACCATGCTTTAACTTTGACTTCGAATTTAGTCTTCTTCTACTCTTTGATTCTTCAATTTTTATCTATTTTTCCTGTAAGATATGGACATATAATTAAACCCTCAAAATCAATGAAAATGCATGCAATTTAGTTAGTAGAATGAAACTTATGATGAAGTAACTATTATGCATGATTTTAATAAAAAAATCTTACATCTTAGGTTAGAAAATATGGTTAAGTACTTTATAAAAGAATGGGAAAATACATGTTTTTAAGCACTTAACAACACTGTTCTGGATCGCTACTCATATTTTTAATATTTTAAATATATAAAAAAATCTTTCTCCACAAAACTTGTAAAATCCTGTGTTTTTAATTCGTATCTCGAGAAAAATCAAATAGTTGAATTTTTAGAAAATTCTAAAAATAGGACTTGGGGTAAAAATTTTGAATTCTGTTCTAATCATTTTTAACGAAATCTGACTTCACCATTGGATTTAAAATGGCTAAAAAAATATATTTTAACCTGTAAACACGCTCAAATTTAAATTCGAAAGGAAAAATTATAAAATTCTCGATTTTCGTATCGATCGAGACTTAAAAATTGTGAATTTTTGTTAAAGAAAAAATTGGTAGAATCTGATCGCACCATTAAGTCCGCAATGAAAAATTATAAATAATGAAATATTAATTCATCGATTTTCAAGCCTGAAAAGTTGAACTATAACCTACAATATAAACAAGTTAGGAAATATTGATTTTGACCCTCAAACCCTTTATATAAAGAATTTATAAATTCTTTAAGTTCATTACCTTTTCTTCAAATAATAAAAACCAGTCGACTAAACCCCCAAGGGTTTCAACTGTATTTCCATCGAGATCCTTTGTGAATAGGACTTCATTGGTCACTGACGAAGAAGAGAAAGTTGTTGGCGTTGTTGAGTTCTATGATTTCACCATCTTAGATTCTTGTTTCCCTTTCTCTTTCTCAATTTTTCATAATAATAAAAAAAAAACAGCCACGCCCTCGAATAGGTTTTAACGTATTCCACTCAAGGTTTCATTTAGTTAAAGTCAAATTCATCTTCTGTCGAAGAATGAAAAGAAAATGTCGTCATCAAGATCTTCGCAACCTATTGATCATTTTGCCAACCAACCGTACCCAAGTTCCATTCAATCTTGATTCTCGCATTGGGCACCTCGATTTTTGTGTTATTTCTCCATTTCCATTAATCACAATTTTGGTAGGGGGCTTACAATTCTTATTGGTAATCATAGTATTCAAAAATTGTATTTAAGATTTTCATCAAATTTGTGATGTGTTTTGAAATGTAGAATTTTCTTCTCTTATTTCAAATTCATGCGAGACCTACATGTTTGATGTGTTTTATTATATTCTTAACAATTGATATGTGGGTGGGGTACTGTATTGAAGAATCGACTAAGAACTCGAATAATTGGACGAAAATCCAATTTTCGCATAGGTTGTCCAGTGATGCCTGCAACACTAGCGGTGCCACCGCCACCTACCATAAACCATTCTGGCAGTGCCACCGCCACAAAATGGTTATGCCACTACCAGACCTGGTTTTGGCAATTTGGTTTTGTGAATCAACTCGGACCCCATTTTAATCCCAATTTTGTAATTTTTTTAATTTAAATGATCAAAATGAATTTGAAAGTGAAAATTAATTTAATATTCAATGAAGTTATATTAAATTGGTAAATATCGAAAAAAAGAATTTTGTGTCCAAGAAGTTGAAAAGTGCCAATATCAAAAAAAGGGGGAAAATAGATGAAACGTTAAAATGTCAGAATCACACTTGAGGGGAAATATCTGCATTTTACATTGTTGTGTTATGTGTGGGTTGATGAACTAATATTCAGGGGTAATTTACTTTCTGTTGCATGTTTATTTACTTTCTGTTAGTGCAATGCATTAGTTTAATTTTTTTGCACTATTATTTATTTTAGGCCGATTAGCCACAATTACATGGTAGGAAATTGGATATCCATTTTCAATTCTGTAATGTAAATTTCTGATATATATTGTGAATACTTGAAATGTTAGTTCATCATATTATCCGAAGTGACATACCATCTTAGGATGTACAGTAGGGACAACTAAGCTCATGCGTAGTATGGGACGCGTCTAAGAACGGAATCACAATAGGAATCCGAGTTTATTCATCTCTATCTTTATCAGTAGGGACAACTAAACTTATACGTGGATCGTACACGAATGGAAATGTATAATGGGAATCACATGCACGCCTGATAGGCATAGACGAAGATAGCTAGTCAATGATTACTAACAGTTTAAAGTAGTCGAACGTCTTGACACGTCGAAAAGAGACCTATTGCTTACGGTCACGTCAAATAGCCAACCTAAGCTAGATAAATAGTCACCCAAGTGTGATAAGTTGCAACGATTAACCACAAAATCAGGAACTAACGGTGTGATCATTTGAAAATCATGTCCCAATTGAAAGCTATTCAGTCGTAAAATCTCAACTCTCTAATTTCACTACCCACCATTGTGTATTATGTATTTGTTATATAGTTTGAATTATAAAATGAAAAACATGTTTACTGTTTCAATTTTATCAATTAGAATTATATAAAAGAAAATGTTGTAGTATAAGTATAGTTGATCGTTGTAATGTGAATTTTAACTGTTTAGTTGTTTATCCCTAACTATATGTACTAGTTAATCGTGGTTTATATTGTAAAATTCTGCATTTATTGAAATGATTGAGAATGCTTAATCGTTCATGCTAGAAGAGGTTATTAGTAGAAATTATTTATGTACTTATTAGGTAACCATTGTTACTCACCCTTTCCTTCTCGTTTTTTTAGTTTTAGAGCCTACTGTTGCTAAGGTGGGCGTAGAGTTGACGAGTAAGGATCTTCTGGTAGGTCAAATAAACGACCAAAGTTTGTTACCTGGTAAGTATTAGGGCTATACCTACTAGTCGCGTCAGTCCGTCCAGGTTGTGTAAGAGATTTTGGGTTGAGTGTTAGGACTATGTTAGTGTAAGAGCATTTTTGTAAATCCTGTATAGTGTTACTTATTCTACACTCTGATCTACTTTACGCTGTTAGATGTATATAGTCTACCGTTGTTCTATTTTTTTGTTTATATATATTCATGATATTATGTTTATGGTTTAGTAGGTACTTGAATGTCTGGGAATGTTAACATACACAGAGAAAATCATGCCGAAGTCTTGAGGCGGCACCTACTATTTTGAGATTTGACATGGGGATTTGTGTTAGTATTCCCGGGGTACCACAAACTATTATTTAATACTAACTAAATAACTTGGTTAAGTTTCTGACTCAACTCTACATTTTCAAGCTAACCTAACCAATTCGACGAGTTGCTTGACAAATTGGTTATATCAAGTTTCGAGGCCAAGTTACAAAGTTGACTCAACAAGTTTTAAAACTAGGGAAAATTACTTAAAGGGTCTTGATAGAGGGATTTTTTTTCTAAATAGTCCTTAAGTTTTGGGCCATTTCTGAATAGTCCATTTAGTAAAAAAAAAAAATTTAATGGTCCCTCTTTATTGTCGAACTCAACATTTTTATTGTTAAGCTCACCAATTTTATTTATTATCAAGCTCACCAAATTTTATTGTTGAATTCAACAAAAAAATTTTAAATGTTGAACTCGACGTTTGTAAAACCAACCCATCTTCATTTTTTGAGTTTTTCCATCTAAAATACCTCAAAAATCGACTAAAAACTTGAGATAACAACTTCTCTAAATGATTTCAAACCAAAAGAATCATCCTTGATCAATTTTCATCCAAAAACGAAGAAAATTTTTGAAAAAAACCTACTTTATTTTACTTATTTGTCTTAAAAAACTTGAAAAAAATCCTTGAAAATGATTTCTTCTTCCTTCTTAAATCCGAACGAGACAGAATGGAGTCTCTAAAACTCAAATGGGATGTTGAAAATCTATTTATTTTTTTGTTGGGGTTAGACGGTGAGATCAAATGGTTAGGACCTTCAATCATGAGACATGTTGTTCAGAGATTGATTAGAAATGAAAGTTTTACTAAATAGACTATTAAGAGAAGTCCTAAAACTTCAAAACTAATGAAAAAGAAATCCCTCTGCCAGAGTCCTCGAAGTAATTTTCCCTTAAAATTATGTTTAAAAATGACCTACTCTCATGCATGCATGCATGCAATATTTTCCACGTGAGTTTAACAGATCAGTAATACAAAGTATCGGGTTAAAATTAATTTAAAAAATAAAATAAAATAAAAGCATTTCATTTTCTGATCGAATTGAAAAGGTATGGGGGCGGTGCAAATCATTCGCATACAACAAAATGGTTACATAGGTTTCTAAGCAGAAGTGAATAGTGAACATAAATAATGGGAACACTAAGCCCTAAGATTCTTTGGTCTCACTATGTTTTTCCAATTTCTTTTCCTTCCACTTTTTGGGTCTATTTTGTCTTATTGCCATGTTCCTTTCTTTGCAACAATAGTCAGTGGCCTCTAGTTGGTTGAAATATATATATTAAGAAAAGAGAATCCTGAATCTTCTTCAATTCTAACATGGTAATGGTCAGACCAAGAGATGCTATTACTTGTTTACTATGTCTTTCAATGGATCACACCAGACCCAATAACTTAAGATCCAAATCAAGGATTTGGGTTCGGTATTTAATATGGATAAATTTAGAAAAAAAATTTCAAAAACAAATTTTAGAGATTTACCCGACAGTCCTAACTGTTGCATTTTTATTACAAAAACTACCTTACAACTCCAAAGAGAACCTTACTCTTTATCATATCAAGTTTGTTACCCACCAAACCTTGGAGTGGGGATCGACATCATAAAATTCAAATTTGATGTAGTTGATTTGTTACTTAATATACCTTGGAGTGGACCTAATCGGCATCCAACAAAAACATGATCTGATTTATAAAGTAAGACTTGTTCAATAACAAACTTGGATAAAGTAAGGGAGTTTTTGTAATAAAATTGCAACTCAACAAATTTTACAAGATTATACAAATGATTTTTTTTAGATTTCTTCCCAAAAAACCTGAAAATCATATGAAGGTTGAAGAAGATGGTACATTAAGGTTATTGGGAAATGTTTAGATAGGAGGTGTGGTATTAATAGGCAAATTGATGATTTAATCGACAAGTCCTTTTTAGTCAGATTTCTTTGTCATAAAATTTCACCAAATTTTTTACATTGACCGATCCAATAAAAACCAATTTGATCAGATTTGGATTACCATTCCCTACCCCACCGATTCGAACGACAAACTGAAAATGCGATTATACATTAGATCACATTTTATGCCAAACATTGAGATCCGATAACAATATGATCCAATAAGTAGTATAACTTATTGGATCCATTTTTGGATTGGTTGTAGAACCCACCCGACCCAATTATACAATCCATTGACAGCTCTAGTGCATTTATACAAGGAGAATATTTTGAATTGTTGGTTAATAAACACCAACCACACAAGGGAAATACCTATGTTGTCCATTTCCAAAAAACCAAACCCAAGTACCTTGGAAGACACAAGACCCATTGATGTATTTCCTATTAAAACCCTAACTTCTTTGAATTTCCCCAAACCCAAACCCCACAAATCAAACTTTTCCTTTGTCCTTTGCAACCATCGTTCATTTCTAAGATACCCTCAAAAACAATCTTCTCTCAACAAAAGAATACTCTTCTTTGAAGAATTCAATTACCAACCACAAAAACTAACCTCATTTTGTCTTCTTTCAACTCTTACCTCTCTTTGACAAACCCGCCACCTCTATTCCATCTCCCACTATAAACACTTCCCTTCGCAAACCCTTCTCCAACTTTTCTCTCTCCAACCTCTCTCACTCTCACTCTCTCTCTCTAACAAACATGGGTTCCTTGGGTTGTCAAGTATTCTTCCAACCCATTACGTGTTCCTCTACAAGAGATGATGACCCTCATAAACAAAAATTGAACTCCATCAAAATCAATGGGACTTCAACTATGTTCACAAACAAGGTTGAGGAATTGAACTCCATCAAAATCAATGGGACACAGAAGGTTGAGGGTCTGAGTCAATCCATTAATATCGGCACTACTGTGGCTGCAGCCACTGAGAATGGGTACGACACCACCAAGGAACAGAGTCGTCAAAATATTCCAACGGACAAGCAGTTGGTCGATCCATTTCGTCAAGGGAAGATCATCGATGGTGGTGTTGGATACAGACAGACCATTGTCGTAAGGTCCTATGAAGTTGGTGCCGATAAGACTGCTACAATAGAAAGCATCCTTAATCTTCTACAGGTGATATGAAAGTTTCATTTCCTTTTCTTTTGATTCATCAATTCAACTTGGGTATTGACTTAGATTCCTATGCAATTTGTTTTTTTCTTTTTCTGAAGATTTTGTTAACGTGTAGGAAACTGCCTTGAATCATGTATGGATGTCTGGACTCCTTGGCGATGGATTTGGAGCTACCCATGGCATGATGAAGAATAATCTAATATGGGTTGTTACAAGGATGCAAGTCCAAATTGATAGCTATCCCATTTGGTGAGTTCTATAATGATCATCACTATAACTACAATAATCAACACTTTTTTTTTTTTTTTTTTTTGCTTATCGGGGTATCCCCACCCTTCGGGTGAGACTGATCCCACGGTCACACGCACCACCCCCTTGAAAAATCCTATGTTCAACTGGTTGAGTTGAGGGTCAACCAGACCCTCGAGGGTTGCCCCAAGGAATTCATTGCTTCATGGGGTTTCAAACACTTGACCTACCCTTTCTGAGGAGCTGATCAAGGCTCGGCTTGCCACTAGGCCAACCCTTTGGGCTTAATTACAATAAGCAACACTTTTCAAACAATAAATCATTTATTATTAGATGAGTTTGACATCCATGGTGTTCATGATTTCATATGGTTTTTCTATCAGAGTAGAGTTCTAAGGTGTTTGTATGTCAAGTGTATGAAGCCTTACCACTTGGAATTTCTTAGTTTGTCGGCGTTACACAACACTTCATGGCATGTGTCATTGCATCAACACTCCTTAAGGGTGGTGGTTAGAAATAAAGTCAAGGGAGTCTCAAAGGGAGGATATGTAGGATTACATATCAAACCATTTTTTTTGTCAATGTCTTTTGTTAATTGAGATCCATTGATCCAATTATCCATATCAACACAACTATGCGCATTAAGAACCGCGTACTACCATAAATATGGTAGAATTAGGTGGTTTTCCTAATTTTCCTTAAATGAATCAACTTTAAGCGTGTTGATCGTATACTTGAGAAACATACATAGTTAGTTAGCCATCCAACTTCAAATTCTCTTGATGTGCCATAAGATAATAGAGTACCACATAGAAGATCTGTTGTGGCACAAGTGTCGCAACATTTAAATTTAAGGAAGTTGGCATGCCAAGCAACTTCGGACACCTTGACGCTTGGCACCCATGCCACGAGTCAAGGTAACATACTGCTAGTTACTAATTTCTACATACTTTTGAACTCTTCTAACACTCTCAAGGTCATGACCATTAACTAGAAATCTTCATGGGCCATTGCAGGGGGGAGATTGTGGAGATAGACACATGGGTTGGAGCATCAGGAAAGAACGGGATGAGAAGGGATTGGCTGATCCAAAGTCACAACACTGGACATGTCTTTGCACGTGGAACTAGGTATCAATCTTGGAAACACAGTTCTTTCGCATTTTCTTCTTGATGCTTTCATGGGTATGATTCTTGTTCTAAGAAGTTGAAAATGGAACAGTACTTGGGTGATGATGAACGAACAAACTAGACGCCTCTCAAAAATGCCAGAAGAAGTAAGAGCTGAGATCTCACCTTGGTTTATCAATAAGCAAGCAATACGAGATGATGGTTCCGAGAAAATAAAGAAGTTGGACAACAAGGCGAAGTATGTGAACTCCAACTTGAAGGTAAACTCTCATTAACCATTATAGCTCTCGGTTATTGCATCCTCAATAACTTTTTGAGTTCTAACATCACTTAAAAATGTAATTTTGGATTGTGTAGCCAAAGAGGAGCGATTTGGACATGAATCACCATGTCAACAATGTTAAATACGTACGATGGATGCTCGAGGTAAAGACACTCTTGGGTCTCGTTTTGAAGCTTAGCAAAATCTCCGTCTTGGTCTCTGTTAACCAACCAACTATTCCAAAAGATCGATCTGTTGGAGAGGGGGAGAACTATGAATATAAGAGGGTCACGGGGCTTGCTTAACCGGGGCATGAGCATGACACACCCGAAAGTGGAGGAAATATAAACTCTTTAACACTCTCCCTCACCCATAAGGGTGGAAATAATTGAACCCATGACCTATACAAACCTAGCACTTGATACCATGTTAAAAAACCAACTCCTCCAAAAGATCAATCTGTTGGAGAGGGGGAGAACTACGAATATAAGAGGGTCACGAAGCCTAAATGGGGTGTAACACACCCGGGAGTTGAGGAAAATATACTCTCAACAGTTTCATGTTTGACATACCATCTTATAGAAACCAGGAAAAATAAAAAGGTGAGAGAAATTATCATAGTGGATCTAATACTCTCATTTCTTTCTTTTCCAGAACATTCCTGATGAAATTGTGGAGAGTCACCAACTATCGGGTATAACACTAGAATATAGAAGGGAATGCGGACCTTTAGATGAAGTTCAATCTCTCTGTGAACCTGATGAAGATGGAGCTCAAGGAGGAGACATCAAAATACTCAATGGATTTCCATTGGCATCAGAAATTCTCGATGCTCATCGATTTTTGGGGGCGCTTGATATGCAGCCATTGAGGTATACACATCTCCTCCAAACCGGTGGTGAGTCGAAAAAAGAAGAGATTGTAAGAGGAAGAACTACGTGGAAAAGAAAGCTCTCTACAATGCCATTTTCTATCTAGAACTTAATCTACGAAAGTTGTATCCCTTGATTTTTCGATGATTGGTTTTGATTCAGTGGAAGCTATCATGACACCAATCCTAATAAAGATTTCAGGATGTAGGCTTGTGAGCCTTTAAGAACAATTTCATGGAGATGTATCCGGATGACAACAGAATTCATAGAGTAAGACCTGTGATGAGAGGTGGTAAATCCGGAGAACACAGATGGGAGAATCCTACTTTCAAGAAAGTCATTGTTCATAGTGTGTGGCATCATGCAGACCAGTATATGTATAATCCAAAATATATTAAATGAAAGAAAAGTTTTACAACTGTGTATGACATATTTAATTGTGAAGACCCAAAACTTCCACTTCCAATAAATGAAGAAGTAACAGAATAGCTAAGAAAATATTGTAAAAAAAAAAAATTATAAACTAGGAAATAAAATGAGGAAAAAAGGTAAAACATCAAGTGGAATCAGGCATGGATTGTAGCAAATAATCAATCACAGTATTGTTTGGGTAGCAAGGTAGAGTAAATTACAACGAACCATTTTATCCATATAGTGTGTGAAGAACAAGTTTTTCTTTAACCTTGACGGTGCATACAAGTAGGGACCATAAGTATTGCACATGACACGTGAAATAGAATGTTCGACTCACACTCTATGGTTCATCCTATAGGCAAAGGCAGGCAAATACAGGCTTTTTGAGGCCATCATAAAACTTGTAGAAGTGAAAGGTTTTAATAGTTTGCACATCAGATACCAACAAATGTCTCCATGTCTACATTACATTACAATGTGGGAGTACAGAATTATAGAAAATAGGGCTATACATCCATCATAGAATACCAAAAAATAAGACTAATTACAAGGAAACAGGGTACGGCACACAAGACTCGTAAGTGTGTGGATCTGAAATTCAAGTAATCGTTGTGAAGTGAGGTGTCACAAGACGGCTAAATCGATATCCGTTAACAGCTGTTAAAGGGAATTCTTTTACCAAGAAAAATGGATTATTAGGAGAATGTCACCAAAATAGCAAGAATTGTTTCACTTGGACACGAACACATAATACTCATTTATGTGAAGAACATGACAATAAATATATAGTTTCTGCAAAATAATAAGTGTTTTCCTCCTGAGAATGATGTTTAAGTTGATAGGAAAATAGATTTAAGCTATGCAATAAAGAGAGGCGCAGTCTGTCTGATATTGTTACCACAATACGGCCAGTCAGAAATACAAATCTCTAATCCTGATATACCGACACGTTCATACAGTACATTCCAGATATTGAAAAATACATTTTTATCGAAATATAATAAACGGTGCTTAGTACGCAAAACAGTAAGAATATATGATAATAAATTGATGCACATTAAGAAAGGGATCAACATTAGACAAAAAATAACATAACCAAATACAGTTTTTTGGTGGGGAAATTGGGTTAGGTAGACCCCCCCTACTAGATTTCATTAATTAGCTTAAATTTATGATTTACATCCCTTGGCATCCTCATCAATGATTTTGAGGAGCTCACAATCAAAGAACTTAAGACTACAACAGAAGGAAAGGAATGAGTATTTTGTAGTGATGTGATTTCCCCTGTTTCATTGCAAAACCAAAACTTAAGAATTGGGAGAAGAATGGATCTCTCTAACTCATCAAAATTAAATTGATAACCAAATACTTGAACGAGTTAAAGATTTGTTTGAAGTGTGTAAGCATTTGTTGATGCATGAGTACAACATTATGCCCAAGAGGGGAAAATCTAATAAAATGGAGTGTCCATCTCACATAGGTTTCAAGTTATTTCTCACCTACCATAATATCTAAAAAGAAGAAAAAGAAATCAACCCATTTCAGATGGATTACTTAAAGAAATCTATGAAAAACACAATGAAATGGGGGAATGCTCATAATGATTTTATCAACCAACGTCAACTGGTAAATCAGGCTCTAAAAATTATTTCCCACTAACTGCAAAGAATATAACATTCTCTACATGTCAAATCGCATTCCTCCAAAGAAGAGCATAATATAACAGATCAGGAAGGTGATAACTATGTACAGTATCAACGAATATCCATAAAACATGAAGGAATTTATAAAATTAAAAAAAAAACTGATGTACCCCAAGACCAAAATCATAGCCTCTTTCTCCCTAAAGTTCGATGCAGTTGCCATGACCACACGATCAGGAATGCAGCAAGAGACACTCCTATGGATGCCCAGAAGATTACCAACCATAGCGGCATTGGATTAGGATATAGTCCTGGTGGGGAGTCAAAGATGCCAATGGTGAGTGTCAATAAGAATTATTTATAGATATCACTTGGGATCTATTAATGCCTCAAGTGAATAATGTACAATAATAAACCATAAAACAACTCTCCTAATGATGATAAGTTTCGAATAACCCACCATGGCCAAACTTGATACAAATAAGGAGTTCCACGATGCATATAGCAAGGGAAAGCCAAATAAATGCTCCCACCTTTTTCACAGGTTTTCTGAAATCAACCAAGTAAATAAGTGAAAAAGAAAAATGAGATACAACTTTCCTAGTGTTTGTGAGCATATTTATGTTTAACCTAGGGGTGCAACTTGGTTCAGTTTAGTTTGGTTTAGGGCCAAATCGGAACTGAACCAACATAGACTGGTTCTATTAAATAAGAACCATAACCAAACAGAATTTCCAATAGAACCGAACTAATGGTTTGGTTCGGTTTGATGAGTTGCCAATTTCTTATAAATCTCCTTGGAAGCAACATATTTTTAATGAAAATAACTAAATAAAGAACATGAAATTTCATATAATAAGTTATTAATCTATCCATAAAACAATTCATTAATCTATCCATTAAAAAAAGTCATTAATCTATATCCTAACTCCTAAAAAGTAGCAAGTCATTAAGGGTTCGGTTCTCGGTTTGGTTTAGTTCTATACAAACCTTGAACCCATGAACCGAACCAAATTTGATCAGTTCTCCATTTTCTCAACCTAGAACCGAACCACAACTTGGTCCAAACCAAACCAGCCCAAAGCTATCGGTTTGAACCAGACCAAGTTGCACTCCTAGTCTAACCATATTTTACACATGGATATGTAGAGTACCTGTCCTGTAAGTAAGTATTGTACTCTCGAATAGTTGGTATTGCAATTAGCCACCACAAAATCAACCTATAGACAATAACAGGGTTTCGAGGAGGAATCCAGAGACAAAACTTGAGAAAGAAGGTGTTGAGTTCCACTGTCAAGAATACAATGCAGAGGCATAGAACTTGTACGAAACGCCATGGATCAAGCAGAGGGTGCCATTCATCTTTGTCCCATTGTGCAGGTGTGAATTGGCCCAATGTTCGTTTTACCTGAAAAGTCAGCAGAACAAAATATAGGTTGAAGGACAAAATAAGAAGAAAACAGTACCCATTATGTGCTGAGACTTGAGACAATCTTGGATAAATTTACAATAAGACTAATATTTTGCAATTTGCGACAAGTGTCAAAATTTCCCCTCCAAAGGCAAGATAAACATCTCCATGCATCTCAGTTGCTTATAGTAAAAGTAATATACACTGCTTGAACACTGAAATTTTAATAGTTCAACCTGATAAATTTATCTTACATAAATTTGCTACCACTTCTCTAAATTCTTGTCTCATTTCAACTGTTTCATGTATGTTTACATCTTAGAATGAGAACCAACTTGTTCACAGTTTTAATGGTCTTGGTTGAACATGCAGACAAGAATATATAATTTTTCCAAAAGTTTAGAAAATTTTGATGACTTTTACTGTTACTGGTTGAACATGCAACGGTAGGGCCCACCTGTGGGGGATAAACGTCCCATCAAGCTACAGTGATCCCACTTAAATGATTTCCTCCCCCCTCCAACTTTATTGTATTTCCTCTCCTCCTCCCTCACCCATTGTCCCTTCAATCCCAAAGATTTTTTAATAATGCCCATGCCGTAGGCCATCATAAGTATGATGAAACGGCGGTTGGCACTACAAAAGCTCTAAAATAAGCCTAATGAACCATGCAATCTGTCTTTCAGGTACTACAGAATAATTTAAGATCAAGGACGCATAATTAACAGAAGTATGTTCTAGACAAGATAAAGGAAAATATAATTTAATGCATTAATGAATCCAATAATAAAATACATGTTTACATAACTATACAATGTATGATATGCTTTCTTATTAAAAAAAAAAAAATTGTCCACTAGTACGACATCAAAAGAAAAGATGGTAGTTTTTGGTACTGACCCACAGTAGAACTGAAGCGTCTCTATCACCATTTATTGGATGAACACACACAGATGAAGTGTGCTTACAGCCAAGGCAGTAATTGAGGTGCCACTGTGCTACTGTGGCTCAGCACTAAATGATTTTGTAAAAACCAAGGCGTGGTTTATAAATAGGAATCAGCCTGCAGTAGAACTGTAAGAGATAAAATACCAGAAACACAGAAGAGATCATTATCAAGTATATTGAAATGAAATACTGATCATTTGTTAAAGAACATACTTTGCCAATGATATTTGGCTGGCGACTTATTCCCACCCACTCATATGTTCTACCATCAAAGTACCGAACAGTATGCATTCCTGCCCAGATACCTGTATAATCAACCAAAACAAACTGATCATACGAGGCATAATCAAAATATGACAATAGCTTCACTATATATAATGAGTATTAAAACTAAATCTAGAATTGGAATTCCAAACCTCCTATATGAAATGATGCATGACTGAGAGTGATATACAGTCCACCATTTTTCGAATCTTTTCTTCTACTGGCTTGTCTTCGTATCTATATTTTTCTATAGTAACTCATTTACCATAGACTTCTAGCGTCTGAATGATGCATGACTGAGAGTGATATACAGTCCACCATTTTTCGCTAGACTTGACTAACAATCCAACTAGGTCTCTTATAAGTCCAACATAATGAGTCAGAAGTTGAAACAGAGACTTAGATATAACAAAAAAAAAAAAAAAGGATTTCAGAAAATAGTACTATTCACGGTACTATTTGGTCAAGTAGTCAAAATTACTATTCTATGAACAGTACCCGACAAAACACTGTTCATGAATAGTATTTTTCGGCCCCCGGGTGTAAAGTACTTTTGAATAACACCTGTCCATAGTCGAATATTCTCGAAGTTAAGCAGTTTACATAATGTTTGAAGTCCGGACTCTATATAAGAGAGCTTCAATTATCATGTAAACACAAGAGAATTCTCTCTCTCTCTCTCTCTCTCTCTCTCTCTCTCTCTCTCTCTCTCAGTTTTAAGATTTAGTTTTAAGTTTGAAAACTGTCTTTGGAGACCAGAGCCTCCCAAGCTCAAGAGACTTGTCTAGTCAAGGTATGTCTGGCTAAGCCCAGGGAATAGTCCTGAGATGATGCCATAATAGTAAAGCTTGTGTAATCTCTTATGTAAATATAGTGATGCATAATTCATATGATCTTTAGTTCTTGGTTTGGTCTACTATGTTTCTATTATTTGATCAGTTTTGAGTAAAAGACGTTCTCTCTAAATTATACTTAGGTACTATGATACAAGACTTTGGCTTAACAAAGCACATGAACACAGGCTCCCAACACCTCATGGGGTAAAACTGGCTTTCTACCGACCATCTACATGGTAGTCTGCCATAGCCTCCTGGTTTCATGGTTTTGATTTGTCAAAACCCTTAATTAATAAGACTTTGAAGTTTTCTAACCAGAGATGAAAAATGAAGTTAAAAATCTAACTAAAGACTACCTTCTTCCTATTTGACATCTGAAATGGTACTATCTGGACATATGGGACATTCCTCAGATTTGGACAGAGTTTTAAGGACCAGACAAACCGTAGTGAGATGAAAAGATTTTCCTTAAACAAAATTAACTAAGCCATGATTGTCGTTAGCAATGGTGCGTAAGGCGAAGGGCTAATAAGTTATGGTTAAAGGATGATCAAGTAATCAAAGACGAGTTAATTCCTTAAAATTAGACAAACCTAAGTTGAGGATAAGCTGTTATTCTGATAAAGACCTTCATTTGACTAAGAAAAAGAGGATAATTAACAAATAAATCAATGGAAGCAAAGTGGACCATAACCCATCGTACTTATGCATTTAAGATATTACATATCTTTGCTTATTATGTGCTAGCCTAAGAGTTATTTTGTTCTTAAATTATTCTGTTTTTTCTATCTTTGCAGTATTAACAATTATATGCCTAGATATACTTTCGATCTAGAAGAAAGATATCAGTTAATTAGAAGATATTTAGCAGACCTAGAAGAGATAGAAAGATTTTACTATCTCAGAACAAGAGACCAAAGATATTAGGATAATCACTTTTTGTTAATTGACACCATAAGGGAATTCTATCAAGTCTCTAAGCTAAGATTTGAAGAAAGGAACCCTTGGATAAGAAATATATCAGAGACAAATAGGGTTGGATTTTGTGGTTGACCTACATCATGCTATTATATTCAAGTATTAACAGAGCTTCTATTTCTTGCTTCTTCAATGGCAAAAATACGAGGGATAGCAAGAATAATCAAAATGTATGTTTCGATCTCTTGGGGGACAAAACCGATCAATAAGAGAGAGATATTCGAAGTTTTCCATGTTTCAGCAAATCCTAAAGCTGAGATAGAAGATAGGAGAACAAGATAAAAGCTAGAGGACTCAAGTCTTTATCAATCATAGTAGATTGGATGGAGTTTTGGAGATGAGTTTTTATCGTATTGTTGGGTGTAGTTGCAAGTTGCAACTCCAATCTGTAGTGCTAGGAGTCATTACTGACTTAAAAATTAGAGTTGCGAGCCTCCTTGGAATTGCAACTCCAAGGAATTGGTGAAACAAACATCACATTAGAATTTCAAGGTGGAAATTGTAACTCCAAGTCTGACTACTCCCACTTCCAAACAGTTCCTTAATTAGTAAAGATGAAATCTAAAATATGAAGGGTCCAGTTAGGCTCCCAATCCCTCCTCCCCATTATGGTAAGGCCTAGGTTGGATTCTAAATATACTGCTATTGCATTTAAATTGTATGGATTACTCCTTCTGACATAAGATCACAAATGCTTTCTGAGTAGCTGAAAGAATTCACATGAAACCAGAAACCTATTGGATAATACTAGTTGTTACTGGATGTCATTAGTAATGGTTAGTAGTTTTATTCTTTCTAGTAGAGTAGTACAGTAAAGTCCTTGGGAGCATTCTTAAGGAAATTTTAGACAGAGACACATAAACATTATATTAAGGAAACAAAACTGTGTTACGAAACATGTTATACAAATCAATGAAGCACGAACCAATAAAACAGATTCAAGGTTCTTACCAAACCAGTTGCAGATTAAAATATCCAGAATAATACTGTCCCACCAGCACTCATTGAAGTTCGGTAACATGTGGCGAAATGTGAGCTGCAAATTTAAAATATAAGAATGAAGACATTGTTGCATTTTGGGAACCACAAAATCACTGATAACACATAATTAGTTCCAGAAACTTACCTCCATTGACTCAAATCCAATTGACAACACCCAGAGAAGTGGTTGATTACGAATCAGTATAGCCTTACCCCACCATCCAAAGATATGAGCTAGAACAAATTCATCAAACAACGTCTCCTACAAAAAAAACTAAAAACCATATCAGTAGTTGTTAGATCATAAATAATGCTCTGAAAGGAAATTAAATAGATCATAAATACTGCGGCGATGTAGATCATAAATAATGCTCTGAAAGGAAATTAAATAGACGGATTGTGAACGAAGACATCATACATAAACATTCTTAAACCTGCTCGACGGATTCTCTGGCATGTAAATACGGCAATCTGCTCCATACGATCTTTCAGGAAGTTCTGCACACCAGAAAAAACCCTGACTGAAGAAATAATGTTCATTCAATCAACTCCAACTATCTATTTGTAAGTCGGTACATGAGAGAAAGTAACATTTTTACGAAGCAAAAATGCAATACCAATGCCAAGATCAGGATGGAGAAATGTCATGAACTGCCGAGCATCATCACGCTTCTAAAAAATGAAACAATGATTTAGCCGGTAACTAAGAGGAAGAAATATGGATATATTGCAAGATAAACTTCTCAAGGAGAATGAATAATAATTAAAACAAAAGATGTAGTGATCTTGAAGAGCAGCCACTTCACCTAAAGTATAAAAAATAAAAAATAAATCACTACAACAATTCAATCATAAAATTCTTGAATTAACTTGTGAGAGAATTTTTTTTCTTTTATTCATTCTTTAAAATCTATAAAAGAATATGTGGGTCGTAAAATTCTCATGAAAGCTGAAATCAATTTCTTAATTGCTGAAATCCTAAAATAACTGATGGTAATTATTTTGCTTGCTAGATTTTGGATAAAATTATGGAAGAGGTTCAGCATGCAACAAAGCCCCAGAACAATTGTTGGATTTTAAATCCATCTTTTCCTCGAATAATATTTCCCCTGCATTCATAGGCTCTTGGAATAACATAAGAGATTTTTTTTATGCTACTTAAAATTTTAAAAGAATGTCAGTGGTTTGTTAAATTCTCATTATGGCTGAAATCAGTTATATTGCCAAAATCCTAAAAAAATTGTTGGTAATTATTTTGCTCACCGGATCTTGGATAAAGTGACAGAAAGAGATTCAACATGCAACTAAGCCTTTTGGACTTTGGAAGTCTTTCCTTTAAGTGTAAGAATTGCCTCGTACTCATTTGGTAATTTTGTATTGCATACAATGGCCGAAGGAAGTGGCATGAAAGGGCCATGAAACTTGCTTAGCTGAAGACTTTATAGCTTAGGTCCTGTTCCATCACTAAAGGCCTACTTCTATCAAGTGTGGAGTGTAGTAGGCAACAGCCAAGCAGGGTTTGTGAACGCGAGATCCAATTCACGACCGGTGATGGATGCTAAGGCCTGAGCACTAAAGAACAACTTGACGTAGGAGGGGCCGGTCGAGCGAGCAAAGCAATGGAGCCATTCATGGCCACAATCTAGAAGTAGACCAAGGCTCTAAGAAGTAAGAATACTAATGGGACAAAAGCAACTTCGTAGGTAGTTGTCTTTGAACATTATCCGTTCATCGCCATCTAGCATCCAAAAGGTAAAGGATGAGCCATTAATGGACAAACTATTACGTCAAGGAAGTAAAGGGCGGAGTCATTCATGACCACCCATTAGAAGTGGACTAAAGGGAAATAGGTCTAAAAATACCCTTTAGGATGGACGTAGCATGAGGTGCAATCATCTTTAAACATCCCTTAGGCCTTTCAAAATTGGGAGGAAGCTCTATGGAGTCAATCCTCTGGAATAAGTCTGAAGTGCCTCCACAAATCTCGTTTGCAAAATGAGCCTCGTTCAGAGCATACCCTTAGAATATTGACTAAAAGGGCATAACGCACTTTGAACAAACCTTGAGATTATTGAATGGGAATTTGAAGTTACATTCTAAAACATATTCATTTCAAGACTATAAGGAATAAAGGTTCATAGTGAAATAAAAAGGGAATTCAGACCAAAGTACTCAAGTAGAAAGTATTGAGACCAAGAGCAACAAAATTTATAAGGAAACCACTGCATGTAGTTTCCAGCAAAAAGACTGGATCTCACAAACCACATTTACATCGTGTTCTACCCTCGAGAGGCGACCGGACATAGGTATGAAAATGTTTATTTTATCTGGGCCAAAAACATGGCATTTTGAGATATTATAGATAAGGAAAGCATTTTTTTCGTTCCTAGGTTAGAATGCATATCCCGATGTGGGATGGCACTTATATCGAGCTTGGGCAATAATATCTTGAGGTAGTCTAGCATATAACCAAGGTGAGAATTATGACTACTAAGGACAAAACCTACTCTTAGATGCCCAAAAGGCATAATTGATATTTAGTAATTAATTTTAGAGTTTAAACCTAGGAAGTTTTGGAATTTGAAAATAAGTTAACTCCTCTGGAATAATGCTAATTAACTCCTCATGATATGCATGTTCAACCACTTCCGCTCCTGATACATTACAGCCACCACATTTCACCTTTTACCGGTTGGCTAGTCATGCTCACAAAATCGTTTATTAGATAAATAATGAATCAAATTACTTGTAATAATGAGGAAGGTATAATTGAGAAGCAATGAAAGCATGGTAAGAGTCACAAATGAAAATTTCCAATAATAAATCAGGTAAATAAAGGAACTGGGAAGAATTAAATGGGAATTACGACACTTAAATTTGTTAACCAACCAACTACTACAAAAGACTGATCTGTTGGAGAGGGGGAGAACTATGTGTTGAAAGATTCGAAATCTTAGGCATCAGGATAGGCTGATTAGTTGGATTGGTTAAATAAATCCTATTAGTTAGGGATTAATATTGTTTTTTAAATTTAAATATTTCCTAGCTGTAAATAACTTATCTGGTTCTATTCTTGTGCAACTTATCTAGGACTTAGTTACAGATTATTGTTGTATATATATCCTAGGGACTATACTCTGTTGAGATAATAAAAATCAGAGATTTAATTCCCTGATCTACCTGCGTTTATGGTATCAGAGCATTAAAACGCATTTTTTTTCTGTCTTCCTTTTTTTTTTCATTCACAACCATCTCTGATATTAGCACTGATCAAACTTCCTCTCCAAGCACCGTCTCTACCACAACTATAAATACCAGCCGCTCCTCTGCCCAGAAAACCCTTTTCTACAGATTACCACTCTCAAACTCAACGGATTGAATTACCTCCAATGGTCTCAATCTATCAAGATGTTTATCACCGGTCGTGGAAAGTTTGGATATTTGACGGGTACTGTCAAATGTCCAGCTGTAGAAGCAGACCAATCTTCCCTCTTCACGTGAGAAACCGAGAATGCCATGATCATGGCATGGCTTATTAACTCGATGGAGCCTGATATTGGTCAGGTTTATCTCTTTCTTACCACTGCAAAAGCAATCTGGGATGCCGTGGCTATGACGTACTCCAACCGCGGCAACTCAGCTCAAGCGTTTGCTATAAAGACTCAATTGAAGGATATTCGTCAGGGAGATCATGACGTAACTCGATACTTCAATCTACTAAAGAGTTTATGGCAGGAACTCGACCATCTCTCGGTGATCGAATGGGAAAACACAAGCAACAGCGTTCTTTACCAGCAGCTGTTAGAAAAAGAACGTGTGTACAAGTTCATTGGAGGTCTGAATTCCGATTTTGATGCTGCACGTGAACGAGTCCTTGGAAAGGAGCCTTTACCGTCTACCATGGAGGTCTTCGCATATATTAGACACAAGGAATGCCGGAAGGGCGCCATGAACGCTCCTCGCCTGGTCCCCGTTATGGAGAAATCCGCTCTGCTTACTGAACCCATAGAGACTGCATTTGCTGGCGGCCCTTACACTCGACCAGCCACACGCAAACAAAACCAGAAGACAAATCTGCGGTGCGAGCACTGCAATAAGCCTCGACACACAAAGGAAACATGCTGGCTGCTTCATGGCCGTCCCTCCAACCTTCCTAACCATGGGCCAAATCCTCGTCGATCCAACCGTCCTACTGGTTCCTCCCATGCCTATATTGCAGGGACTGAACCCTCATCTTTGTCTCCATTCACTAAGGAACAATTTGACTGGTTGCAACAGCTTATTAATCAGCCTCAACAGACGGCCCCTAGTACCACTGAGACTCCAACTTGTACTATAGCCAAACAAGGTACTCTCCTATCTTCTCCCGTTCCATGGATCATAGACTCTGGTGCGTCTAACCACATGACTGGTCAATCAAAGTTATTTACTTCTTACATTCCTTTCTCGGGGTACCATAAGGCTCGGATTGCTGATGGTTCTTTGTCTCCTATTGCTGGAAAAGGGAGTGTATCTCTCTCTCCAAATTTATCTCTCTCATCTGTTTTACATGTACGCAGCCTCTCATGTAATCTTTTTTCAGTAAGCAAATTCACAAAAACAAATAACTGCATTACTAAATTCTTTCCCTCACATTGTGAATTTCAGGATTTGGATTCGGGGAGGACGATTGGCAGTGCTAAAGAAATTGGTGGGCTCTATTACTTTGACAATGCTGCTATCCAAGAGGAACAAGCTCAAGTGGTCAATAAAGTATCTTCTGTGTCGAAAGAAATAAAGTTGTGGCATAGGCATCTAGGTCACCCTAGTTTTCAATATTTACAAAAGTTATTTCCTGTTCTGTTCAAGAGTCAGAAACCAGTCTAGTTTCAGTGTGAGTTTTGTGAGTTGGCTAAACACCAACGTGCTGTTTTTCGTTCTAAACCATATAAACAATCTTCTCCATTTACTTTGATTCATAGTGATATTTGGGATCCGTCTCGTGTTCCAAATCTATCTAATTCCCGCTGGTTTATTACATTCATTGATGACCATTCACATCTTTGTTGGGTTTACCTTATGAAAGAAAAATCTAAAGTGTTTCATATCTTTAAACAATTTCATCTTATGATTCAAAATCAATTTCACACAAAAATTCAAATGATTTGCACAAATAATGGAACTGAATATTTTTCCAAAATCTTAGGCTCGTATCTAAATGACCATGGTATCATTCATCATTCCTCATGCATAGATACTCCCCAACAAAACGGTATAGCTGAACGAAAAAACCGTCATCTATTGGAAGTAGCCCGTACCCTTATGTTCACAAATCATGTACCTAAACGTTTTTGGTGTGAAGCCATTTTAACAGCTTCCTTTCTTATTAACCGCATGCCTTCTCGGGTTCTCAAGTTCAAAACACCAATTCAAGTCTTCAAACAATCTTTTTCTCAATCTCACCTTCTCTCTTCTATTCCTCTCCGTGTCTTTGGATGTATAGCCTTCGTCCATGTCCATTCCCACAACCGCAACAAACTCGACCCCCGGGCCATAAAAACTGTCTATCTTGGTTATTCTCCAACCCAAAAGGGCTACAAATGTTATGACCCTATCTCCAAGAAAATGCATGTAAGTTACGATGTATCCTTCTTCGAAAATCAAGCCTATTTCCCTGCAAATTCACTTCAGGGGGAGATGTTGGGTGAAGCAAATTTATGGAAATATTTTCTAGTCCAGTTCGGCCAATTCAGTCCTTAGAGTCCATAGAATCACCAAGTCAGCCCTTAGAATCAATAAGATCTATTAACCCTCAACCTATGCCATTTACTGATGATCAACCGAAGAGGAATGACAATACAAAAAAGGGCCCTGAACTCAGTGTTTACTCAAGGAGACAGCAACATTTAAAAGAAATAACACAGCCAGAAAACACTAGCCAATCTCCATAACCGAATCCAGATTCTGGTTCGAGCCTCACTGCAACTGAGAATCCAATCCAGTCACAACCAGCTCAGAATTCAAGTCCACCTAAACCTTGTCCAGAAAAAGAGTTACCTATAGCCCAAAGAAAAGGTGTACGATCCTGCACTCAGCATCCTATACAAAGATTCATGTCCTATCATGCCCTGTCTCCATCTTATAGGACCTTCGTATTGAATCTAGAAACTATCACCATACCAAAAGATATTGGAGAAGCTATAAAAAATCTAGAGTGGAGAGAAGTAGTTTTAGAGGAGATGAGGGCGTTAAAAAAAAATAAAACTTGGGAGATTGTGTCTTTACGGAGAGGAGTGGTACCAGTGGGTTGCAAGTGGGTGTTCACAGTCAAGCATAAAGCTGATGGAACCGTAGAAAGACTTAAAGCAAGACTAGTTGCGAAAGGGTATACACAAACGTATGGTATTGATTACCAAGAAACTTTTGCACCGGTTGCAAAAATGAATACAGTGAGAGTACTTCTATCCTTGGCAGCAATAAATGACTGGACCTTACATCAAATGGATGTGAAGAATGCCTTCTTGAACGGGGAACTAGAAGAGGAGGTGTACATGAGCTTACCACCGAGTTTTGAAGGAGATGAAGGAAATGGTAGAGTTTGCAAACTAAAAAAATCTCTCTATGGGCTAAAACAGTCACCACGGACCTGGTTTGATCGTTTCTCTAAAACTATTCGAAAGGCTGGTTTCTCACAAGGACAAGCTGATCATACAATGTTTTATCAACATTTAAATGGAGGGGGAATCACAATTCTAATAGTGTATGTCGATGACATAATTATTACGGGAAGTAATGTTGCTGAAATTCAAAAATTGAAAAGAATATTGGCTGCTGAGTTTGAAGTTAAGGACCTTGGACAATTGAAGTATTTCCTTAGTATGGAGGCCGCTAGATCAAAAGAAGGGATATTTGTGTCACATAGAAAACATACCCTTGATTTACTTAAGGAGGTTGGCATGCTAGGAAGCAAACTGGTGGATGTTCCGATTTCACTCAATCATAAAATCGGAATGATGGAAGGGGGGAAGAAAGTTGATCGTGAAAGCTATCAGAAGCTAGTTGGGAAGTTGATCTATTTACCACATACAAGACCCGATATCTCTTTCTCAGTAAGTGTGGTTAGTCAATTTATGCATGATCCGGAGGAAGAACATCTTGATGCAGTTTTTCAAATATTGAAGTATTTAAAAGGCTGCCCAGGCCAAGGTATCTTATTCAGAAAGGGAGGAGAGTTAACAGTGGAAGCATATACTGATGCAGATTGGGAAGGATCGGTGGTTGATCGAAGATCTACATCCGGGTGGTGTACGTTCGTTGGAGGCAATTTAGTCACTTGGAAGAGTAAGAAACAATCGGTTGTGGCCCAAAGTAGTGCTGAAGCAGAATATAGAGCAGTTGCACTTGGGTTATGTGAGCTACTTTGGCTAAAAAAATTATTAGAAGAACTAAGAATTGTTTCGAAGCTTCCTATGAAGTTATACTGTGATAGTAAATCAGCAATAAGTATTGCCAATAACCCAGTCCAACATGACAGAACCAAGCACATTGAGATTGATCGTCATTTTATCAAAGAGAAGTTGGAAAGTGGAATTGTCTGTATGCCGTATATTCCTTCTAAGGAACAATTGGCAGATGTCTTCACAAAAGGATAAATTCGAATCATTAACGAACAAGCTAGGATTGTGTAATATTTACACATCAGCTTGAGGGGGAGTGTTGAAAGATTCGAAATCTTAGGCTTCAGGATAGGCTGATTAGTTGGATTGGTTAAATAAATCCTATTAGTTAGGGATTAATATTGTTTTTTAAATTTAAATATTTCCTAGCTGTAGATAACTTCTTTGGTCCTATTCTTGTGCAACTTATCTAGGACTTAGTTACAGATTATTGTTGTATATATATCCTAGGGACTGTACTATGTTGAGAAAATAAAAATCAGAGATTTAATTCCCTGATCTACCTGCGTTTACTATGAATATAAGAGGGTCATGGGGCTTAATTGGGGCATGACACAACAAAGGATGGAGGAAAATATACACTCAACACCTAGTGCTTTGATACCATGTTAATCAACCAACTACTCCAAAAGACCGAACTGTTGGATGGTGGAGGGGGGGAGGGGACTATGAATATAAAAGGGTCATGGGACTTAACTAGGGTATGGAGCAAAATATACACTCAACACTCCCCCTCACCCATAAGGGTGGAAAGAATCAAACCTATGACCTATACGAACCTAGCACTTTGATACCATGTTAACCAACCATCTGTTGGAGAGGGGGGAAAGCTATGAATATAAGAGGGTCATGGAGGGCTTAACTGGGGTATGACACACCCGAGAGAGGAGAAAAATATACACTGAACACTCCCGCTCACCCATAAGGGTGAAAAGAATCAAACCCGTGACCTATACAAACCTAGCGCTCTGATAGCATGTTAACCAGCCAACTACTCCAAAAGATCAATCAATTGAATATGGGGAGAACTATGAATATAAGAGAGTCACGGGGCTTAACTAGGGAATGACACACCTGAGAGTGGAGGAAAATATTCACTCAACACGTCCCCTCACCCATAAGTGTGGAAAAAATCGAACCTATGACCTATACGAACAACCAACTACTCCAAAAGACCGGTTTGTTGGAAAGGGGGAGAACTATGAACATAAGAGGGTCACACACCCGAGAGTGAAGGAAAATATACACTCAACAAAATTAACTTTACGATTTAAATGGGCGGAGGAGAGTGAAGACTAAAATGGGCAGAAAGTTCAAAGAACTCTTATAAATATGCAGCAATTCTCCCCAAAGTAATCAAGGAAGATTATAATGGGGATTTTAATCTATACTTAATGATTTTACTAATTAGTTCTTCTTTATATGTGTCGTAAAAGGGAACCTAAAATAATTATTTATTCTCTCTTCCATGTTGTGGGATCTTAAAGAGTGAAAATGGAAGGATCAGACCTTCAAGTAAGGTCCAAAATAAGCCTTATCAGTCATCGGACTCTCTCTACAACCCGGGGTTGCAGTCATCAATTTAGAGCAGTGAACCTCGTCAACAAATTTGGTGTTTCCTATCTCTTTACTGCCCTTCTATAAATTCCTCCTAGATTTATTTGTATTTTCTAGATTACTATTCATATGAGAACATGCATTGGACAGTTCCACATCCGAGAATCATGATTGTCGGGGAAGAATCTCAGCAATTCAATAACTTGTAAAAAAAAATTCCAACATACATGGGTTTTTTACATAACATGGGCTTATAAGGGAGTGAAGGTCAACCAAGCGGTAGGCCAAAAGCTTAAGGGGTCCATGGATAGGACAGGAGTATGTCCTATGAAATATTTGACAATACCAACACATGGGACAGATTCCTGTGAGCAACATCAAAGGTTTTCTCTTGAGATACATGGCTTTTTACATGACGACCCTCCCTTGTGTAGAAATATATATAACGTTTAAATTGAGGTTATAGGGTTATTAAAACAAATGTTCATGTGTGTGTGAGTGGTGGGGCTGTTAGGAGCTAAACAGAAACAAACCTGGAAAAGTAAAAATGTAAGAACAACAAGGTAAACAACTGCCATTCCATGAACTAAGCGCCAGATTGCAGGGTGAGGCCTAATGAGTCCCCTGCAAAAATTCAATTACAAATAAAGCAGTTAATTAACAGTTAATAGAGGTTAAAATATCTTATATAAGCATAATTTCTACACTAATATGAGCATTTTACAATGCATGCTGCCCATGTTTCTTCATGCAGTAACAGTAATTTATCATCTTTGTTTTTGTATGTATCAATCTATTTGAAGGCTGAAATATCTGTTTTTAAGTAGCTAAATCTCAAATTCACAGACATTTCAATACCCACGTTTATAAATGTTATAGCTAAGAATAATAAAGTACAAGAATATGAAATCATATCGGAAAAGAGGGAGAGAGAGAGTGGTCAAAGACAATTATCATAAACCCACGAATGGGTATTACTTAACCCATTATTGACTGGTCCAAGCGTTCACCCACAAATTCTTATAGCAACTGCCAATAGAAGAAACTAGACTTTGGGTACTAGAAACATCTTTCTTTGTGACCAAGTTTTGATAGATATTGTTTCCTAGCTCAATAACCAAATATTTTAGGAAGCAAGAGTAACACATCCTAAATTCTATGAGCTTAAGGACTACATTAAGGTAATTCATATTTACTGTAAGAACCAAAAATATCCTGTCCTAGGGATTAGCAAAATCACCAAATCAAGATATGCAAACCTTACCAAATCTAATTTGACCAAGAGGATCCGATCCAAAAATGACAAGTGGGGGGGTTCGGCCAATTTGGCCGAACCACCTATCTAATACATAAAGAGGTTCGGCCTCACTATTCCGTACCTCCTAAAAAAGCAACACCAATGAGGTTCGGCCTCCTAATTTTGTCTCCTAAAAAGGCAACACCAAAGAGGTTCGGCCTCATTATTCCATCCCTCTTAATAAGGTAACACCAAGGGTTTCAGCCTTCTATTTCGTCCCTCTTAATAACATATCACCAAGAGGCTTAGTCCCACTAGTTCATCCCTCTTAATAACATAACACCAAAAGGTTCAGCTTCACTTGTCCGTCCCTTCTAATAACATAACACCAAGAGGTTCAGCCCATAGTCCAACCCCCTAATTGCAAACTCTTAAGAAGTTCGGCCACTTGGTCTGACTCCCATTTTGTGAATTCCAATAGGTTCAACCACTTAGTCCAACCCCCCTTTTTTTATTACAAACTCTAGTAGGCCAAACCCCTTTAACAATCGCACGAGGAAGGTAAGTAAGTAAAAAAAAGTTTTATCCAAAATTATATAGCGTACAATATCCGAAAGAGTCGCAATTGCATAACATGACTGAGTCAACTCAGAAATTAAACATCCACCGAGTTAGACCAGTTACACATTTAAAAGCACTCCTCTTGTAAGTTACAAGAACCAAGAGGAATGAGTCTTCAATGTTATCAAAACATCATGGGCTTTTCTTGTCATAAATGCTAGACAATATAGGTAGGTAGTTACAACTGAGTTTACCATCATCATTAAGGAGACTACTCTATAAATAGAAAGTCTCTCCCATTTAAACCCAAGGCACAAGCCACACAAGAAATCCCTTAATCTTATTTCCTTCTTGTTGCTCTGCAATTTATTCTAAATTCTAACTTGAACGTTGGAGACCCTTTGGCCGGCACCACACCAGTGTCTTTTCAGGTGAAGAGTGACAAAGAAGACGATCCGAAAAGAAGTCCATCGGAGAAGATAATCGGAGCCATCATTAATTGTGACACGAAGTTAGCAGATCCAGAAATCAAGTGTAACACAGATCTCAAGGAATGAGAGATCCAAAAACTCTCCTACATTTACCATGACACGAAATAACTCCAATGGATCCTTTTAATGGTGTACCATAAACTACCTTACTGAACTCCCCCTCCCTTCTAAACAAAAATAAATAAAATAGTTTGGGATAATGTAAAAAACATGCAACCAAAATTCGAAGACCCAAATCAAACATGTACAAAAGTAAAGAGTTTCTAGTTGCATCTTGCCTTCAGGTTCCACGAGTTTAAAGGTGCAAGAAAATTTCAGATATTTTGGAACAATTCTATTGCCACAACTTTTACATATAACACATCAATTAATGAAATCATGTTTTACACTTCAAATAGATTAAAAAAAGACCAAAATAATCTTCTAGGATTTCTTAGAAAAGGCTTCTTTGAAAAAATTAAGAGAAGAAACCCTAAAAAGGGATAGGGAGGGAACATGAGAAAGGAGGAAAGGTTGAGGGAAAGAGAAAAGGAGGAGAATGAATTTGATTTCAAAAACCCTACAAGAAACCCTAGATTTCAAACAAAAAAAGAGTAGAACTCTCCAAAACACTAAACAATTTCTCTTTGAAGAAAGCATTTGGAGGAGAAGAACTAGGTTTGGTCTCTCTCTCTAAAAAGAGAGCTTTTGAGGAAAAATAGATTTGGTTATTTTCTAGAAGAAAAATTGAGTACCATAGTAAAAAGTAAAAAATAAAGGCTAGCTACATCCCGGCAAGTCATTAAATAAGTAAATCTTGGTGTGTAATAAAGAAAAGGTGGTGTACCAATAGAATTTCTCTAATGTTATTAACCAAACAGTGAAATGATCCAACAAGAAAACAGATAAAGAATCTAAATGATGTTCGCAGTGACTATTGTCACGCTAATCAAACACAATACTGTAACGAAAACCTAGCCAAGGATACCACCACCACATTAAAAGCCTAAGAGAGCACCTTCTGCCCTAGGTCTTCATCCCCATTTAGCCATAATTTAATTTCTATTAATTTTTCTAGAAACCCTATTCAATACAAATCTTTTGAAAGTTCATACTAACTTGAGTCTAAAAATAGCGAAATTTTTCATTTTGACAATCAGAATTATATTCTTGGCATGATTCCAAATTCATTAAGACTAGCCTATTAATGTTAAACATAAATAATTACTTCCACTGAGCTCCACATAATTGGATTTTGTAACTTACGTTGAAGGGGCCTGAAGTAAGCAATAAGCAAGAAAAACAGCAATCATTGCCCATATCCCCCTGGAAAAAATGAAGCATGAGATCAATGGAAAGAACAAGTTTAATAAAGAAACCTATGCAACAAGGACATGGCACTTTAGGATTTTGTTTTGTCAAACTCATGTCGACACACCCTAACACATCCTAACATGTAGTGAAATCCTGTAGTTTAAAGGATTTCAATAAGAATGACTTTCAAACAAAGCTGGCGTAATGCTCCACAACGAATTTAGTAAGTTGTTGTACACAAACCTGTTTTGATAACCATAGATATACTTTTAGTAAATCTACTTTTGTTAAGCTAAGTTTTGTAGAATGTTCACTTTTCAAATTTTTGCACCTTATCTTTATCTTTGACAAAAATAAGTGTACAGAGGATGTGTACAGGTTAGCTTTTTGGACTTCGCAAAGCTTTCCATGAAGGGCATCAACAAAAAATTATTGCCCTACTTACATTAGAAAAAACCAATAAGAAGACCTCCATAAATATCAATTACATTATTTGAAATTAAAGCTACTAACCAAACAACTTACCTCTTCACAGATGTAACAAGATCACCAGATGAACTATTCTCCGGATCAAGAGCTCCACTTGCCCAACTAACAAACATATAAAATAAATAATCATTCATGATTCAACCGGTTTTCTAAAGAAATTACTCTCTTGACATATGAACAACCTGACATTCTACAAAAACCTCAACAAAAATAAATAAGATCCTCATAAAACCATTTGATTGATCATAAATTCAAAATTTACCAAGCATTCTACATTTATAATCGATTAATTCACTGCGGATGTGGAATCTAAGCCAGTGGTAGGTTGTCAAGATGGAACTTTGTTTCCCCCTTGAAACCTACTTGATCAACATGTGGTGCTGGCATTCCACTTTAGATGCCATATATACGATTCCCGAAAGAAGTATTGATTTAAATCCTGGTCAAATTCCAACATGAGCAGAACCATCATGATGCACTAAACAGCTATATCTTATCCAGTTGATGTATAATAAGCATTATGTTTCTCACATGTAAAACATTTCTTTGCCAAAAAATCAAACCACGGATGGATGGTGAGTATTAATGTTTGACTACAAATTCTGTCTTTAGTGAACAAAAATTGAAGCTCCGCTACAGATTCCGTGTCTTTAGTGAATAAAAATTGAAGCTCCACCACAACAATTTTCCTTTGATCTTCAGGAATAACATTCTCCACATCTTTCCATATGGCTCAACTGAACAAAAAATGGAATATTGACCCAGATGAACCAGCCTCAGAAAGGGAGCGCATTTGATCTCCAACTAGCAAAAAACCTCCAACACCCTTCAATGCATAACTAACAAATTCTAAACAGCTAAAGGAAGTTCATAACTATTTATTCTATATGACATTTTGTGTTAAAAAGAATTTAGATTAGTTGAGCTGAAAACATAAGAGGTTCGTAAAGATCTTAGCATTGGATAAAAACTTTTAAGGGTTTCATGGGTTATCCTATAGAATGTAAATTAAATGGCCAATCCTTGGATAAATCTAGTACAGAGAAACTGACAAACGCACTTGTAGGTACATGGATGCAACAATCACGCAACTACAACGATTCTATTTATATTCTTTTATTTTTACTTTTTTGATAGATAAAGAAATTAATTGACCAAAATAAAATGAAAACGAGGAGGTCGACAGACCAACCTATGTACAAGGATTAAGGAGAGGAAAAAAATGACATATCAAGTAACCTGTCCCAATTATTGACTAAGAATCAAATCCCATCTAAACACAATATACTATAAAACTACAATGATTCTAAACTAGCACTCATAATAATGCATTTAAAGCATTCCAATTATTTTTTATATGATGAGTCTCGCATTAATCCATACTTGAAATTCAGCACACTTGGAACACATTTTTTTTTGTTGAGACCATTATCTAAAAAATATATATGCCCTCAAGAACTATTATTTTCCATTTGATCATTTAGAAAAATTAAGTACAAAGAAATAATATAATTAAAACAGAAAGTTGTGTAACAATTGGATGGAATTGTATGCAATTAATCAAGAGCCACAAATTCAACAAGACTTTCAAGCCTCTTGATTGAGTTAATACATGCCCGGAACCTTAACCATGTTCAAGCACGAAGAAGAATGCGATGAAGACTCATACCTTTTGTCTGGAAAAGGAAGAAACAATAGGATCATTGCTCACAAGTACATCAATGAAGAAGAAGTATTTAAGAAAATCAAGCAAAATATATTCTTTTGAAGCTCTATTGTTAAAGGGACTTACTAACACTTATTTTGCCTCAAACTAAGATATTTTCATCCAAGAAAATTTACTTTTTCTTGCTACTGACAAACTTCCTTTCTTTAGATTTTTCCCTTCTATGCTCTCCTTATTTGAGGGTTAACTCCCACTTTCATATTAAAAAATTCATGACTCTACTTCCAAAAAAATATGTATGAATTAGTGCCCAGATACAGGGCACTATATACCATCCATAACTTCTTAGTAACAATTTATGGTGCAATAGGGAGAACCAAGACCAGATGCCAAAAATTCAAACCCTATTCTATGATTTGGATTGAAGAAGCTATTGCAGGATAAGATAAACGATACAGATACTGATATGGGAAATGGGGAAACAACTCATTTCTCAAATCTTGGACAGATATAGACAAGAACATTGTCGGGAACCAAAATAGTACATAACTTAGATCCTTGCAGTATATGGCATTGGTAGGGAAAAATTATCTGCATTATCATCGCTTTTGGTAGATGTAATGCATCAATCCTGTTTCAAATTCATCTTTGGGTCATTTGAATATCCCAACTCATATATAGTAAGGGATATCAAAAAGCAGAATGGATCATGTTGGTCTGTTTTCTCTCCCAGTTTCAGTCCATTTCCCTCCTAATATCTGATTTTCTTCTCTGCAAAGTGAATTGATAATCAAGAATACATAACATGTATCTAAACTTCGAAGATTTATCTTAACAAACACCCTCTTACGTTAATTAACATGTCTTACACCCATGAGCATAATAGTCAATTTTAAGTAACAGTGATAAGAATTAAAGCATAATTAATAAACTTAAAAAGGAAAAAATATGTTTATTACCAAATGAGAACACACACTTTGATTGAAGAAAACTTCTTGGGACAGTCCAATATAACCCCAGCTAGAGTGACAAACATATTTTCATTTCTATTTGTATAGAAGTTAATGAACAATCTATTCTTATCTTGGTTTAAATCTCCTTCAAAAAACATTGACAGCTTTTATTAGGATCCCAAAATCCATTATATGGTAACTCGCTGACTCAATGAATCCTGAGTTTACATGCCCCATTAGCAGTCATTAGTCGATGCCTAGCATTAATAGCAGCTTTGGGGGCATGATTTTATATGGTTGAGTTAGATCAGGCGATAAAACCTGTAGAATCAGATTCATGCAAAAGTTGGTAAAGCTCAAAAACAGTTTTTAGTTGCCAAAAACAAAGACAAACAAGAATGACAGATGTCACCTAAGGAAATCTCTCTTAACAAAGACAAATCCTACCGTAGAAAGGTAAGATTTATAACTCCATATCTCATAAAATGAACCAGTAAATTTGGCTAACTTAATTTCATTTTCTTAAGATCAAAACCATTTCCTGAGCATGGATACTCACATAAGAAGGCATGCACCAACAAGTAGCAATGTAACAGTACGAGGTTTATATGCCCAAGCAGTCCATGGATCAAGTTCATTACCACCAGTGGCCAAGATCACCTCACCATTTTCTCGAACAATACGATCCCTTTCCCTTCTTGTTTTCCTATGATCATTAGACTCCATAGGCCTCCTACTCAAGGTGCAATTAATCCCTATAAATCATAGGAAATATCGATACATGAGAAAGATAGTTATTATAAGTTATGCAAAGAAATAATACCAAACCTTGTCACTTATCACAGGAATGTGAATCTTCATCAACACCAATAAAATGTGAGACACTAACATTATTTCCCAGAAAATGTGAGATGACTGTTTCCATGAAGAAGTATTAGATGGTTTGGATTGTGTAGCTACTTATCCAAAATAAAATATAAGATGAAAATGCATAGAAATGGCCAATGTGATATTCGACCAAAAATAAAACCATATGTGCATCCAAAAGAATACAATACCAAAAGATTAACGTCTCATCATTCAACCATTCAATTATGAGAGATTGTTTATTTGAATACATAAATTTTTTTAAATTTAGGTATAAAGGACATTTGAGTCAAAACTGTACAAGTAGGTCACTGGAAAACCCATGTTCTAATCAACCATATAATCAGGTAAAACCCAACAATCAATCTCAAAAAATAAAAAAACACACTAATTAGATCTGTTGAAAAATTGGAAGCTGAAAGTGTATATCAGGGATAGCAAGAGTAACAAAGTCAAGATAACTCATGAGGAATCGACTGCAAATGCTTTTCACACAATTGTTAAGTGCCCCTAGAGTTTTAAAAATAAAAAGTGAAGAGTAGATGTGCCCAATTTTCCAAAATGCAGATGCAAAACAAAGTGGATAATGCCTGGTGAGTATTCACCACTAGATGTTCATCATATCTAAAATTAGAGCTTTTTTTTTTGAAGGGTAAAGAGTTTGAGGTTTGTATGGTGAAGTTGGGTTCAAGGAGGTTTGAACCTAGGACGTAAGAACAACTCTCCCCATGTCTTACCTACTTAGCTAACTTGGCACTTAGCAAAATAACCATGAGCAAACATGATCAACCAAGTGATATAAACACAAAAGTGTGGTATTAAATTTCAACATATCTCCATAAAATATACCCAAAAAAATATTCCATTTTCATATGGCTTGATAGGAAATTCAATTGACAATTTTTCTTTTGATATATATTTAGGTGGAATCGACTATTTATTTTGCAAATATTTTGGGGAACAGTATATTTTAAAAGAAACAACCAAATTTCAGATATTAAGGTGAAAGATTTTGGTGAAAATATTGGGATGAACGGTAAATTTATAAAAGGAGTATTGTTTCAAAAAATTTGAAAATATATTTTAAATTTTTTGACAAAATCGGTAAAAGTAGCAAATTTAAATTGCTTCCAGAAAGGACTTTTAAATTACACAATATTCATTAATTAGCATGAATAGACTTCGTATGGGAAGAAAAAAAATGAGTTAACATTGATTAGTTCTCTCTTATCCATAAGCCAGCTTATTTTGATATACTATTTGCAAGTAAATATTAGCACAAACGTACTATTATTAATATTGTAAGTACTTGGATTCATGGTTCAAAATTCTGCACAATTTTGGAATGTTTTGTAGAAACATTCCGGTTTTGACTTTAGCCAGAACAAGACTTGATCTCAAAATGTTGAATATTTCAGGAATGTTTCAGTCGAAACCATTTCAGTTTTTCTCCTGCCCTAAACATTGACCCGAACGAGACTTTAAACCTTGGTTGGATATCTGAATAATTTATATTCATGTATACTTGAAAATGGAAATAAAAATATACATATACATATAAAGGGAGTAATGTAATATATACTAATTTGTTCCTATAAGCAAGTGTTTTATGTATTAAGGTTACGTAGTTAATGTGACAAGATTATACTCATTTTCATGTATAATATATAACAGAATTGTTTTTGATATCAGACTCTTATATACCTATATGAACGTGTCGAAAAACATTATTGATCTTCATTTCCACACTCCATTCATGGTTCACTCTACTTTGATGATTTATGAATGTGTTTCATGCTTGTTTTATCATTTCCTATAGCTACATTGAAAATTTTCTCAATATTTCCAGAATTTCCGTGAATACCGTATCAACTCCACACCGAACTAAACATTTTTACGAAATATTCCATTTCCAAGATGACCGTAATAGACACCAAAATGTGCTTCCATATATTATATAGGCAATATCTGCATAACAATATACTTATCTGGCAAGAACAAATAACCACAAGCGGAAAGAACAGCTTAGTAATCATCCTTCAAATATTAAAGTCATTGTAATGTCACGGCTATACTATGTACCAGTTCCAGTACCGTTTCAGGCACTTAACATAACATGCATGGATGTTCCTGATAGTGATTCGATGCACATTTCGTAATCTAAAACATTTAAAAAGAAAACCTAATTATGGATCGATACAATTCAACACACGTAAGTGGTCGATTCAACAAAATATAGAACCATCCCATGAATAAATTCATAACTAAAGAAAAAGTTAGGTATCTAAGTAAGCAAATCTAGAACTTCTAACACCTCACTCCATTCGTAGATATTCAAATAAACTCACATACAAGACAACCTTGACTGAAGAAATTACAATTCAATATTGGATATTAAGGATTCATAGTCCTTAATAACTTCTGTACCTCAAAGTTTATTTCTATCCCACCAAAACGTGCTTAAAGATCTGGACTCCCTTGTTTCCAAACTAATCTTCCCAACAGTTTTTAAACATGTAGATGTAATCATGAACAGTAGTAATTAATGTATACCAACTGAGATCATTTGACTTAAAGGGTACAAAATTTGATCACTACTCATGAATCCCACTCAAAACCAGAGTGAATCGAACTAAAAACTTAAGATTCCATGTGTGAAACTTATTTGGGGTGGTGGGCCTTCTTGTGAAAAACTTAACATCAGTCACCAAACATCCCTCAACAGTCAAAGCCTGTGTTGTCGTCCTTATAACAAACTTTTCTTGGAATATCATATATAAAAAATAAAGCACTGATCTATTTAAGTTTCTGAAAGTCATGGAATCATGAAATTCAGACTAATTTCAACAAAACCCACAATTCAATCTCTCCATATAAACACTACAGAGAAGTTTCTGCTTAACAGTAAAAATTACATTTTCATTCAGAACTCTCAAATGATAATTTAAGCATGATTCAACCCACACACACACACACACACACAAAAAAATGTAGAAATCAACACAGCTTATCATTTCCAATACAAAGTTACAAACACCTAAAGCCCAAGAAAAACAAAGAATTTTAAAGTGAAAATCCACATAAACTCCCCTGAATGAAAACATTTAATTCAATAGTACAGAACGAAGCAAAAAATAATAATAATAATTGTCAAAATTATCCAAAACGTTGTACTTTAGAATCAAATCGAAAGCAAGTAAAGAACAACATAAAATAAAGAATAAATCCTAAATGATGTAAAAAAAATAATTAAAAAGAATTGGATTACGTACACTTGAGATTCAATAAAGAGATTCAAAATGCAGAAGAACAAAACAATGGAACAATAAAAAGATTCAGTGAGAGAGAGAGAGTGAGAGACAGATTTTAAAAAAATGATTGGTGATTATTAAAAAATAAAAGAAGCGACGAAGGAGGAGAAAGTTAACTTTAATAAAAAGGAGAGTTAATTACTCTGGGGTTTGCTTGCGTAGAAGACGCCGACAAGGTGGCGTTAACCGTACGATTAGGTGAACAAGAAGATCTTAACCGTTGAAGATGAGGGCTTTTCACAGAGGAAGTAAATGATAAGAGGGACTTCTTGAAATATGAGGAGAGAGAGAGAGAGAGAGAGAGAGTCTGCACAGCTTAAACTTAAAGGAGAGAAGAGAAAGTTGTTTGTGATTTATGAGAGTAGTGAACAGGTGTACGATGGTCAAAGAGAGCTTTGAAGATATTAATAGAATGAATTTAGATATGCTTTAGATTTTAAAATGCCCAGATTACCCTTTAGGTTTTTACGTAATTGCACCGTCTTGGCTGAAGAATGAAGGATTAAAACGACCAAAATGCCCTTCTAAGTGATTTTGTTTGGAAATTTTTATGTTCATGGTATAAGGGGTGTGGGAAACATCTAATTTCTAAATCCGATTAATGTTCATGTTGACTAAGATGACTCAGATGAGTTATCTTGGATTCAGTGAGTTACTCAGATGAGTTATCTTGGATTCAGTGAGTTGTAAGGGATCCCACGTATCAAGTCTTAATAAAATGGTATAACTGAATTTGATATGCTAACATCCAAGATTTCATGATAATATTAATATGAATCATGCTAGTCTGACTACCCCACGTGGCAAACTCAATTGACTACCCTGACGTGATAAGTTCAGGAATCGTAGATCTACACTCCTTGGGATACACGTTTGCACTTCCCCATAAAATAGTATTTCTCGAGGGAATCATGTTTCTCGAGGTACGTGGATCTACGATTCTCAAACTTGTCACTTCAGGTTGTTGATTGAGTATGCCACGTGGAGTAGTTAGATTATCATGACTCTATTAATATCCTCCACAACCATACTTCTTCCATTACACATATACTAGCATTTGCTCATATATATAGCATGAGCATCTTCCTTGGAGTTAAAGGGGTAAAAGAGAAAATATGGTAAAGTTAAAAGAGTATTATTAAAGAAATTGAAGGAAAGGAAAAAAAAAACAATAAAGTTGCGTGAAAAGAAGATGAAGGCAATAAAGTAGGTTTTTATGGACCTCACTTCTTTGTCTCAATCTTTATATCCTATAATGGGACTTAACATTGTAAAATTAGAGGTATATTATTGAAAGGAGATGGGAAGGAGGGAAGGACAGACAATAAAATTGAAGGGGGTGAAGAACAAAGACAATAAAATTGGTATTATGGAACTCACTCCATTGTAGTTAGAGTAAAATGTTTATACCCCCACAAAACTAAAGTTTGAGTGGGATCTACCATTCTATTTTATTATATCTCCAAGAAATGTGTTATCAAGATAAACATAAATCTCGATTGTTGGTTGTATCTAAACAGTTGGGATCATGTGTTTTCTCATGAGTCATTCTTCATGGGTTAAGGGATTCCAACCCTATGTTATCAACAATTTTGATATATTTCATTGTAAAATTAGGAAATATTAGGGCCAGTTGGATTTTAATCGTTCTTACTTATACGTGTCTTTTTTATCCTCTTATATGATAATTTTCTAATATTTTAGGCCACAAAATAATTTTTTAATGTTGAGATAATTAAGTGCAATCGAAACTAAAATGCCCTAAAGAATTTTATAGCAAAAAATGATAAATGGATTTATCTTTGTTTTGAAGTTTACAAAGATAGCTCCCATCAACCTACATATTACATACAAAAATTGTGTTTTTTTGAAGCATTGTAAACACCTAAATAGCATGAAAAATGTCTGACATTAGGTTAAAAATCTGAAAATCCCAATGTCAAAGCCTTGAACCGAAGTCAAAAATCCAATCAAAATCCAAAGGGATTGGGGCTTGGGGATCATTCAAGTGTAAAATTTTATTCTTATCTGCATTTAGAATGCGGATATGAAAAAGAATATTCTTGTTCACACTTCAAATGCAAACAAGAACAAACTTATATATGTAAGCATTTGGAATACATACCAGAATGTAAGTACATAAAAATGTACTCCATTATTTTTTTAGAAATATCGTGTAGGATTAAGGAGCATTCATAAAAGATGGATACAAATACTAACAAGAATATTTTGAGGTCCCCTCCTCCATGCCACATTGACTTGGTATTCTCCAAGGCCTTCCAAAACTTATGGGAAGATCATCTCAAAATGATTGCATTAGTGAGAATTAAAATATAAAGAGATGAAAGTCGTTCAATTCCCACCATACCCATTCGTTAAGGATGAAATTAGGGATAGTTCTCACCCAACGAGTGAAAATATTAATAATAGTATATGTGTAGGCTATTACATCCCTAAAAATATCTTAAACCCCCATGCCATTTGGCATTTTCTATCATACCTTCTAAAATGTTTGTTACTTGAAAAATCATTATAGGCTCGTTAATGGAAAATTAGCCTTTAAGCCCCTTAGTAATCAAAATGCCAAGAGACAAAATAGGATAGATTTTCATTATACCCCAAACTAAAAAAGAGATTAATGTCTACTCACACCAATATTTTAAAAACTAGATGTGTGGATCCTTATATTCCCAAAGTGATCATGAGAAGATTATAACTAGGAGGGACGTCTCAAGGCTTAAACCAATAATTTTCTTATTTAAAAAACCCTATTAAAATATATTTTCTCTATTATTTACTCTTCCTAACACCATTAAGGTCTCAAAGCTTCCTTGGGAATAGTCTCAACGTCAGCTTCTGAGAGTAGGTCAACTTCAGTCATCTCATCTTCACCCTCTAAAATATCAACGAGGTGAGCTTCCACCACTTGTTCTTCTATACCCAAGGATAGTCTAAGTGGTTTAACCTCCATCTTTTGAAACCAATCCAAGTACGAGTTTAAAAGGTAATGAGTTTGGATCTATATATTTGGGACAAGGGAAGTTTATGACATTCTGAGGTTCGAAAAGTGCCATAACCTCCACCCACATAGAGTTTTTGTCTTCCATGCTTGCTTTTTCCACCTCCCAATAAAATTGACCTTGGCACTTCTCAACAAAAAAAAAATGTTTATTTGAAAAAGAAATAATGAAATAAAATAACGCAAGTCTCAGTTAACATTTTTAATAGAGTTATGAAAATTTTTAATTCAAGATTAATGATGTCTATCAAGATATGAGAAAATATAAAAGTAATGTCAAACCTAACGGCTATCATTCTTTTAAATAATATAAAATATTCGAGAACTTTATAGAGATGCCAATAGGTTCAAATGTTATCTCACAATTCTTAAAGCTGGGAGAATTTCTTTTTTTTTTTTTTTTACGTATTTTTTTGAAGAATTTTATAATAAGAACCTAAGTGAATGCATATTTTTGTTTGAGAGAAAAAGCAGGCCTGAGAACAAAATAAGATAGTAAAAGACAAGATTTTTATTTTTATTTTTTATGAGATAAAATTTCAAAAGTATAAAGAGAAAAAGACATTAAAAAAAAATAGTATTTCCTTTCTTAAGATTTAGAAAGAGTGAGAGACACGATCCAAACCTTGTTCAATTATGGATTGTTTCTATAATAGGAATAAATGGGTAAATGAGAGAAGTTGAGTAGCTAAATGGTGGGCTTTGTTAGGAATTTCTAAAAATTGAAGAAGAAGAAAGATAATGGACGAGCTCATAATGAGAGAGATCCAAAATCTTTTTTTGCCTTCTTTCTGATCTAGTTCTTTTTGTTGTAGATCAAAAACTATCAACGAATAATTAGTAGTTTAATTTCAAGAATGAGAGATATATTGAGACATGTATAATTGGGTTGTTTTTATTAGAGTGATCTGAGGAACATATGAGAGAATTAGCTTAGCTTGGAATGAGTTGGTTTAGATAAGTTATAATAATCTCCACACGTAAGAATGTTGGTTCATTTGATGATGAGAGGGTGAGTTGAGGGAATTGAAAAAAATAAAAAAAGGAAAGAGAAAGATAGGTGTAGAGTTTAGGAGGTGTTAAACAAGTGATTTATTAATTATCTTGGATAATGATTACATTTCTCATTGGATTTATAAAGATTCAATCTATCCATAAATATGGAAAGATAATCAATCAATCCAATATTGTATTATACTTAATTGACGCATTAGAGATTTTAAATAATATGTTAAAATCTTTGAATAAAAAGAGAAGAATTAAAGAGGAAAAGGAGGTTGTTAGTGTGTGAGAGAAAATAAGACATAGATCAAAGAAGAAGAGTGGGGTACCTGGGTATTTTGGTGTGTGTCTCTTACTACACAAATAAAATGTTTAATTATAATAATTTTCTTACATGAACTTACAACTAATAAATAAATTACAACTGTACACTATTTATTTTTAAAGACAAGTATAAAAAGATTACAACCAATTCACAAGAGAGTAAATTTGTATAAGTGACAAATGCAAAAGGTCGATGCCCCATGTTCTTGTTTTATCTAACATCCCCCCTCAAGTTGAACTATGCGGACCATGGACAAAGATGACTGTGGTAAGCTTTTGGTGAACAAGTCAATAAGTTAGCCCATGGACGCTACATAATGAATAACTATCATTATGAAAGATATTTTTTCATTTGAAACGATAGTCTAACTCGATATGTTTTGAACAAGTATGTCATATTGGGTTAAAGCTCATATTGCATTATTGTTGTCACAAATATTGTACAAACATTAGAAAGAATGATTCCAAGATCTTGAATAATAAAAGACAACCATATAATCTCAATTGTGATTGTTGCAAATAAGTTATATTCAATTTCAGAACGAGATTGTGCAACTACGGATTACTTTTTTGCACTTCAAGAAATCAACTTTTTACTAGAAAACACTACATGACCTGTGGTCGATCTCTTTGTGTTGGGGTAACCAACCCAACCAGAGTCATATTAGCCAATTAACGAAGTAGAACTAAATGAAAAAATTTGCAAACCATAATGTAGTATTCCTTTGAGGTGGTGTAATAAACGCTTGAGCCCTGTTTGGATATCAGGAGTAGGATTACTATTCCAAAGAATAAGAGTTGGAATACTCTATGAAAGAGTTAAAAAAGTAATTCTATATAGAAATAGTGTTTGGCAATCAACTCTGTGAAGTACTAGCAAAAGTACCTTTTTACTGGAAGTCTATTTGAGAACCATACTGACTTTTCATGACTTCTAAGAAAAAAACTAGAATACCCTTATATTCTACCAATTACTATTTTTTGTCTTTTAGTATCATAATTTGCGTTCAAAACTATTCTGTTTTTGACATTTTAACTATAAATATTAATATAATGTGTATTTAAATTCAAATATACTCAAAATTTTAAAAAAATTGACAGTACCTCCCTTAAAAATTGGATGTTTTAGCCTATCAACTGTTGAATTACCATATATATAAAAGATGTCTTAAATATATATATTTAAGAAATAACATCATAATTAACACGACTATTAAAATTAAAATTATTATGAACTGCAATATATTACATCTTATTGATGCATTAAAAAACAAATCATTGGTGGTCTTTTGTTGTCTATTTTTCTTCACATACTTATTAGTTACATCAACTTTATCAATAAATTCAACTTCATCAACCCATAAAAATCCTTCAGTATGATTCTAGAATTAAAGAAGAAATAAATTTTATCAGATTATAACTAAAAATAGATATATTGTAAGAAAAATATGATAAGTTCATATTTGTCTTATTGACAATTATTAACTTCCAAGATGGACACCTATAAAATTTTCTACTTTTGTTTTCTTTGATTCTAACAATAATAATAACCAACTCCCAACCATACGAACAATAGAATGCCATTAAAACTACAATCAAAGATTTCACATGCATGAAAAATTAAAATAGATAAATTTAAAATATCTTAAATGAATAACAAGTCAAATGTTTAACAACATTTAAATTAAAATATTGAATTTAAGACAAGTCATCCTTATATATTAATATCATACTGATTATAGGCCTCTTTTATAGTTTCTATTATGATTTCTCTATTTTGTTCAATAGTCTTATTTGTTTGACGATGTAAATACACAATTGGATTTCTATGATTTAAAGATATGGATCATTCTTCTACAAAATCATTTTGATCATATTAAACAAATTTCACATCTCTTAAATTTTTTTTTAAAATAAAATTGTGTAGTCCCATATAAGCAATCACATTCTCTTTTTATACAAATCTAATTGATTAAATGAAAACATTAAACATGTATTTCATTTTATATATCAAAATAAGCAACAGATACATAATACACAATGGTGGAGTATTGGAATTAGAGAGTTGGGATTCACGACTGGATCGCTTCTAGTCGGGACATGATGCTACAATTCTTCTCTAACTTTTAGTTCCTGATTTTGTAGTCAGTCGTTATATTTACCACGTTTGGTTGACCATTTATCCGGCTCAGGCTGACCGTTTGACGTGACCGTAAGCAATGGGTCTCTTTTCGATTTGTCAAAACGTTCGACTACTATACATTGTTAATGATCACTAACTAATCATCTTCGTCTATACCTATCAGGCGTACATGTGATTCCCAAATATACAAATCATTCGTATACGACCACCTTTACATTACAAGTTCACTGGTAAAGATAGAGAGGAATATCCCGGATTTTAGTTGTGACTCCACTCTCATACGCGTCCCATACAACGTATGAGCTTGGTGGTCCTTACCGTACATCCCAGGATAGTACACCACTCCGGATGATATGACGCAATATCCCTTCAGGCATTCACAAACTCTTTAACAGCTCACAAAATAGCTACACACACACACACACACACACACACACACACACATATATATATATATATATTATTTTCATTTGAAAATAAAAGAGAAATTAACAATACAATGTTGAGAATGGATATCAAGTTTCCTACCATACAATTGTAGCCAAACGGCCTAAAATAAATAACAGAACAAAAACGTAAACAGCGCCTCGCACTAACAAAAAGCAAATAAACATGTAACCAGTAATATTATCCCTTGATACCCGTTCACCAACCTACACACAATACAATAATGTAAAATGCAAACATCACCCCTCGGGTGTGATTCTGACATTTTACAGTTTTCATACTCTTTTTTCCTTTTTTTTCGAATTTTACAATTTTTAATCTCTCAAACAAAATATCCACTTTCTAATATTCATCAACTCAATATGAGTTAATTGAATATTAAATCATTTTTCAAATTATTAAATTTATTTTTATCAATAACATTGAAAAAATACAAAACTTAAATCAAAACGCGGTCCAAGCGATACACATGACCCAACTAACAAAAATAACCTGGTGAAATATCCTACCCACGTATAATTTATTATAAAATACAGTTAAACATATCAAACGTGCAAGTTTTAATGTGAATTTGAAATAACCAATTGAATTCAATAATTTTTGAAAATTCACCACAAATTTTTAATAAAATTCAAAATGCAATTTTCACAATCTACAATTACTAATAGAAATTGAGAGTTCCTTACAATCTCTAGGCGACGAAATTGAAACACGTGCACAGAAATCGAGACGATCGACGTGAAAATCGAGACGGATTGAATTTCAAAATGGCTGATTTTTGAATCTGACCCGGTGATTTTGAAGATCTCGATGCCGTTGTCCTTTTTCCCTTCTACAACGGAAGATAGTTTGACCTTAAAACGGATGAAATCTGAGGTCGAAGTTTCAAAATTCTTGTATATACGTACAGCTGATTTTTGACGATATGGAGTGAAAAAGATCAGAAAACAGAAGGAATTTGGGTGGATTTTGTAGAGAATGAGGTTGCGGACGTTTCTCACTTTTGTGTCAGTCGACGACGGTGAGCAGTTTATCGTAGATTTACGGTTGAAATTCGAAGAAAAAATGAATTTTTTTCGTTTAATTTTCGTTGGCTATTAGACGAGTTTAAAAAAAAATTAAAATTTTATTTATATAAAATTTAGGATGAAATCGATATTTCGCCTATTATTTCGATCGACGATAATTTGACCGTCCAGACTCTAAAAATGACGAATAAATACTCTATTTCACCTAATTTTTCATTTCGGATCTAATGGTACAATCAATTTCTACAAATTCTGTCTCTAACAAAAATTTATATTTTTGGCCTGAGGTGACTCCTAAAATTGATGTCATTTTTATTTTTGACGATAATTCGACTTTCTGGTCTCCAAAAATGACAAGTAAATAGTCCACGTTTAATAATTTTTTGTTACAAATCCAATGGTATGATCAAATCTTAATAATTCTTTCTATAGCAAAAAGTTACTATTTTAACATGATCTGACTCGATAATCGAGGATTTTGTAACTTTTATATTCGGATTCGTATTTAAACTTGCTTACAGGCTAAAGTATGTTTTTCGATCATTTTGAATCCAATGGTGAGGTCAGATTCAATTAAAAATGATGAGAAACATCCTAAAATTTTACCCCTAACTCTCACTTTTAAGATTTTTTTAAAATTCCAATATTTATTTTTTCTCGAGATACGAATTGAAAACTCAGGATTTTACAAGTTGAGTCTCGGAGACTAAATTAAGACTATCATTAGCATCTAAATTCTCTTCAAAAAACTCATAATTCATTGCAGGAGATCGAGTATGAGAACCAGTGAATATAGTCCTACCGAATATAAGATCCAGTTTATAAACAAATTCGAGACCCTTGAAACAAAATTTAATTTCAGTTGAATAGATCTATAAAAAAGAATAATTATTAATATGATTATTTGATAGAATAAATGCAATTGAATAATCTAGGTTAGAGTATTACTTTCAACCTATCAGTCCACCATACATCATCCATAACAATGACATTCCTTATTCTGTCATATCCAATGCCACTCATATTCATCAAACCATTTCAACTCTTCCAGTCAAGTTTGATTTTATTCTAATGATTTTTAAGTTGTTTCAGTTCGACGTGTACATTCACTATATTCTTAAGCTTTATCGAAGGTTTTTCCAACTTTATTTTTTCAATCCAAGACATATATTGATAAATGTCTTGTAGATTTCTCGAGTCTAGACAAAAAAAAATTTTATCTATTTCAGAAGTCAATTTTTTTCTTTTACATTGGTTTTCAGACATTTTTTGTTACCAATTAAAGTCAATGTACAAAATTTAAAAAACAATATTTTTTTTGATGAAATGTGTAATTTATAGTTTCTACAATAAAATTATCTCTTTAAGATAAAACATGATGTAACAAGAACTACAGAAATTATTGAAAAGAGAAATGTGTAAATCTATGAATTACATAATTAGTCTCAAAATCCAATAACATAATACTAATCATGTAATCATATAAACCATAAATAATCAAGATTAATAAAGCATAAGACTATAAAACATAAAAAATGATGAGAAACACAGTTTTGACCAAAATTACAAAACAAAATTCAATAAAACCATCTCTTTAAGATAAAAAAGAATAAAATAAGCATGTTTGCTCATCTTTTGTTATGGTTTACCTTGACAATAAATGTTTTCAAGTCAAACACCTTATATTTTATATCATAAATGCATTATTGATATGATTCAACATTTACAAAAGCATAAATCATGTAATAATCTTAATTTATAAACCATCTCTTTTGTTTTGATTTATCAATTATATGAGCAAGTAAAATTCAATAAAACCATTTCTTTAAGATAAAATAAAATAAAATAAGCATGTTTGTTCATCTTTTGTTATGGTTTATCTTAACAAAAAATATTTTCGAGTCAAACATCTTATATTTCATATCATAAATGCATTATTGATATGATTCGACATTTACAAGAGCATAAATCATATAGCAATCTTAATTTATAAACTAAATCAAAGTCAAGTATCGAAGTACCAAGCTAACAACAATAGCCAAGTAGTTCTAAAATCCATTTCCCATGATAACTCAAATCCTCACTGAATCCTAAAACAAAGACTATGTTGCATATTATTTAAAAAGGGAATAAAACTGGAATTTGTATTTTATTCCCTTGAAGATTTTGTGTTTGATTATTCTTGTTTGTAATAAATTAATGCAAAGCTTTAGATTCAAATATTCAAAAAAAAATGAGTCAACCATCACAAAATCTTCAAAGTGGTGTAAACAAATGTTTAAATTTTTTGTAATCTGGTATATGAAAATGTTTAAGGCTATACAAGTAGGGTCATTGAAGCAAGTTGCATTTGTTGTTGGTCCATATTGAAGATAAAACACAAATGAAAAGTTACAATAGGTTATTGTTATTCTAGGAATAAGAATTTCCCTTGATGCATAGATCGAAATTATTTATGATTCTCTTTTTTGTTCATGTGTGTGTGGGTTGATGGTAAATGTAAACATGTCTAACAATCATATATGAAATTATGCCTTGAAGGCACCTGAAATACACCCCAAAACTTGCCTAAATCATGCTTCAAGTCACAAATTGGCACCATTGATCCACCTTAAAATATTTGTCAATTTGACGCTTAGAACATAAATGTTTAATTATAACTGAAGCACGCTATAAAAAGGACTAGACCACTGCCTAAATATATAATAAAAGTTCCTCCAAAACCATAGGAAAGGTATAATAGTGTCATTTTTTATGAGTGAACCAACTAAGTGTTCGAACTTTGGCCTTAAACAAATACCATAAAGCACGTTGAACCACCATGATGCACCAAAACCCACACTTGAACTAATGTCTCAAATCGATGCCAAAACTAATACTTGAAAGCTGACACTTACGTCAAAGAGCAATGGTTGAAAATCTAAGGAACGCCTCAAAAGCATATGTAGTACTTCAATCCAATACTCAAATAACGTCGAAGGTCAAGCCTTAAACCCAATTGAAACCATTTCAGAAACACGACTCAAATTGGTGCCATAACCCACACCTTCCTGGAGCTTAAACCACACTTAAATAACACCGAAATGGTACCTGAAGTCCACATTACCCATCCAAAATATGTAACTTCTCTATGCATCAATAAATTAAATGGCCAAATCATACCCCTCATATATACATTATTTCCCAACCCAAGTGATCACATTGCAACTTATTGTAGTTCATAGAAAAAAAATCTTTGACATGTATACCACACCAAATCTAACTTGCACACATAATACACAAGCTTAACTTCCACTAGATCAATAGGCAATGCCTATGTCCAAAACAATGAGCTCTTATTGATAGAAATTCTCAACAACAAAAAAGTAATTAATTATTTTTTGCTTTGATTCTCCAATTCATTATCCAGAGATTGACTTTTAAATCCTTTTCAACCCTTCATTTATCTTCCTATGGTGTAAAACACTTTCAAACTTGTTCAACATCAATTTTAAATATATTTATATTAGAAAGAGAAACTATTGGCACAACCCTTACTTATTACACTTCAATTTCTTAAATTATTTGATACACCCCAATTAAAGATTAAAACACATTCTTCACACATTATAAAGGTTTGGTTAAAAAAATATCAGAAATTGTTCACGATTATGTTTACACAATAAAAAAAATTCGTTTGAATATTTTCAAATTTATTGTTGTTTTACAGGACGTCATAGGTTATTTGATAAATATCACAAAATCTTCAAAGTGGCTTATATAGTTAAAAGTTGCAGAAATTTCTAAAAAAATTAAATAGAATTGCAATAAATTAATGAGAATAAATGATTTTGTTGGCCGAACGACGTACCTTAGCTTTTCATCTACGGAAAGAAAGAGAGATTAAAAAATATCTAAATAACACAATGGTGTTCTAGTTGGTCGAATGAGAATAAAGACTTTGGTTGGAAATATTCAAGAAAAACCCCTATTTTCATTTGTAGAGAGAGGGAGAGAGATTGAAGAAAATCTGAAGAACACAACAATGTTCTGGTTAGCCGAACGAGCGAAGAGCTCAATCTGCAATAAGGACAGAAAGATGGAAACCTAAACCCTTTTATAGATGAATAAAGCTCTCTAATTGTTTCACAAAAAAAAATCAAAACAAGATCTGAAATATGAATTGAAAATTTCTTTCAAGCTTACTTACTCCCTAATTTTTTTAATAGCGAGAGGGAGGGAAGGTGAATAGCAAGGTTGTATGCCCTAGCTTCATTTCTCTTCTTTGCTTCGCACACCACAAGTTCTTCTAAAATGGTAGAGAGACTAGAGAGGGAAATAATGACGACTAGGGAGGAAGGGTGAAATAGCCCGAAGGTGTTCTGGTTGGCTAAACTACGGAAGAGTTCAATCTACAAAGATAGAGAAGAAATAAGCGATTTCATTTGGATTAGGGCGCAAATGAATTCTAAGGATATTCTAATAGAAATTTTAATAATGTTAAGGGGTATTTTGGTAAAAAAAACTGTTAGATTTTGACTCCTCGCAAGATGAGTTTTGAGAAATAGGTTTATGCAACTTCTTCACAAAGAACAATTTCTTGTTCTTGCACAGAATACCTGTTCGAAGGAATTGCTCATCCAAACGCATTCAAATAACTTTTAACTCCCCGCAAGAGTCAGAACCAGCCAAGGAATCCTATCCAAACGCCCACTTAGCAGTCTTGAAGTATTCTTCAGTAGGAGATTATATATTTTGGCATGAGAAATTTATCAAAAATGTTAAATTTGATCTTGTGATAGTAAAGTATTGAAGTACATCCAATGAGGCTTTGATATAAAATAGGATCTTGAAAATATATGCCTTCCTATGTCAATTTTTGATCAATTTTTATTGGAGTTTAAAGGGATTTTGCATCATCCATATATTTGCATATTGAAAAAGATCTTGAGCATATTTTGATTGTGTGAGAAGTAGACATTCAGAATTGTAGGTTACTTCAATCCCAAGAAAATGATGAAATGTCCTCAAATCTTTCATAGAAAACTCAACTTATAGTTGTTGAATAAAGGATTTCAATAAAGATAAATAGTTGTCGATTAATACTATATCGTTAACAAAATAATCATAATTTTTTTGGTGCTGACAAAAAATAAACATTGAAGTATCTTTCTTGTTGCACACAAAATCATTATGAAGAAGAAATTGATTGAAACGGTCAAACTAAGCTTGTGGTGCGTGTTTTAATTCATGGAGAGCCTTATGAAGGCAACAAACATGATGAAGATAATATGGGTTTTCATACCTTGGGGTTGATCATTAAAAAAAATTTCACGAAGAATGCTATAAAAAAGGTATTTTTAACATCAAGTTGACGGAGTGGTCATTCATGAATAGTAATAAGAAAGACCACCATGAATAGATATATGATTAATATCTAAACTAAATGTTTCATCGTGGTGTAATTTGAGTTGTTAATTATACCCTTTAGCAATGAGTCTGACTTTGTATCTTTCCACATATCCTTAGTATTTAATTTAATTTTAAAAACACAATGACAATCAACAACATTCATATAAAGTTGGTATTGTTCCAAAGATTAGATTTGATTTAAATTAAGTGTATGAATTACCTCATCCATTGCTTCTTTTTAATGGGTATGTTTTATCATAAAATAAATATTTTGATAATTTGATGGTGAAGAAAGAAATGTAGTAATGTATATATGAATGAAAAAAAAATGCAACATCATGAATATGTGTAGACACCCCAATTTGCACGAATTCATTGGAAAAAGTCTAAATTTTCAAAATCTTAAGTTCATTTCAATTAAGAGCCTAAAACCCTTCAACAAGACCACGTTGCATAATAATTGTCACTTAACACTTTTCTTCATGTATACATGCATACATGCATCATGTCATATCATTTTACATGTCCAAACCTTGTCCCTAATCTATATCCAATTTCATACCCACTTCTTTAACCAATTGCTCCAAATCCATAAATTGGTCTAATCTAAACTCATTTTCTATTAACCAATTCATTACCCCTACCTTAACTCAATACTAAGCCCATATCCAAGTTTAATCCAAATATCTAAACCTAAGCCATCCTAAGTCCATAACCCAAATATTCAAACCTAAACCATCCTAAGCTTATAACCAAAATTCAAAATAAAGTCCATATCAAGCCCATAATCTTATATCCTCCCTAAAAGATGACACATGGTGGTCTCTTATAAGTCCTCAATTCTCCAACTTAATTGGAAAGTCAACTCCTTTCAGAAATCTCAAGAATGCCTTTCTTAAAAAGTTTGGTCAAACTAAAATGGTACCTTGATCTTTATAAAAATTTTCAAAATTGAGAGAACTTCCAATCCTACCCACAAAAGGTAGGAATCTTCAAATACATACATAGGAGCTCTCCCATTAGTCAATTTCAAAAATATACATCAACCAATGCTGTGGCGCCCCGCCAAACGCTAACACAAATCCCAATACCAAACCTCAAGGTACTAGGTGGCACCTCGAAATTTCGGCATGGTCTCCTCTGTTTATGTTAACGTTTCACGGAACTCAAACCTGATAAACCAATTTATAATAAAACCTGTATATAAAGCTGTAAATACAGGAAATGAACAGCGGAGGACTAAATTACATCTAACATGTAAGTAGATCAGAGTGCGGAAGATTTAATCATATACAGGTTTACAAAATACTCTCACTCTAACATAGGCCTAAACTCTCAATCCAAAAACTACATACATCTTGGATGAAACTGACAATTCTAACGGATGTAGCCCTAGTACTCACCAGGCAATAAACTCTGATCGTCGATCTGATCGACCAGATACACCTCAATTACTGACTCTACACCTGCCTCGGTAAGTGCTGAAACTAAAAAAAATAGGAAGGAAAGGGTGAGTAACAATGGTTACCCAGTAAGTCCACAGCCAATTCCTACAATAACCCTTCCTAAGCATGATCGAATAAAGCATACTGAACATTTTAATACATGCAAGGTTTTACAAGATGAAGTACGATCAACTGGTACATATAGTCAGAGATGAACAACTAAACAGTTTAAAAATTACTCATAGCATTAATCGTCCATACTCGTTATACATTTTCCATTTTATACAAATAGTATTGACAACATTGAAATAAATGACATGCTTATCAGTTTATAATTCGAAATATAACAACAGATACATACTACAAATGGTGGAGTATTGGAATTAAAGAGTTAGGATTCACAACTGGATTGCTCTCAGTCAGGACATGATATTCTTCAATAACATCGTAGTTCCTGATTTTGTGGCTAGTCGTGTCTACCATGCTTGCGGGACCATTTATCCGGCTCAGGCTGGCCGTTTGACGTGATCGTAAGCAATGGGTCTCTTTTCGATGTGTCAGAACGTTCGACTACTACTAGATTGTTAGTGATCACTGACTAATCATCTTCGTCTATGCCTATCAGGCGTGCATGTAATTCCCAAATGACACTCCACTCGTATACGACCACCTTTACAATACACGTTCATTGGTAAAAATAAGAAAGGAATGGACCCGAAATCCAGTTGTGACTCCACTCTCATACGCGTCCCATACCACGTATGAGTTTGGTGGTCCCTACCGTACATCCCAGGATAGTGTACCCCTCCGGATGATGTGACATACTATCCCTTCAGGCATTCACAAACCCTTTAACAGCTCACAAAATAGCTACGTACATATATGATTTTTCATTTAAAACAAAAAAGAAATTAACAAAACAGGATTGAGAACGTATATCCAGTTCCTACCATGCAACCGTGGCCACCCGGCCTAAAATAAATAACAGTACTCAGCACACGCGCTAACATAATCGGAAATAAACATGCAACCCTTTCATTAATAACCTGGATATCCTTTCACCAACATACACACAACATACAATGTAAAAGGCAGACATCACCCCTCGGGTGTGATTCTGACAATTTACCGTTTCATCCCTTTCTCATTCTTTCAATATTCTCATTTTTCGTCTTTTCAAATCAACCATCCATTTCCAATCTTTTAAGGTCATTATTTTGGTATTTCCATTGAAAACCTTCAAAGTTTATTCACAAACAAGGTCCCGATGATGCACGGGGCAAAAGCTGTTAAAAATAATGAAAGCTGGTGAAAATTTGGCTAAGTATCGGAAACTCAATTTTTCAAAGTTCTCGAAATTGAAAATGGGTTTTTCGAAATGAAAGTCTCGCTTACGAGATTCGACACCATATAGTTTTTGTAATCTAATTCAAAGTAATGTGAAAATTATTATATTTTGAAAACTTGTCGAAAACGTCGAAATTTACGTTTTGTTTTTAAAATCAAAATTTGGATTTTGATCCTTTGAGATTTGGATCTTAAAACCATTCCCATTGTTCCGAAATGGGGGTTAAAACCTTAATTTCATTAAAGAACTTAAAGTAAATGAAAATTAAAAATTAAAAATTAAACAGGGTGGGGTGTGCCCGGGGCCTTTTTCAAACACATGGGCCCATGGGCTAAATTATGTCATCACATATGGATATGAAATGAATATTGATCAAGAAAATAATACAAAACCCATCACATCGAAATTAAGATGAAAGCAAACACATCACAAATATATCTGTCAAGATCATGGCAAATCAATTAATGTGCATGGCATATAATAATTGATCCAACAAACATTGCAATAGGCATAATTTTTATAATTTTTAAGATCCAATCAATGATCACTTTTGGGTGATCCAAAATAAATCGAGATTCCAATAGATGTTACATTGATGATAGAATGACAATGGTTGAGATGAGCTCACTCTCAGGAACATTAATTGTGCAAACATTAGACAAATTCGGATTTTCTGTGAATTAGGAAAATACAATCTGAACTTGCATCGATGATATCTAAGGCTCCCGATAACGAAATTGAGTGAACTCAAGTTCTAAATTAATCTACTCGATGAGAAGAAAAAAAAAAAGTAAAAGCTTCAAGGAGTTTAGAGTACGATTTTTATTTTAATTCTCCTTTCTTCCCTCTCCATCTCCTTCTTCTACTTCTCTCCTCATTTATTTAATTTTATTTAGAAATTCATAAGATGATGGAGAAAAAGAGAGAGAGAGAGAGAGAAGGGTGCCTAACACATTCACCTTTCTCTAACCGAACCCTTATGTAGATCCTAGGTAGTCTGGTACTTTATCCATACGAGAGTCACGATGATGCCAAAACGATAATTTTTTATAAAAAATACATTATAGGTAACCATTCACACCACTTTCTAAAAAAGAATAGTGACAACTCTAAATCCACATAGTGGTGATTTTCGGATTTGAAAATCACGTATCTACACAAGTCATCAAAATCAAACGTCATCCACCTTTCAAAATTAAAAAATAAAACTTGTAATGCATTCAACTAAGAATATGAAAGAGTGCAACAAATTGTGAGAGAATTGACAGAGGACATTTACTTAAATGTTTTTAATGAAATAAAAGAGGTCAAGCCAAGAGTCAGAACACTGTTCTGGTCAAAACTGTGTCTGTCGGTGGCAGAATCAATATGCTATCGGTGGAACCGACAGAATACACATCGGCAGTTGTCGGTGGGACCGACGGTCCTGCCGACAGAACAAAGTTTTCGGCGGCTTCTTGATTTCGTCAGTGGCAGAAGCAACATTCTGTTGGTGGGACCGACAGAATGCCTTCGGTAGGTGCCGGTGGCATCGACCCTTCCCACCTACAACCTGAACCTCACTCGCGATTTTTGGGTTTTTCGATCCCTTTTTTTTTTATTTCTTCTTCCATTCTTCGAATCATTCGACCCACCCACGATTTTGTTATCAAAATTCGATAAAGCATAAACAAAACACCTACTTCTACCATGAATTTGAAATCAAACACCAATTTCTACGATTTAAATGCAAACAATAAGTTTTGTTTCAAAACCCTAAATGCACATTTCGGAAATCTAAAGCTACCAATAAGAATTGGAAGTCCCTTACTTGGTTGTGGACGCCAAGGATACAAGCTAGCACTACAAATCAGGGTTGGATGGCTCGAGAGTCGAGGTTGGGCTGACTTGGATGCCAAATTAAGCAAGGGTTTGAAAGGTATCCGACAATGACGTTCTCCTTCGCTTCTACAATGAAGTATAGACCTAGCTCCTAACTCGATGAAGCCCTCGGATGGAATGTGTTGAGGTTTACTCGAGCTACCCGGCTGGTTTTGATGGAGGATGGAGAAAACGAACAAGAATGAACAACCAAAGGTGGTGAAGTTGTAGCCCTCGTCGTGACCGACAACTTTGCCTTCTTCGTCGAGGTTCAACTCGGACTCGTTCGCTCTAGAACATGGTGAGAATGGGTTGAAACCCTAGGTCTAGAGAATGGCTGAGTTGAGTTCTTTGGAGAAGAGTGAAGAAGTGAAATGAAATAAAAGAAAGTGAGTTTTCTTTTATAAAAGGGCTGAGGGTATACTTGTAATTTTCCCATCATTTCTAGTTTCGATCATAACTTAACTATTCGGGCTCGGAAAGTGACAAACGAATATACCATTTCAAATAATTTTTCGTTGTAGTTCTAATGGTGTAGGCAAATTTTCTTGATTCTCCCTCTAACGAAATTTTTTTATTTTGGATCCCACTTAACGCGAAATTCGAGGATTTTATAACTTTTTCCTCCGAACTCGAATTCAAACTTGCTTACAGGCTACTGTATATATTTCGATCCTTTTGAATCTAATGGCGAAGTCGATTTTTCTCAAAATTAATCATAGCAATATTCGAGTATTTTACTCTAAATCTCTCATTCGACATTTTCCTCCCAATCTCACCATTTAATTTCCTCGAGATATGAGTTGAAAATCCGGGGTGTTACAAATGCTTTACGAGTTATTTACAAATGAATCAAGGTCTACTTTTTACCTACCACTTCACATTTACACATGTCATTCTCCTACTCACCCTTTTAAAAACACTTTTGTTCTCTCACCTATATTTATTAAAAAATAAAAAATAAAAAATACTTTTAGGGTTTCTTCTCACAATTCTACTTTTATCATCATAAAAATGAAAATTTCAAAAAAAAAACAATCAAGGCCTCATGCCATTTCTTTTTATTTTTAAGGTTGGACCATTTTATCACTAAAAATTCTCGAAAAACTCTATAAATAATATCATTTCCTATGAGTAATTCACGCTCTCAAACCCTCATCTTTCAACTAAAACTCTATCAAAATTTCTACTCTACCTCTGTAACTCTCTGTTAACTCAATAACTCATTCATCTCTTCACTATCAACCAACAACCTTCATCTTCTACCATCAACTAAAACTCTCAACCTTCAAATTACTTCTTTCAAGACTCAACATCATTTAAGTATATAAATGAAATAAGGTAGGTATAGATTATGTTTTTATTTTCAAGTACTTGCATCTTCTACTCCTAACCCTCTATTAAGGTTGTGGCATTAAGAGAACTCTATAATAAAGTCTCTCTAAAAAGTCCAAATCAATATTCCTACACATGAAAATAATATAGGTTAGATGGGTCATTCTTTTTTCATAAGATGTTCCCAATATCTCACATTGATATCAAAACTCTTTTCTGAGGAAATATGTAAACTTATTGCATACACCACCTCTAAACATGTATTTTTATGCATTTTTTATAAAAGATTGGTCAAGTTTCAAAATAACACCTTTCGTGGAGAGGATGGGGTGCCTAACACCTTCCCCATCTTCTAACCAGACCTACCTACTAACATCTTAGGTAGAGGTAGACCATGCCTTATCCATGCATGAGTCACTAAAATGATAAAATCGATTTTAAAATCATTTCAAATGTCCATTCACATCCATTTATTAAAAAAAATGGTGTCGACTCCAAATAAAATAATATTGAGATTCAATGATGAACATTTCATGTTTACAATAGGTATTTAATGACTGGTCTCAAGATTTCCTTGGTGCTTCGTGGAACCAAGGTCATTGGCAACAAAATGAATAGACATATCAGTAAGATGAACATGACACTAATCTTGGTCTGATTGAGGTATCATACGAGTGAATGTTTGTTTTTCAATAGGTATTAGCAGGAAAGAATCACTATCATGGATTGGTGAAGATAAAGATTGTTATATTTTTATGTAAGACTGGAAGCGAAATAGAAAGTATTGAATTATTGTTGAAGAACAACATATTTATGTGAAAGAAATGTAATATCTAAAAGTAATGTAGAATAGAAATAAATAATTTTCTTGAATGAATGTTCATGAGTGGAAGATGTGATAGACTATTGCGATATTGATGGTTGTTCATATTTTGAATACTTATTATCTAATATTCTAAATATGAGATCATAGAATTAAATCAAAGAACTTTTCAATTAAGTGGTTGAGATCTCATCCCTAAAGGGAAAAGTGTTCTTCTCAAATTGAACATGACAAGAAATGTATAACCTACATTTTTTAGATCAAGACTTTAAAATCCTTTATGTTGGAGACTATAACGAAGGAAAACACATGTAATGCTCTTCAGAACAAGTCTATGAGAAGAATAATATCTAAAGTAAGAAAAATATTAGCACTAAAATACTAGGAAATATTGAAAAGAATAAAACTTACCAAAGAGCACGATGTATGAAGAATTGTTTTGAAACATAATAGTAGGAAGATAATTAACAACATACACGACTGTAGAAAGTCTTCAACCCAAAAATTTGTCGAAACATGTCTTTAAAAAAATAGAGTAAATCTCATTTTTACAATATGATGATGTTTTATTTCAATCCCACCATTTTGGACTTGAGTATGAAGACAATATATTCTCTTTTCTATTTCACATGAATTAAGATGTGTTAAAAAATCAGATTTTTTAAAAATTCTTTTCCTTCATCACATTGCAAAATCTTGCTTTTGTGATTAAGTTGGTTTTCAACAAAATTTTGAAATTTGAGAAATATAGAAAAAAAAAATTATATTTTAATTGCATTGGATAAAACCAACAATATTGATTATAATCATTTATAAAAAATGATATAGTAACAAAAATCAAAATTTCAATTAATGAGAGAAAGACCTCAAATGTCCATATGAAATATTTGTAAAAGAAAAATACATTGTTTTTCATTAATTGAAAAAAGAAGTTGATAGCTTTTACCTAGTTGACAACATAATAAAAATAAATAAAAAGAATATAAAATAAAATGCCTTGAGATTATAGCATTTAAGAGTACTGTGATATTATTTTCCAAAAATTTGACGAACAACTTTTAATTTGGGAAGAAAAGGCATAGTAGTAAGAATTTCATGTTGAATGGAGGAATTTTGAACCCTATTTTGAGTAAAACACCCTTCCCCATTTGGTCGAGGATGTGTAAAATTTTGGTATTGTTAATGATTGCCTTTGTTGTTGGAGTTTCTTCTATCATTTCGACATCTTCCTCTATTTAAATAAGAGTCGAAATGTCCACCTTTTTGGACTGTAAATCAATTTCATAGGTTGATTTGGAGTACTGGAGAGATTTAAGAAGAAGTTTTTGAGATTGAAGAAAAGACAAAAGTTCCTTAAAGGAAAAAACATGTGATTTTACTAAAATCATTATCGTAAAAGACTCATAATTTGGATCGAATCCTTTGAGAAATCAAAAAATTTCTTAGAATCCCTAATAAAACAACCAATAGATGTAAGATTCTCACAAACTATTTTGAACTTATGTGCATAATCAAAGATGAGAAAATTACCACAATGGAGATATTACAATTCCTTTCGTAATTGCAATTCTCTAGTATCAAAGGAATGTGAGAAAGTTTATTCAAGAATTTACCGTAATCATTTCAATCAATTACTTTATTCATAATCTTTTTAAAAATAAAATTGTAAAGAAGAATAAAGATACGTTTGTCAGTAAACATCCATTTTGAAATTCTAAATTAAGTAAGTATCTATTATAAAAAATGAGATTGACTAACAAGATTTTGAAATATGACTCTTTGATTGCGACCATTTCAAGTATAAGAAATTGGATAGCTAAATATCTAATTTTGATTTGAATTATTTTTAAGACAACAATAAAAAATGGTAAAAGGTAGTTTATGTAGGTAATTCGGGGTAAAACTATTGAAGGTTGGTTAAAATTATGAAAATTTGTCTAAGTGTTGAAAAAATGATTTTTTAAAGTTCTTCAAATTGAAAACGATTTTAAAGATGAAGTCTTAAATAAGACATTTGACATTATATACTTTTTAAAGTTTAGTTCGAACGAAAAGTCTAAGAAGTCAGGAGTTGAAAATCTGACAAAAACGTCGAAAATCGCATTTTGTTTGTGAACTTAAAAATTAGATTTTTATTTGTTGAGACTTGAATTTTTAAACCATTCCCATTGTTTCTAAATGGGAGGGGGGATAATATTTTATTTTCATTAAATAACTTAAAATAAATGAAAAACTCAAATTAAAAATGACATTTATTTAAATGTTTTTAATTAAACTAAGATGTTGAAAAGTGTACAAACAGGAGGGAAAAAATAGTGTTGAAAACAAACTGAACTGGAACTTTTTACATAGGGTTGGGTAATCGAGGTAATTTGGTCGACTAAACCCAAGAGTTTCTCTCTCTCAAGTTCTTCGTGGGGCGAAGTCTTGGTCAGTCAATTTTCTTTGGGTTGACCAAGAGGAAGGGATTGGTCATCCCTTCGACAAATTTTTTCAAATCTATCAAAACTCTTCAAAAATAATTTTTTAAATCGATTCAATAAGAAAATATACTGAATAAACAATTCTAAACATGATTTTATAAGAGATCAATATTTTCTTAGTTTAAAATAAAACATACAAGATTTTAAATCAAAAGCAATGATGTATTGAAAACTATGACTATTAGGAAAGTTTAGAAGATCCCTATAATCGAAATGTGACGCCCCGCCAAACGCTAACACAAATCCCAAGGCCAAATACCAAGGTACTAGGTGGCACCTCGAAATTTCAGCATGGTCTCCTCTATTTATGTTAGCGTTTTACGGAACTCAAACCTGATAAACAAATTTATAACAAAACCTGTATATAAAAATGTAGATACAGGAAAATAACAGCGGAAGACTAATTACATCTAACATGTAAGTAGATCAGAGTGCGGAAGATTTAATCATATACAGGCTTACCAAAACATTCTCACTCTAACATAGGCCTAAACTCTCAATCCAAAAACTACATACATCCTGGATGAAACTGACAATTCTAACGGATGTAGCCCTAGTGCTCACCAGGCAATGAACTCTGATCGTCGATCTAACCGACAAGATACTCTTCAATTACTGACTCTACGCCTGTCTCGGTAGCTGCAAGTGCTGAAACTAAAAAAAATAGGAAGGAAATGGTGCGTAACGAAAGTTACCCAGCAAGTCCACAGCCAATTCCTACCAATAACCCTTCCTAAGCATGATCGAATAAAGCATACTGAGTATTTTTAATACATGCAAGGTTTTACAAGATAAAATACGATCAACTGGTACATATAGCCAGGGATGAGCAGCTAAACAGTTTTAAAAATTACACATAGCATCAATCATCCATACTCATCATACATTTTTCATTTTATGCAAATAAGATTGCCAATATTGAAATAATAGACATGCTTCTCATTTATAATTCGAAATATAACAACAGATACATAATACAAATGGTGGAGTATTGGAATTAAAGAGTTGGGATTCACGACTGGATCGCTCCCAGTCAGGACATGATGTTACAACATAAATCTGGTTTTTAGTTCCTGATTTTGTGGCCGGTTGCTGCACTTACCACACGGGTGACCATTTATCCGGCTCAGGCTAGCCGTTTGACGTGACCGTAAGCAATGGGTCTCTTTTCGATGTGTCAGAACGTTCGACTACTACTAGATTGTTAGTGATCACTGACTAATCATCTTCGTCTATGCCTATCAGGCGTGCAGTTGATTCCCAAATGACACTCCACTCGTATACGACCACCTTTACAAAACACGTTCACTGGTAAAGATAAGAAAGGAATGGGCCCAGATTCCAGTTGTGACTCCACTCTCATACGCGTCCCATACCACGTATGAGTTTGGTGGTCCCTACCGTACATCCCAGGATAGTGTACCCCTCCGGATGATGTGACACACTATCCCTTCAGGCATTCACAAACCCTTTAACAGCTCACAAAGTAGCTACGTACATATATGATTTTTCATTTAAAACAAAAGAGAAATTAACAGAACAGGGTTGAGAACGGATATCCAGTTCCTACCATGCAACCGTGGCCACCCGGCCTAAAATAAATAACAGTACTCAGCGCAAGCGCTAACACAATCGGAAATAAACATGCAACCCTTTCATTAATAACCTGGATATCCTTTCACCAACATACACACAACATACAATGTAAAATGCAGACATCACCCCTCGAGTATGATTTTGACATTTTACCGTTCATTCCCTTTTTCCCATTCTCTCGACATTCTCACTTTTCATCTTTTCACATCGGCCATCCATTTTCAATATTTCAAAGTCATTCTTTTGGTCTTTCTATTAAAAACCCTCAAAGTTTATTTAAAAACAAAGTCCCAGCGATGCTCGGGACCAAGGCTGTTAAAAATAGAGAAAGCTGGTGAAAATTTGTCTAAGTGTCAGAAACTCAAATTTTCAAAGTTCTCGAAATTGAAAACGGGTTTTTCGAAATGAAAGTCTCGATCATGAGATTCGACACCATATAGTTTTTGTAATCTAATTCAAAGAAACGCGAAAGTTATTTCATTTTGAAAACTTGCCGAAAACGTCGAAAATTACGTTTTGTTCTTTAAACCAAAATTCGGATTTTGATCCTTTGAGATTTGGATCTTAAAACCATTCCCATTGTTCCGAAATGGGGGGTAAAACCTTAATTTCATTAAAGAACTTAAAGTAAATGGAAAGTAAAAATAATGTATAAGGTGTGAGGAGGTCAAGCCAAGAGTCAGAACACTGTTCTGATCAAAACTGTGTCTATCGGTGGCAGAACCAATATGCTGTCGGTGGAACCGACAGAATACACATCGGCAGGTGTCGGTGGGACCGACGGTCCTGCCGACAGAACAAAGTTTTCGACAGTTTCTTGATTTCGTCGGTGGCAGAAGCAACATTCTGTCGGTGGGACCGACAGGATGCCTTCGGTAGGTGCCGGTGGCACCGACCCTTCCCACCTACAGCCTGAACCTCGCTTGCGATTTTTGGGTTTTTCGATCCCTTTTTCGATTTCTTCTTCCATTCTTCCAACCATTCGACCCACCCACGATTTTGTTATCAAAATTCGATAAATCATAAACAAAACACCTACTTCTACCATGAATTTGAAATCAAACACCAATTTCTACGATTTAAATGCAAACAATAAGTTTTGTTTCAAAATCCTAAATGCACATTTCGGAAATCTAAAGCTACCAATAAGAATTGGAAGTCCCTTACCTGTATGTGGACGCCAATGGTGATGAATCAACACTAAGGATCAATGTTAAGCGGCTCGAAGTTCCAAAAGTGGTTGAACTCGGGTGCCAACGGAGTGGTTGGTTGTGAAACCCTCTTTGAAGGTGTTCTCCCCGCTTCCTAATGACCAACAACGACTCTCCTATGATATGGATGAGATTCCAAGTGATTACACAAAAACCCACTTGCTGATTCTTGTGGGAGACCAAGAGAAAAGAAGAGGAAATGGAGGTTGGATGGGGTGAGGATGTAGAGCTCGACAACGCCGATGACTTTGCCTTCTTCGTCGAGGTTCAACTCGGACTTGATTGGGATAGATCTTGATAGGAATGGGTTCAAACCCTAGGTCTAGAAAATGGCTGAGTTGAGTTCTTTGGAGAAGAGTGAAGAAGTGAAATGAAATAAAAGAAAGTGAGTTTTCTTTTATAAGAGGGCTGAGGGTATACTTGTAATTTCCCCATCATTTCTAGTTTCGATCGTAACTTAACTATTCGGACTCGGAAAACGACAAACGAATATACCATTTCGAATAATTTTTCGATTCGGATCTAATGGTGTCATCAAATCTTTTCGATTCTCGCTCTAACAAAATTCCACTGTTTTGGATCCCACTTAACACGAAATTCGAGGATTCTATAACTTCTCTATCCGAATTCGAATTCGGACTTGCTTACAGGCTAATGTATATATTCCGATCCTTTTGAATCTAATGACGAAGTCGGTTTTCCTCAAAATTAATCATAGCAATATTCGAGTATTTTACTCTAAGTCTCTCATTCGATATTTCCCTCCAAATCTCACCATTTACTTTCCTCGAGATATGAGTTAAAAATCCGGGGTGTTACAGAAAACTCAAAAAAACTTGAAAAAAAGATAAAGAGTCATCGTGGAGCACCAAGTAATACATCTAAAATCATTATTTTTGAAAAATATACTTTATCCTAACTTTAATGAAAATAACATTAGGTTTTTAAAATTGAATATATGATGCAAATCAAAACTAAGACTATTAGAAAGGTCAAAAAGTGTCATACCTCAAATTTGAAAGCTAAAAACTTTACGATGCACGCAGGAGATCAAGTTGGGTCAAAGGTTTTGTGTCGTATATTGTCAAAATTTCTAATTTATTATATCTCCTCAAAGGTTGCGATGATCTGATCATTTTTCTCTTCTATGGCGATATTCAACAGATCTTCTAAATCAATGAAAATTTAGGTAAAAAACAAAGGAGGCTAGTTTTTTATTTTTTATTTTTTTTAAGGATTTTCTTTTAAGAGAAGATGTCGTGGAAAATAGATAAAGAATATGTGAAATTTTCATGGGTCTTAGTATCTATAGAGTTAAAAAGTCCTAGTATTTATAGCATTTATTTTAATTAAAAAGTCTATATCTTGAATCTCGATTTTCGTGATCTTATAGTCTATTTTAGTTAATTTTTCGGTGTGGATCTAATGGTGTAATCAATTTCAAAAATTCTACAAATTTTTTCTCCTATTTGTTAAACTATAAATTTTCTCAAGATTCGTATTTAAAAATATGGGGCTTTACAATACGTATCATTTGACCCTAAAGTAGCTCGGTCAATAAGTCTTTTTACACTAGGTAGTTCGGCCATCAAAGTTGACCTATCCCCTTGACTAGTTCCTCAAATACCAAAAGGTTCAGCTATCAAGATCGACCCATCTTCTCAACGTGATACTCAACACTAAAAGGTTCAACCACCTAAGCTAATGAGAAATCCACATAGTAACTAAAGTGACAACCATACTAAGTTGCCCAAGTAGAAAAAATTAAACATGATGCCCGAAGGAACTACAATTATATACTTTGATTAAGTCAACTCGAAAACTAAATAGCCACTAAGCTAAGACTTTTACACATTTATGCCACTCCTCATGTAAGTTACAAGAATCATAAGGAATGAATCTTTATTGCCATCAAAACAACATGGGAGAATGGTTATAATTGAGTTTACTACCTTTTTTAATGAGTTCAATATATAAATAGGGAGACTTTTCCCACTTAAGCCTTAACGACACAAATCACACATAAATCTTTTGCTAAAATTTTCTTCTATTTGCACTGCAATTTTAATCAAGTTTTAACTTGATTGTCGAAGACTTTTTTATCGGCCCACACCGGTTTCTTTTCATGTAAAGGTCGACGGAGAAAATGATCAAAAAATGAAGGCTTATCGAAGAAGACAATAAAAAACTTAGAAGATCATCAGAGAAGAAGATCAGAATGAAGCATTTATTTCAATATGAATCTCGAGGAGTGGGAGATCCAAAAAATCCCCCACGTCTTCCATTAAACTTTTTTTTTCAAGATCTTGAGTAAACTATGTTGTTTGATGAAAATTTGATTTAAGTAATTTACTTGAGACTGATAAACCAAAGATTCTCAATATAAATTCTTTTAGGAATATTAATCATTTAAAATTATTCAAATTCCAATTCACACTTGCAAATAAAATAGACATATATAAATGGAAAATTATTCTTCAATGTTATAATTTTTAAACTAATGAATATAAATTCTATGTCAAATAAATATATATTCACGTGCAGCACACGTGCATTATCCAAGTAATGACTAAATCCTAGAAGTGCATGTGATGAGTTTGAAAGATAAGAGAATTGAGTCGAGGAAACGCTAAAAAGAAAAATAAAAACGCTGAAAAGAAAAATAAAACTTAAGTGATAAGGAGGAGGAGTTGGAGGATGAGAGCATTGAGGTCATCTTTCGGTAGTTTGTAAGAGAAGACCAAGGTCAAGGACATGTCATCAATTTAAAATAAGCATTTGATGGTATTTTTTTACATTAAAAAATTTTGGTGGGAAATTCAATTTCCAAAGTTTAGTTAATGCAGCTTATGCACCTTGGAAATAAGCATTTGAGGGTATTTTTAGCATTTAAAAAAAAATATTTTGAGGGCAATTTTGGTAGAAAATTCAATTTGTTAAGTGTAGTTAATGCAGCCTAACGTGTGCCCTTAGGGCAGTTGGTAACAAAATCCTTTGTAAGATATTAAGCCGTTGTCGCAAAACACCGTCATTTCTGACTATATCTGTCCAAGTAAGTGTCGTAGTCAGAAGATAATTAATTAAGTTTAATGAATACTGATTCCATACACCAAGTAGTTGTTTAGTACACTACTAGCTCAACTTCAACCTTAGATTTAGGAATAATAATGTCATTCTCCAAAGTTCTTGTATCCAATGGTCAAAATTGAAGTAGTATCTACTTTTGCAGTTTTTTCCAATGTCTGACAAATCTCCGTCTCATCATGTCTAAGTTAATTAAATCGAGTAGTCTAAAATATGTCCCCACAACATTCTTTTTTTCACATAAGGACCCCTTGACAGGGACTTGAAGATAAATTATGTTTTGGAAGAATTAAGATAAAACCATTAAAGTGCATTGAATTGTACTATGAATTTAAGAAATCTTTTGTAGGACAGAAGGGATGGGTTTATTTCATAGAGACAATATTAGACATTCCAACCTTTTGGGTATATTTATTTTTGTATAATTAAATATTTAATTTTTAATTTCTAATTTTTTAATTGATATTTATATTAGAAATAGTTTAATTAAAAAAAAAAAAATTGTGATAATCTGATGCTTTTTGTTCAGACGGCCCCCATCATAAAATAGTAGATCCTTTGCTTCGGGATGCACAAATGAAAGATTCATGATTCTATATATATATATATGAGGGCATCTAAAAAAAGAGAGTCAAATTATCATTAGTCAACAAAATAAAGACATTCTTTGTTGGAAAAATATATAACTTTAAATTCTCAAAATGTGGAAAAAGTCAAAAGTGAGTTTGAGTCACTTTTCCTTTATTTACTTATATAGTAAAAAATGTTAATTTGAATCATGAAAGTGCTTTTGAGTAGATAAGAAGATCTTATCTCGAAAAATGCTTTTGCAATCTAAATTAAAATTATTAGCGTAAGATTTGATAATGATTGTTGAGATCATAATTACATGGTGGGCAAAAAAAAAGTGTGAGAGAAGTGGCTACACCCACACGTAACTAAATAATGATTGTATGCTTTGACAAAAATGAGTGATAAAGAAAGGTTGAACGAAAAAGATGGCACTACCTTTTAATTCATGGATCTTTTGACTAATGAGTTCAAATTATTTGGAATGTTCAAAATTAAAGTTTGTGGGATGATTGGTAAGACTTGTTTATATGGCAATAAGTTTCGAATTAAACTGATTTTTTTAAGGATGATCTTTATGATGAGTAGTTCATTCTCACAAAAAATCAACCGATTCTAAAATTTATAATCCTATGCAAAGTGGTCACAAACTAACAGTTAAAATGAGCGATTCACGATTCTTTAACGTATAAATTGAGATTAACGATTTTAGAATGGGCTGATTTATTGCAAGGATGACAATAAAATTCTTTTTCATTTTTCACATTAAAAGATAAAATAGAATAAATACTTTTGGGGGTATCTATGGTTATTACATCATCCAGGCAATTGCTAATGTCCTATTGAAATCTTATATACCAAGAGGTCTACATAGATATTAGAGAAAGAGAAACTAATAAATGGACCTAAAATGGATTGAAATCCTGATTGATACACATGTTCATTGTTGTTGTTCTCAAATGACGAGAGACATAAGATGACCCCAAATGTTAGTAGAATATTTATAATAATTTAAAAAAAAAACCAATAAAGTGACATATGTGATGACTAAAGATGGCGTAACGAAGAAACCATGGTTTAAAGTTTTAAATTGTCTTGAAATAATTTAGTCGACAAAAAAAAAAAAAAAAAAAAGATTTGATCCAAAAACATTGAAGGTTTTTTGATATATCCTACGATGGTCTTCCATTTGAAAATATTTCAACAATTAAATTAATAGAAATTTATTTTTTTATTTAGAATTTATTTGATTTTAATAATTTTATTGTCAAATTATTTTAAGAGAAACATTTTTCTTACTAACTTAGTAAAGATTTTAAGCCTTACTAAGGATTGTTTTGCTCCCCATCAGCAATCCAATACCATAGTCATCTAAGTTTCATCGAAAAACTCATATTAAAAAAAAAAAAAAAAAAAAAATCTGAAAATGATTTCTTTTGATCTTGATACAAGGTTTTGAAAAAGGATGGTTAACTCCTAAACTTAAAATTGAAATTCATTGCTAAAAAAAATTTTGAAATTTTTTTTTTTCAAAGTTCATAAAATTTTATCTTCTACAAACTTGAAGAATTGGATCATGTTTTTGGATGCCACAAAGTGAGCCCAAGGACCTTTAGTAAGGGGAAAATCATTACTAACTTAGTAAAATATTATCCTACGAAATGTTAATAAAATAAAAATGGAGGAAAATGATTAAGAAATGAAAAACGAGGGCATTCTAGTAATTGAAGGGGAACAGCACAGCTGTCCGTTAAAAACACACAGTTGGGGTTGTGGGAGGTGATTGTCAGTCTTAGTTTCATGTAATGGTCAAACTGTAAGTCACGGGTAATCTAATATAAGAAATCAAAATAACGATTAAATGACTAAACTACCCTCCATATCTATATTACTTTTCTAGTACGACTTGAGGCGGCAAATCAGTCAAATGAACTTTTGTGTCAAAATTAAAAAAAAAAAAAAGTGATACCGATACCACGTGAGTTGGAAGAAAAATTGATGACCCTTTCTTTAATCATATAGTAATAATAAATAATTAAAAAAAAAAAAAGTGATTCAACGTTGAAACTCTTTTTGTCAATTAACTTGGAAACAAAAGGAGAGATTTTTTACTCACAAATATATTAATTTATATAGATTGATGGAATCATGATTGCTGTTAAATGTGATTTTTCATAATTCCTTTTTCAAAGGAACATGTAATTAAAGAAAGATAATAGAGATTAATGTTATTTAGTAAATCAGAATTGCGATACACAATTCTTAAATCCAATGGTTGAAATTAATCCTCAAAATATGTCTCATCAAGATTTGTGTTATCTTGATACATATAAATCCTGACCGTTAATATATATATATATATTAGAATTTTTAAAAAAAAAAATCAATAAACCTATTTTCAATGAGATCAGTGAGTCCATAATAATTTAATAGTTAGTGAGTGAGTGAGTGAGTGAGTAAGTATAGATAGATAAGGTGTCATAAAAAGGAAAAGACATGGATCTCAAACACAGATCTGTGTCTCACCAACCTTGGGATTGTTTTAATAAATAAAGTCAGTGAGTTTGGACAGCAAAAATAGAGCTGTACTATGCATCTCTCTCTACCCACACTATTAAGACATGGTCCCACATGTTGTGGGGGGTCTTCTTCTGGTCTACTACATCCACCTTACCTTCTCTTAAACAAATATTAATTCCACCAAAACAGATCTGTTTTTGACCAAATAATTGACTCCAATAAATTTATTCTCCCACAAAAACTTTTAAAAAAAATTCTCCATCACATTTTATTATGGTCAGAAAGATATGATTTAAGTGTCCACACAATAATAAATAAATAAAAAAACTCAAATACTTTAGAGGGACCAAACCTCCACCAAGACTTGATGTATCTGTATTGTACTTTGGTCGGACAATGTATTAATAAGGACTATCACAATGAATTGGCTTTGTGGTGTCAATCGGTTTGACACATTTAATGAGCTATAAAAATCTAGTCTAAGCCTGGCCCCTTTATTAACCAAGCTGGATTAGTTCTCTAGAAAACCAATTATATTTAAGGATATCAATTGAGCTACTTGACCCATTAATCCGGTCTGGTCTACCTAACAAACAGGGTTAGGTCCTTGAGTTGAGAACCAAAAAGTAGGGTTGGCCTCAAAATTTTCCAAAGCATTAAATTTGGGCCTAGTCCAGTCCTATACCAGATTGTATGTATTATATATAATTAGATGTATTGGGTGATATCTAGAGTATTTTTTTTTTTTTTTTTCTCGAAGAGTTTTAGAGGGCTTGTACAAGGGGGGATCCTTTGTTGCATTTTTCTCTTCCAACATTAACATCAATGTTTTGGGTAGGATGATTTCTCTATTTTTTTTTTCTTTCTAGGGGGCCTTTGTGAGGTTTTGAATTTAGTCCAAAAATGTCTCCTCTCTTGAACTTGTAGATGTCACTCTTTCTCTTTTTTCGGATTCTTCAACGAACTTCTTGGATGCTTCAAGACTGTTTTGGGGCTTCCCATTATGTTGGTCATATCCCTAATATTGAAATCTAGGCAGAATTCATGGGTTGCCAAGTTGGCTCTTTCCCGTCTTCTTAATCTTTCGTGGAGCCTTCCCCTTTGATGCAACATAAAGGTCTGATTATTGAACAAGTTGTGATCCTTTAAATTAAGATATCATACTCATTTACTTCCTTTCTCTGTTCTTGATCCCAAAATATTGGAAAAAGTTTTTGAGAGACTTCCTTTGGAGTGTCCAGTTTTATGGTTCCAAATAACCATGTTTCTTCTTAGGATCTCAGTTTCAGGAGACGCTTAAATGATCAAGAAATTCAAAAAATGGCTTCCTTCATCATTCTTTTTAACTTGATATGCTCTTGATATTCTGATGGTCTTAAGATTTGGGCTTGTAGTCGAGATGTTAAGTTTTTTTGTCAAATGTTTGTACTCTAGAGAGGGGGTGCAACAATATCAGCTTCCCTACTTTTGTGTTTTGGACTCCTACAATTCTTTTTAAAATGGTGTGCATGTGGGTTGAACTTCGGATAATCAATAGCATCATCTCTACCGATAGGGAATCTGTGGATCATACTTTCTTTTTTCCAATCTTATGGTCTCACCCAACTCGATCCTTCATTTATTCCAAAACTAGAGGCCCACAACAATAAAAATTCATACCAAGTGGCCGATGGATTTACCTCACTTGACCTTTTTGGACCACAAAGCTTACTTAAGGATCTACACTATCCAGTGCAAATAAATTGACAACGCACTGGTGTTGAAGTTCTCTACAACACCAAAGCGAATTCTCAGAAGTTGAACATCATACGTCCAACTCTCAAGAATACAACTCCGTAAACTAAACAGATCTGCAAAAATGTACATCACGAAAACACACCCCCCCCATGCCACATGTCCACCATAACCACAACACAAGCATGGAGCAGAAGCTTCTTTTACATTAGATTTAATTCCATGCAAGACTAAGAACTATTGAATGCAGAAAATATTTAACTAATATAAATTGGTATTTAATAATTAGAAACAATAAATGATAATAAACACAAATGGAAATTGGCACCTAATTTGGCAGTTTTGTATCAATCCGATTCCCTGTGGACCCAATATGAATGCAACCTCATACCGATTTCATCTGTATATCTTTATTGGTGTTACAAAGCGAAGTCATGTTCTTCAGCCCACGTCATTGGTGTTCCATAAGCTGTGTCACGTTCTGCCTGAGTAGATCAATCATTGTAGGAACCTCACATGTTGTAAGAGTGGCTCTATCCATAACTCCACAAGGATGGAATCCACAACAAATTTCAAGTTGAACCCAAAACTTTTCTCCTTCAAAGGTAATAATAGTATAAATTATAATTCTGACACCTCGTATACAGCTTTTTCGACTCTTGATTTCACGTTCTTCTCCGTTGTTTCTTCTTGCTAGGTTTCAACAACATTGACATATGGTCAATTTTTTCGGGACCTGGTTGGGTCTCACCCGTCAGCCATTCCAAAGCTTGAGCTGCTGCATCCTTTTCTGCAAGTTTCTTACTGTTGCAAGGCTGCCCCATGAACTCCATCCCATTAAATTCAACCTTGGCTCGGAACTGATTATTCTTTAGTTGTTTTATCTTGTAAATTGGGATATTGTGTCCTTCCCTAGTAAGGATTGTTTGTAGTTGTCCCTTGGTATTATCACCATTAGGCATACTCCTTGAAATCATCCCAGGTGGTGATAATTGTGTCATTGCACTCACTTTTGAGCGTTTTAAAATGGGCTGTCGACCGAAGACGAACTTACCTTCGCATTGGTCCTCGGAGAGAAGCAACCGCATTGCTGATAGGAGGTCTTTGTAGGGAAGGATGTCCATCTTGGGATTCAAAAGCTGTTGAGAGAGAATCATCCATGTAGAAAAAAGGAAAATAGTAAATCAGAAAAACACCAAATAAGCAAAGATACATTGTAAAGAATCAGGATCCAGAAAGGTGTCCCATTCCAATAGAATAGGAACGGTGTCTATGTGGCACATTTTGGTAGGAATTTAAGATACATTGGGCTCCTAACAAAGCCATTTTTCTATATGGCATCAGCCAATGTGCTTATTCTCTAATAAAAATGTGCCACGTAGACATTGTATTTTGCTATACGAATGCGACTCCATTGTAAATAACAATATAAGAGCCACCCAGAAAAAGTCACCAGCCTTAGTTTCAGCGTAGCTCTGTTCTGGAAAGATTAAATCATGCCTTCACCTCCCTGTGGTTTGGCATAATTCAATGTAGACCCCTAACATTTGGATAATTGCATGTACCTCCCCTATAATTATTTAATGGACTCATTTACCTCCCCCATCCGTCAACTAAATAGTTGAAAAAAGCCTCTTTACTTTTTGTAAAGGACCATTTTACCCTTTTTAAAATATTATTCATTTTTGTAAACAAAAATATCCCTGTAAAAGAATGGGTTCACATGTAAGAATGTGAATGCTTAGACGGGAACATTTTCTACTTAAAATTTTTTTTTTTTTAATTATAAAAAACAGATAAATTGAGAGGGTAAAATAGTAAAATAACATCTGAACTTTAACACTCTGTGAAAGGGGAGGTAAGCACAATTGTCAAAATGAAAGGGGGTCAACATGGAATAATGCCAAACCACAGGAGGTCAATGTGTGATTTACCCAAGATTAAATCCAGGATTGGAGCTATCCACTGTTTACCTTCCATGGGATGAGAATATGCCTATCCTCCGTATGCAAGTCACCGTGCATTCCCACATTTTGGGTAGGATAATAGCACTTTTTAGAATGGTGCATTTTACTTGACATTAAAGCTTATGAATAACATGAAGAGTGCCTAAGAGAAATATGCCCCCAAAGATAAAGATGAAAGTTCGCTTTTGTAACTTGTCGGCAAATGTTAAAAATCCTAAAATGATGGAAATGCTAGAAATTCAATTTATAATCAATAGTTTGGCTGTAATCCACCTACTTTGTATTGAATTAGTTCCTCAAGTTCTCTCTTTAGGTTGAGATATGTTTCCGCCAAGGCAGGCTTCATGAAGAACTCCAAGTACCCTCCTAACATTTTCAGGTGGCCATCCTGTAAAAAGCAGGAAATGATCTCAAAAAAATCCCGACGAAAGAAGTTGGACAAAAGATATTGTGCAAAAATGAAAGAACGGTCATAAGATAAATTTGAAAAGAGGATGAACTCACAAGTCCCCCACTGGAAACATTTCCCCCAAATAGGAGAACTACAGAATCAGATACGGCCGTTGAATCCCGAAGAAACACTGAGTTTACTTTCACCTTCTCATTGAAAACTAGCCATGGATATGGAATCTTCGGTTCCCAAGCATTGACTGAGCTCTAAAAGGAGAGAAAAAAAAGAAAAAAAATGGTTAACTCATTTAGAATTAAGAACACCCAGAAAACAGATGAACAAACTTTTGATGCATTACCCTGAAAATGATAAATAGTTTATGCATTGTGTATGTAAGAGGCACAATAATGTATTATGGAATCCAATAGATGCTGGAAAGACACTATTGACACATACCGAGTATAGATTGACCTGCCCATCCTCCATTGTCTTCAATGATATGGACTTTTTCTTGTTCTGTAGAAGTAATTTAGATCAATACAATTGAGGACTGAAAACCAAATTATATTATGTTTACAGGAAAAACACAAAAAAATAAAATTCAAAGAGGATGAATCAAAGGGAGAAAAATGAACATATATATATAAAGAAAGAATTAAAGAGTTACCACAACAGAACAAATTCCAGGATAGAGACCGGCAAAAATGACTGCTCGAACAAGATCATTGTCATCGCTCCATGCATTGCATGTGGTTGTGTCATCAACCAGGCCAGTGTCCTTCAGCAGTACAAAGAATTGCTTGCGAAGAGAATCAATAGCTTTCAGGGTTTGTGCTGAAAGAAAATTCTTCCAGCAGTATTCATATCCATTCTGCTCTCTTTGAGCATCTTTCCAACCATTGTAGGCTCGGATTAGTGCAATATGGTCACTACAGTCCCGGCCAGCAAAATGAGACTTCGCAGACTCTGCAAGCTGATAATTAAATGAATGTCCTCAGTACCATATATATTCTTGCTCATTCACTGTAAGAAAATTTTTTTTTCCTTTCTATATTTGTTATAAGTAGCAACTTCAAACTATAAATGAAGTTGCGAGTTTTTTTTGCTTTTATTTTGCACAGCACTGTATTTCTTGGTTACAAGATGAGTATGGCAATTGTGACCAACCATGTCATCTAAACATAGGCATCTCTACGTCGTAAGGAAAGAATTGTGGAAAAAAAATAAAAGTATCACAATAGAGCCAAGGAGTGTCAGAATCCCACACAAATTCGATGCAGGTAGTTCACCCTTTTAGAAGAGTCCATGCGATATCCAAATGGATATCATTAACTTTTAACATTTAGATGCCACCATGCAAAGTATGTAATGCTGAACGCAAATCAACGGTCAAGGGTTCTGACAAAAAAATTGTAATTATTTAGGTTCACTTATTTGGGTCTAGATTTTTTGTTTTATCGTTCGGGATTATTTTATATTAGTTATCTATTTAGTTTTCTGTTTTAAGACTATAATTTTATGTTTTTTGGGCCTATTTTCATGTTTTATTAGCCCATATTCTTAGTATAATATTTAGGGACAGTTCAGTAATTTTAGTTAGTTTTATATTTAAGTTTATTAGGGTTTGAAATTAAGAGAGAAAATTACAAAAATAAGGTTATTTATATGGTATTTTAGTTTGATTAGGATTCTTGATTTATTTTCTTTATATAGATAGTATTAGGTTTTTTTTTTTCTTTTAAACAAAGAATTTTGATGAATAAAGAATGAGTTCCCTTCATGGAGTGAAGTGAGTTCTCCACCATTCTTGATGTAATTCCTAAAAACCCTTGGTGTACTTCCAAGGTTCTGTCTTTCTATCATTTCTCCTTTTTCTTCTAATCTTTATATATATATTTTTTATTCTTTTACTTTTCTTGATTTTCTTTTAGTTCCTTGTTCTTGGTTTTCTAAAATTCTTGATTCTTGAAACCTACAAACCTCAACCCTTAATCCTTTCTCCATTCTCTTCACCTTTAATCCTTATCTTATGAATCTTAAACTTTAACCCTTGTCTCTATACTACAATAAGTGAAATAAAATTTTCATCTTACCTTTTGGATTTACCCTATCCAAACCCAAACTTAAATCCTTAATACTTACCCAAAATTCTCCTACCAAATTCCCTAATTCCCCAAATTTCTTTTCTACCTCACCATCCTACATCAGTATGCCATCCAAGGAAATTGAATCTCCTTTTATCTTCTGCTTTCTCAGTCCATTTTTCTTCTCATTAATTATAATAAAAATAAGAAAGAGTAAAAAATGCTAATAATTGAGTTAACAAACTATGAAAGGAATAGAAATAACAAGTTAAATATTTATTTTTTATAAGGAACACTAAAATAGCAAATCAACATATTAAGACAAGCCAAACAGGTGTAAACAACAAGCATACGAAGGCAAGTTTACTTACATCCTTCCTGTCAAATGGCATTAAGAATGGATCTCTAACGCTTAGACCAGTAACAACGGTTAGTATAGGGTCCAAGCATTTGAAAATGGCCCCAAATATGATCATCTTTCCAAGTTTGGGCTCCACTGGAAGCATTGACAAGTAGCGTCCTGACAAGTGTGTTGAAAAAAATGAAATACATGTTTCTTAAATATCACAGATATTGCAAAAGGTAATGAAGCATCCACATGGACAAGAAAATAAAGAGTTCACATACCTAGAATAGTAAGATTTTCCTTCTCATCCAAAGCCCCAATTACTTTCAAATATTCAACAGCATTTTGGACCTGAAAGATAAGCATGACTCAAAATTCTGAACAAGGCAAGTGTCAAACTCTTTGTTTTAGCAAGCTGAGGGAAGCATGTAAAAATACCATGTGCATGAAGAGAAAAACAAATATAGACACATTAACGAGAAAGGACTTGAAGAGAAAAAGTAATGAGAAAGGAACATGGTATCATGTTAGCAGTTTAAGAAATAGGTAAGGTTAGAACAGAACCAAACAAACAAAAATATTTAAGCTTACTGATAGTGGTTCTGGTGACTGCAAAGCTCTAGAAAGGAACTCTGAAATGCTTCCAAGCTGTAGACTCTTAATTTGCAAACAAAGAGACTGCAAAGGTGTCCTTAGAAGTTCTGGCAATTGGTAATCTGCAAAAGCGTTATATACACATTTGGGATAGAGATGGTAGCAGTCTCCAGGTTGAACACGACCAGCTCTTCCTCTTCTCTAGATCAAGGACACAAAAACCAATATCACTAATGAATGTGATAGATACAAAGATTGGTCAGACAGATAGAAAGGGACGTTTTGAATAACATAGATATGCACTTTATAGTCACCACCCAATGTTGTCAAATAGAACAAAATGTGTAAGGATTTTTCTTTTAGAGCGAGACATGCGTGAATCTCCATATGGTGACAAGTTCAAATTGTAATATACATATACCTTATCAAAAAAATTTAAAATTATATAATGAAAACATTTGAGTTCAGATCTATCATGAAAAAAAAAAAATCTCAACACTTCTTATTTGAGAAAGATAATGATTCATGAGGAAAAAAATACATCATGGCATTGATTCTTACCATAACTGTATTGTGAAGATTGATTGCTTCTTGTCATTTAGTAAAGTTGTCACGTCCAATATATATATATATATATATATATGGGTCCCATTCAGCAACAAACATTTTGGCAAAACATTTTTCAAAACATGGGTTAGAGGTTTTGAAATGGGCTGATTTTTGGTGAGGATGATCTCTACGGTGAGGAGATCATCCTTACAAAAAATCAGCCCATTCCAAAACTTCTAGCCCCAGTTTACAAGTTGAAAAATTGTGGACCGTCCATTTCTTGTAAATCATTTTTGATGGCGTTAGAAATTTTGGAATGGGCTGATTTTTGGTGAATATGATCTCCTCACCGTAGAGATCATCCTCACCAAAAATCAGCCCATTCCAAAACCTCTAACCCATGTTTTGAAAAATGTTTTGCCAAAATGTTTGTTGCTGAACATTTCCCTATATATATAGGGAAATGTTCAACACCCTAAGCTTTACCCTACACTTTAACAAATGTGTTTTGTCCTACATGGGTTAGAAGCATTGGAATGGGCTGATTTTTGGTGAGGATGATCTCTATGATTAGAAGATCATCCTCACCAAAAATCAGCCCATTCCGAAATTTTTAAGCCCATGTTTACAAGTTGAAAAATCGTGGACCATCCATTTTTTGTAAACCATTTTTGACGGGGTTAGAAGTTTTGGAATGAGCTGATTTTTGATACGGATGATCTCTTCACCATAGAGATCATCCTCACCAAAAATCAGCAGTGTCCAAAACTTCTAACCCATGTAGGACAAAACACATTTGTTAAAGTGTAGGGTAAAGCTTAGGGTGGGGAACGGGACCCATATATATATATATAGATCAAGTCAACTAAGGTTGATTGAGTCAACCATTGTTGACTCAAGTCAAGTCAACTCCGGCCAAACAATTTTGACTAAGTCAAATTGACCAAATTCTAACTTTCTAGGAAATTTGAAAAGAATTAGAAATTTTTTTTTTCAATATCTAGATATTATTTGAAAATATCTAATATTGTGTCAGCTGATTTTTTTTTTTTTTTGTTTCACATTTTACACAAAGAAGAAAGAGAAAAGTAAGAAGGCAAAGGAAGAGAAAAGAAAAAAGGAAAGAAAAAGAAAGAGAAATAAGGAGGTAGGCCCTTCCAATTTTTTTTGATAGCCTTAGGAATATTTTAAGAAAAGAATTTCTAAATTTTGTAGTTTAAAACATAATTTTTTTTATATTTATGATTTAGTAGTTTTAAAACAAAAAATTGGTTTGTAATTATTCTCAACAGCATGCACACATTCTATAAATATTTATATTACTATTTTTATGAATTTAAAACATATTAATAGTTGCTACTTTGTTTAAAAAGAATTTAGTACATGCTTGTAGTTACTTTATACGTATTTATACATGTTAAAAATAAAATACAGCAACTATGAAAGTTGATGTTTTTGTATAATATTTACACTATGTATATTAGATTGAATGCTCAAAACATTTGTTACTTTATACGTATTTTGTACTTATCAAAAAAGAAAATACAACAACTATATAAGTTGTTTTACACACAATTCATATATTTTGTTCATATTTTATAGACATGCATGATTTTGAATAAGTTAAACTAGTTGACAATTTACTTTACTTGTTTTGGTGATGGATTTCTAAGAAATATTTCTAAGTAAAAAGATGGGTAAAAAAAGTAATTTATTAAAATAAAATATAAGAACGAACTATCAATTGATTGTTGTGTTTTTAAAATACCAGTTGGTGAGATATTTCGACGTATGCCGTGTAAGACATGAATGAGAGAAATGCTTCGACTAATGGTCGTGTAAGACACGAAAGAAAGAAAAAATAAAAGAGAGATGAAACTGTACATTTAAGAGTGGACTGGGTATTTAAAACACGTGTATGTTTTACTTTCAATACTTTTGAAAAGAAAATAAATACCTATATGTAGTATTTTAGTGATTTATTAAAGAGATTGTGAAAACTTATAAAGAATAACGTGCTGTGACATTTTTCGGAACGATGTATTATTCTAGGATAACAACTGCGTTGTTTGAATTCTTATGTATTATGGGATGCATAAGAACACATCACAACAGGAATCCAGGAATTTTCTTTCTATCTATAATAGAGATCAAGATGTAGATAGTTGCATGATTGATAGAGATTATCAAGGATCACATGCACAGTAGATTGGCATAGATGAAGATAACTAGTTAATGATCATTAATAGTCTAAAGTAGTCAAGAAAGAGTGACCTACTTGATTTGACCCGTTTCTTAAGGCCTTGGTCAATGGTCAATCTGAATCAGAAAATAACTACCTAAATTGTGGCAAAGGCTAGCCATAGAATCAAGAACTAACGGTGGGGTTCTACACTGGTGAAGTATTGGAATAATCGTATTTTGACTGAAATGTTCACATCAGTCGTAACTCTCAACTCTCTATTATTAGTACTCTATTATTTGATGTTATATTATGAACAATTGTTTCTTCAGATTTTTAATTGTGTTTCAATTTCCTACTAGATTTTATGACATTGGTGCTCAATTATTTTCAATTATGTGTTAAATATTAAACATGTATGATTTACGAATTTCTAGAATGTTTAAACTGCATATAGGGTACTATTATTTAAAATTGTAAGATTCCCCTACTGGATAACTCCCCTGTTACTCACCCTTACGACATAACAAATTTCGGGAGCACCTGATTTAGGTGATCCTTCCGAAGATACTCAATGTCATGGCTTTATAGATAATCAGTCCAAGCTTCCAGGTGTGGAACATTGGTACTATTGATGAGTTTTGACCTAGAGTTGGGTTTGAGTCTTTTGCTGTCATTTTCTTATATAGCTACAAACACGGTATTATGTCGTTATTGTTTTATATATATGTCAAGTGTATTGATGTTTGAGGATACATATCTGTTTTGTTGGATAATGATTAGGTATGAAATATAGTTATTTATTTGTCGTTTACGCTTATATATTGACTATTATGATATGGGTTATATATCATGCCTCTTGATTCAACTTGGGAATCATGGGGATTCGGGTTGAGTTTTTGGGGCGTGACAAAAGTAGTCCTAACGATAAAATGGAACAATATAGAAAAGAGAGGCTAGAGATATCCTTATTTGTACTTATCAAAAACCAATATCCTTTTCTGTGTAAATATTTACAGACAAAATCCTATTAGAACCATGCCCATACCGATAACCACTTGGACGTGACATGTAAACGCCTATAGCCTTTAAAGGACCTTTGTAATTTAACATATATCTCAAAAATGATAGAAAACTATGTTTATGTAACTAAAAAAAACATTTTTTTTTTCTGAATAGAAACAAATAGCAAGGAGCATGTTATAAATATATTCAATACAAGTAATAAAAAAAATTTCTTTTTTGTGGTGTTCAAAGTACTGGAAAAAAAATCAAAACAAAAAAATAAACTTGTAAAATTCAAACGATGAAACCTGCCTAAATCATAAAATCAATGCAAATGGTAGGGTTTTCATATGAAAGTATCTGAACCCACGATTCAAATTGTATGGTTAAGATTTGATTTGAGAGGTTGGATTCAATTTGTAAACAACCGCACAGGTGGTGGAGCAATGTCGAGAAACTTGGGTCTCTCCAAGGTCGTGAGATCGATCCCTCTCCCCCCTTCCCCCACTGAGCAATTGTACCCGATACACAAGTTTGTGGTGGTTGGGTGAATCTAGAGGGACTAGTCCTACTTGCAAAGGTGGTAGGGACAACCTAAGTTGTACGGAAAAGAAAAAAAAGCTAAATGTGGGATTGTAAAATGGTTCCTACTAAACAAACACATGATCTATATCTAGCATATTACATGAAAATGTATCTTCATGGTGGAAAGGATTAAAAAGAGCACAATTATTAGGTGTTCTTGAACAATCTGTTTGTGCATGTATGCAGAAAATAAAAATAAATAAATAAATAAATAAGAGGCATTGCTAGCTTGGCTACGATTGTGGACAGGGTTGAGGTTTGGGTTGATCAAGAACATTGTAGAGTGTGGGAGGGGTCTCGTGATGGAAGCTTCTTGGTTAGAATGTTTTAATCATTCGTTGGTGCAAGAAAATAAAAATCGATTTCCGGCTGGTGTCATTTGGGTACAAAGGTCCCTTCTAAGATTTCATCTTCTTATGTGGTCGATGGTGTTGGGTAAAGTTCTTACCACAGATCAGTTAACTAAAAGAGGTTTTTATGGGTCCTAATCGTTGTTGTCTTGGTAATAGAAGTGAGGAGTCGATTGATCAAATCTTCTTTTTTTATAAGTATAATTTTTATTGATGGAAAGACAAGAAGTCCTCAGAAGATGCAAAGAAACTAAGAAAAGAAGAAAAATAAGGACAGCAAAGCAAACAAAGAACAAAGCAACTACTCCCTAGTAACAGTTTCCCATCTAAAGACAAGATCTTCAAGACACAACAAGTTTGGTCGCATTTCCTATATCTTTTTGGAGTTGGATGCCTTCCTCAGTCCATTCAGACCCTCTGTTGTTCTTGGCAACAAAGAAAGAAATTTAAGAATTTTCAATGGCAAGGCTAATTCTGTGCAAGACATTGTAGTTTCAATTTTAGCCCTTTTCTTTTACTTGTGTCAAGTGTTTGGAGAATTTAGGGGTGTTTGTTGACAATTTTGTGGGGGAGATGAGTGTGATCTTGAGAATTCTCATAGTGGGATTGGGTTCTATTCTGGGGTTGGTCACCTCCACCACCTTTCTTCAATGAAATTTCTATTGATTATCAGAAAAAGAAAAGGCTTAATATTTCTTTTTTTAAATTCAAAAGACAAATCTCAAGTCATCAAAGGAAATTGCAAGAGAGGGATTACTGCATAATTAAGGGGACAAATAAGAATATGCATAAACAGAAATTATATGAACCTTATTAAGATATCTACTGTATACAAACAAAGCAGAAGGTCGAGTAGACCTACCTCAATAAATACAAAATCCTCAAATAAAATCCCCTCAAACTCCATGGATAACTTAGATCTAGAGAAAATGAGAACAATTTTGAAAAGAACGCGATGATGAGAACTTTCTTCAAAGGCCATTCTATTTCTCATATAATAAACATTTTTAATTATTTTTCTTTTAAATTAGAAAATATAGGATACTTGTAGTTTGTAGGTCTGTTTAGTTGTTTTAAATTTATCAACTTAAATGACATGACCATGAGCATTTAAATGTGCAAGCCTGACTATGAAATTCATTATCATCATTGAAGCCTTGTCTCTAAGGTTTTGAATAAGGCTTAACGAATCTTGTTCCTTCATTCAATTTTGTCCAGAACCATGTCTTGTTTTATTGTGTGTTCCTACCCACTTTCACTAGGGCTTTAATTGCCATTCGTTGAACATGCCCAAACCATCTCAATCGACTTTCTCCTAGTCCATCTCCTATTAGAGCTACTCTTACATTTTCTTGAGCGTGTTTATCTATAAGTTTAGCTTTCCAAGTCTTTCCACTCAGCATCCTCATTCTGCTACCCTCAATTTACTAACATGATGCTTCCTGACCACCCAACGTTTAGCTGCATAAATCACAGTTGATCTTGATGTCTTCATATAAAACTTTCCTTTTAGTAAGCTTGAATATGAATGCGGTTCTTACATAACTGTGTCAACATATGCTGAACGCTATTGATATTTCTTTTCTTACTCCAAGTGGTTGTTCATTTTAATATTAAGAGTTACAAGTGTGTATTTGAGTTTTTTATCATGACCTAAGAATTTAAAGAAAGTATTCTTTTGGAGTCCATAATATTTCCATAATTACTAGAATTTCCAAATTTCTACACCGAGCCATATATTTCCATTTCCAAGCTGATAGAAACATGGACCAAAGTTGAAATAAGAAGATCGGTCACAGAAAATAAAAAGAGAGTGGAACTTAAAATTTCTTTTTTATTTTTCTGGGATTAGGAGAAATGTGACTTGAGTTCTGCTTGTGTAGTGTTTCTTTCACATTACAATGCCAGTCTCCCCCCTCCCAAAAAAAAAAAAAAAAAATTCATTTCATTTCAGGTTGGCAACTGGTGTAAAAAACTTCACCATCTCCCAACAAGAAGCATTATCCTCCATTCCATCCACTTCAGGGAAGACATGACTTCAGACAGAACTGAATGAATCTTCCATTCAGCCAAACCGGATTTTTGAGAGAAGGCATTGATGACAATGAAAGTAAAATGGAACTTGGATTAAAATTTCAATATGCAGAATACTTAACCAGAATTGAGTGCCAATTATGATTGTATTTTGTTTTTTTTCCTTCTCTTTTTTTTCCATTCTATTTTTAATTTTTTTGATAAGTCGTTAAGATACGAATAGAAATATCATCATGCAAGCACCACACACACACACACATGCAACAACCACTAGATCATATGTTAAAGATCAAATTTTCAACCAGAAGAGAATCTTACTTGCCGAGCAGCAGCCTTTGAGATCCATGAAGGAAGCAAACAAGGAGTGTTATTCAATGCATCATAAGATGTTTCTTTTGCCTTTCCACAATCAACAACAAAAACCACATCGTTAATGGTAATACTTGTCTCAGCCATGTTAGTAGCAAGCACAATTTTCCTCACTCCATCTTCAGGCTTATCAAAGATTAATCTCTGCATGCAAATGAAATAAAAATTTAATCAGCAATTCCAGGAGTATAAATTATTAGTTGGCAAGTTTACAATTAATACATAAAAGATGGCTACATGTTCAATGAAGAAACATAAATACAAAATTCTGATACTGAAGTATAAGCTATGGAAAAGTAAGAGCTTTGACACACAAAAGTTGGTCAGACCGAAAGTTCATAGGCATAAGCATAGTTGTACCAAGAAAATAACTATTTATATATAAAGTGAAATTAATAGAAGTGACAGTATGTGGACAAGGCACTGGATCTTGACGGCTTCTCTTTGGGTTTTCTCTAAAGAGTTATGGGATGAAGCAAAGAGGGTTCTGCTGAATTTTGATGAGTACTTTAATAGTGAATTATTTAACAATAAAACAACGAAATTCAACATCTCCAACTTTTCAGGGAAAAAAAATGTTTCGAGGCCTAAGAGTTCTGACAATTACTTTAGCTGGAAGCTTGTCCACAATCATTCTAAATTCCTTTCAGTGACTCAAAAGAGGAACTTGATTTCAAGGTTACCATGACTGGAGAGGCTTTCGTGAAGAGAGGTATAGAGGCCCGGTTTGTAGGTTACATTTGTAAAGACATACAACCATGAGTATTTGAACGTCCTTGATTACATAATTGAACAGGAAGTATTAAAAAGTTGGATATCCAGGATTATTACTTCAGTTTATTTTGTGCCAAAGGTGTGCACCTAAATGTTTCTTCAAAACAAGGAGCTTAAGACAAGGTGATATCCTCTCTCCTTTCTTATGCGCGCTTGTAATGATTGCTAAAAGTAGGACGTTAAAGATATTGAAGAACATTCATCTACTTATAGATTAACATGTGGAAAGTACAAGACTTAAAGAGCTTAATGTGGACAAATTGAAAAAAGATTCCTGAAATGAAAAAAAAAAAAAAAAAGAATTAAATATAAGTAAAAGTTAAAAAATAAAAATAAAAACAGTTTACATGGTCATAAGCTTTTTCCATATCAATTTAGTAGCAATTTCCACAATACTCCACACATTTATTAGCAATAAACAACCCCTAGAATTTGTCTTCTAGTCAAAAGCTCCCTGTTCTATGGAATTATGTTAGGGAGGAATGTTTTTATTTGGAAGCCAATAGTTCAGCAATAATTTTTACAGATTCCACCTGCCAAACTAATTGGATGAAAATCGAAGATATCCTCCGCTCCACTTTTCTTGCTCCAGTTTTCTTGATGGCCATAAACACAAAAGCATTGTTTGATCCATAATCCAAAAAAAGCTTCACCATGGAACTCTCCAATCATTCTCATCATAACCCTCCTTGAATATATCCCAACATGATTTAAAGGAAGTCATTGAGTATCCCTCCGGCCTCAGATCTTTTAGTCCATCTATTTTGTAATTACCTCCCAAACTTCTTCCTCCTCAAAAGGTCTCTCCAACCAACTTCTCTGCAATTTCTGAATACAAACGAATTGAAGACCATCTAAAGTTGAACTTATATCGTGTGGCTTTGAATATAACTTCGAATAAAACTCCACCACTCCTTTGTTATGTCGTCCTCGTTATCCTTCACCTTCCTATTTGTCCTTAACTTAAACATAGTTTGCTCTATTAATAGCATTGACTTTTTTTTTTCTATCAACAAAGATAATTTTATTAAGAGAAAGAAAAAGAAGGGGGGTTGAGAGGACCAACCCAAAACAAACAAAAGAAAGCAACAAAACTCTCACGACAGCGAACAAACCTTATCCCATCTCAGAACAAAATCTTCAAAGAAGACCTCCCTAAAGACCTTATAAAGTTTGCTCCAAGAAAACAAGAACTCTAAAATAGAAAGAACTAAACCCTCCAGCGTTGAATCTTTTCCTTAAAAAATGCAGCGGTTACAATGAGTCCAAATACCCCAACAAATTGCGAAAGGAACCAAGAACCACAATATCCATTTAGAAGACAAGAAAGAACCACCCCACGTCAACCAAGACTCCAAAGCCGACTTGATTGAGCTGGGAAAACATCCCACGATACCAAACAAAGATAAAAAATGCGACCACATGTGGTGAGCCACCCGACAATGAATAAGTGATCTACCGATTATGCCTGAGATTTGCACATACAACACTGATTTGGTGGAATAAAACCTCTCTTAATAAGCTGATCCATAGTTACGAGTCTCCCTAAGGCCGTCATTCAAATAAAAGTCAAAATCTTCAGAGGAATCTTACCACCCTAGACGAAAGAATGAGGAAAAGACGGTGTTGTATTAGGAACAATACCATCATACAAAGACTTGACTGTAAAGTTTTCATCCCTAGTACCTCCCCATACTCTCTGATCTTTCGAAGAGCTCTCCATGCAACTATTCTCCACCAAAGAAATTAATGTCCCAAGATTATCCACCTCCCAGTCATTAAAAGATCTTCTAAACCCAAAATCCCAATTGATCACCCCATTCTCAAAGCTTTTGAAGCACGAGATAACTTGATTCTTCTTTAACGACAAAGTAAAGAGATTCGGGAAAACAATCCTTAATAGGACCATTCCCACACCACCAATCCTCCCAAAATCTCACCTTACTCCCCCTCCTCACCTTACATTTCACTTTCGTAAGATACGGAAGTCTTTTAAGAATACCTTTCCACACCCAACACCCTGACGCACTTATAGCCGAACCACTCTCCCACTCATTTACGTTCACCCCATATTTTCCATCCAAAGCCACTCCCCCAGCAGTGCTGAATTCATGTAACCAAAATTACGGAAACCCAAACCCCCATTCTTCTTAGGCAAGCATAACTTTCTCCAACTCACCCAATGATGTTTTTTAAAACCCTCTTTACCGTGCCACAAGAAGTTCCGGGAGATTCTGTCAAATTGCACTTCCACATTCCTAGGTAGTGAGAATAGCGAGAAAGTGTAAATGGGGATACTAGCCAAAACACCTTTAATGAGAGTGATCTTTCCCCCTTGAGCCAATTCACCTTTGCTTTAAGTTTCCAACTTCACTTCCAGATTAGAAATTCTGAGGAACACTCTCTACCTAGATGTATACTCACGAATTTTTTCCAATATAAGCCTTCAAACTCCTTACTATCTAATCAGCCAATCTCTTCAAGAACCAGCCTTCTCTTCTTGTCAACTCTCCTGAATTCGACCCTAGAGATGTAAGCATCTATACATAGACAATAAAGAAAATGGATGAAGAATTGTGATTCCAAGAAAATGATATTATAGCATGCTTTGTTCAAAACCTCCTACCCATGTTAACCAGGTAATGCGGCACTGTAATGACCTGAAATCCTAAAATGTATCTCGAGAAAAGAATTTTAGATCCGTGCATTGATTTAAAAGTTATCAAATCCTCGAGTTTCGCATTAGATATTTTCCCAATAGGTAAACGACACCTTAGAGACGTAATTTAAGGAAACCGATCATACCATTAGATTCGTGTCGAAAAATCACCCAAAATAGAGTATAAGTTTGTCCAATTTGGCATTCGGGAAAAACAATTCCCAAAATGACAAGTATGTCCCAACTTAAGTGATATAAATATCTAAATTCTATTAGAAAAATCAGATTTTTCTTATTCTTCTCTCCAAACAAATCTCAACCCTTTTCCTTCAATATTTGAAACTCAGATCTACGCCAAACGAGAACAATCCGAGCTTAGGCGTAAGAAGGAAAGTTGTTCCTCTCGCCAAGGGTCACGTGTGGACGCAAAGAAATCCGATTTTCGCCGGAAGAAAAGTTTGGAGATTGGCCGGAGGCGATTTTAAAGTTCGTTCAACCGTTGAAATTAGCTTGAGGTAGGTTGCCTTCCTTTCTACCTTCTAGTTATGCGATAATTTCATAGAAAATCCATATGATTGTTGATAAATCGATTGTTTAATTAAGTTTATACATATTTGAATGATTTGAATCATGTTTGCATGCTTATTTATGATTGGTTTTAGTTCATTTGATATAATATAATCATTTTATAGTTAGTATAATATTTGAATCGATTTTGGTTGAGTTTCAACGAAAAATAACGAAAAATCAGCAATTCGGAAAAGTATCCGAATGTTGAGTTTGGTTCTAATTTATTTTGTGTTGCTTCCATATAGTTTGTATACCCATTTCCTACATTTATTTCATTAAAACTAATTAAGTATTACTTTAAGTTCTTTAATAAATAAATAAATAGTTCGTTTTCAATTTCGACTTTGAAAAATCATTTTTTTTTTAACACTTAGTTAAATTTTTCATAGATTTTCAGCTTTTATGTCTTATGGTTTTATCTTTGTTTTCAAGTCTCTCGACTCAACCAAAACCATCGAATGGAATTGGTTGATGCTTTATGGATTTCGAATTACTTTAAAAGCAAAAATTACTTTAATAGATATGTAGGAAATTAGATGATAGATTAATCGATTTAATTGATGGATAGATAGAGAGAATGTATGTTCTCGACTGATTGATGGGACAGTGCCTCCAGTTCTACGTAGTGGCCATGCCACGTAAAACGTGATAGATAGATAGAGGGATGAGATGGTTGATGGATGGAAATGACAGATAACTGTCACTGGAAGGCACTACCAGAATTTGTTTGTATTTTCGATTAAAAAGAAATGATATATTATATACAAAATAAATTATTTTGTTTACCAGTAAAGGTTTGTAGAAAACCCATAAAGAGTGACGCGTTGCTGTGTGTTCGGAAGCGGCGAGTCAATCTAGGATAACACTAGATGTCATATGCTCTTCGGTAGTATGGGATACCTTAGAGCATATTACAGCTTATGAAATCCGGGAATTTCTCCAACTTATTTTCTGGGGAACGTTGTGTGTAAAGGCGGTCTCTGTATAGTGTAGAGATAGGCGGGGTTCACATGCATTGCCTCTTGATAGGCTTCGACGCGAGGGGTCTCCTGGGCTAGTTAGTGATCACTATTAGTCTGTAGTCGTCAAACGGTCGACCTCACCGTTAGTTGAACTCAGTATTGGGTTCTTGGTCAACGGCCAGTCTGAGCCGGATAAATGGTCATCCAACCGTGGTATGCTAGACCGGCCACAAAATCAGATTATAACGATGGGATTCCACATCGGAGGTTAAGTTTGGAATATCGTATTGCCATAGCCGAGGCGGTTATATCGGCGTGTTCCTCTGCTCTCTTATCGATTACACCGCCGTGTTCTTATTATGTATCTTTTTCTTATTTTGTAATGATTGATAGATGTTTTCATTTAAAAGATGCATATGTTACTTTAAATGATTGAAAATGATAGATTGAAAGTTATTATAACTGTTTCCTGAGTATGCTTAGACATTTATCGTATGTTACATTATGAAAACTTGCATTATTTAATTGTTCAACTGATTACTCGTGCAAGTATGACTCGTTGTTAGAACGGCGTTCATCCTGCTGAGTAACATTCCCATGTTACTCACCCTATCCTTCCCCTTTCAGATTATGCAACTTTTGAAGAACCGTTCTTTGAAGAGTATTTTGAGGAGGTCCTCGAGGAGGATCAGATTGATGTCTTGCCGCCGCCATGTCTTTGAGGACTAGTAGAGGATCTTAGCGGTTTTTGGTTGTAGATAAGAAACATGATAGTTTAGAAATTTTTGTAACCTGATGAATTATGAGATTAAAGATCTTGACTTATATCAGTGTTTGTCGATTTCTTCTGTTTACTCTAGACTCTCGTATAGATGTTAGTTTAATGTTTATTCCGCTGCGTGTATTTTCTTTTCATAAGTATTATTATTTATGAATGTTCTGTTAGATTGTGTGATTGATTACCTCACACCTCGAGATTTTAACCGATGAATCATAGGGATTCGTGTTGGGATTTCGGGGCGTGACAGCGTGGTATCAGAGCTCAATATTAGTTCCGGATGGGACGAGAGCTCTTCTGTGTCTAGAAATCTGTTAGAGTCTAGATTGGAGATAAGATTAGGAATAATAGGAAATTCCTTAAGGATATGAAGTATGAGACAATAGTTATTTGATGAATTAATGGACTAAGTAGTATTAAATGGAATATGTTTGAATGCATAAATGTTTGATGTGTAATTAGTACTCTACCTAAAGTTTGATGAAATGTCTTTTGGATTTGGAGAAATTATAAAGATTGTTCAATTGCAGATTGGATTAGATGGCAGGCAGAGGTAGGCCAGGCAAGAGGTCCCAACCCACAGATGCAGGGACATCTGAGGCTAGACAACCAACAGAAATGGAATTGATGATGCAAGCCATAACGGCGATGTCTCAGAACCAGGAAAGAATACAAGAAAGGCAGATGAAAATGATAGAAGATCAGGCAGTCTTGATGAGACAGTTGACTGGGATGATAGGGAGCCAGAACCAGTCAGGTGCACATATGCCTGAGGTTGCTCCAGAGCACACCCCTGACTCCACACCTGATCAGAGTATACCCCCACCTCCACCAGCACAGGTACCGAGACATGTGCAGTTGGTGCGACCACCATATCAGGGTCTTGCGGGTGCTCTTTTGAGAGAGTATAGGAGTATGAGGCCACCCAGCTTTGATGGAGTTGCGGACCCCACAATGGCGGAAGAATGGTTGGAAGAGTCCGACAAATACTTGTGCACTATGGAGTGTTCAGACACCCAAAAAGTCTTGTGTGCCTCTTTTATGCTTCAGAGGGGTGCAGCACATTGGTGGACTTCGGTAAAAGACAACCAACCGGAGATTCAGAACAATTGGACGATCTTTCAAAGAACGTTCCTAGAGAAGTATGTTCCCACTAGCTCCAGGGACAGAAAGAGGATGGAGTTTGATCGGTTGGCACAAGGTAACATGACTGTGGACCAGTATGAGTCTCGCTTTACCCAATTGGCTCGTTATGCTCCCGAGCTGATTTCCACCAACCAGATGAAAGCAGAGAAATTTGTTAGAGGGTTGAAAGTCACTTTCAGGAGTAGGATGGCAGCCTTCGAGGTTACTAGCTACTCCGAAGTGGTCACAAGAGCCCAAAGGCTAGAACGGGCAGATGAGGTCATTCACGAGCAGAGTGTTGGGATGAGGACAGTACCCCCACCAGCCAAGAGACAGATGATTTACAGGCCCAGTAGTTCAGGACAGCAGTGGACTACCCAACCACAGGGTCAGAGCAGTTACCGACCCCCAGTATCTACAGGCCAGTTTCCACAGAGGACAGTAGCACCAGTGCAGGGCAGGGGTCAGGCTACTCGTTCACAGAGTCAGATGACTAGAGGCCAGGGACAGACTTCGAGGCCTCAAGTTCAGACTGCTAGACCTCCACTACCGTCGCAGAGGGCACCTACGGGTCAGGCCAGTAGAGAGCCGGTTAGATGTTATGAGTGTGGAGAGTTGGGACATCTGAGGAGACAGTGCCCCAAAATCCCCCAGCAGACCCGTGATTCGATGACTCAGGCTAGGGTCTATGCTATGACGCAAGCTGACACTACAGCTTCAGAGGATGTGGTGGAAGGTATAATTATGTTATATAACTGTTTAGCACATGTATTGATGGATTCAGGTTCCACACATTCATTTGTATCTTCTAGCATGGTAGAAAAGTTAGAACTTCCTACAACAGACACCAATAGGACACTTTCGTTGATGACTCCCCTGGGAAACAAAACAATGCCACATCGAGTGTGTAACTCGTGCATTCTCAAGATAGGAGATAGTTCATTTGAACTGAACTTGATAGTCTTAGAACTTCGAGATTTCGACATCATCTTAGGCATGGACTGGTTAGCTGCATACCATGCGGTTATAGATTGTTATGCCAAGACAATTAAGTTTGGTGTGCCGGGACAGCCAGAGTTCAAATTCAAGTTTAAGGGAATTCGGAATCGTGTAATCCGAGTGATAGAACCATCTAGGAATGGGACTGATTGGGATAGTTTGTATAGCATGAATGCTATCGTTAGTGAGATGAAAGAAGAGTCACTAAAGGTGGAAGCAATCCGAATAGTATGTGACTATCCCGATGTCTTTCCTGCAGAGTTACCTGGGTTACCCCCAATCAGGAAGATTGACTTCTCAATCGAACTGATTCCAGGAACTAGACCCATATCGATTCCACCTTATCGAATGGCCCCAGCAGAAATGAAGGAGCTAAAAAGTCAATTGGAAGAGTTGACAGGTTTGAGTTTCATTCGTCCGAGCAGCTCGCCTTGGGGTGCTCCAGTTTTGTTCGTAAAGAAGAAGGATGGGTCAATGAGATTATGCATTGACTATCGAAAACTGAACCAAGTGACGATAAAGAACAAGTATCCGCTCCCCAGGATTGATGATCTGTTTGATCAACTAAGAGGTGCCAAGTACTTCTCAAAAATTGATCTAAGATCGGGATACCACCAGTTGAGGATCAAAGAGGAGGATGTTTCGAAGACAGCATTCCGAACTCGGTTAGGGCACTTTGAGTACCTAGTAATGCCATTCGGTTTGACTAATGCACCTGCGGTGTTTATGGATCTCATGCAGCGAGTGTTTTGGGATTTCTTGAATGTCTTCATTATCGTCTTCATTGACGATATCTTGATCTATTCGAAGACGGAATTTGAGCATGAGGATCATTTGAATGTCACACTTCACAGGTTGCGCCAAGAGAAGTTGTATGCTAAATTCTCTAAGTGCGAATTCTGGTTAGATGAAGTGAAGTTCTTGGGTCATGTGGTTTCCAAGAATGGGATATCGGTGGACCCTTCGAAGATTGAAGCGGTTATGAACTGGCAGAGGCCTACTACAGTTACTGAGATCAGGAGTTTTCTTGGACTTGCGGGATACTACCGTAGGTTTGTAGAAGGCTTCTCGAAGATAGCTTCGTCATTAACGAAGTTAACTCAGAAAGGGGTCAAGTTTGAATGGACCGATAGTTGCGAAACAGCATTCCAGGAGTTGAAGACTCGACTAACCACGGCACCCGTTTTGATAGTCCCTAAACCAGGAGAGAAATATATCATTTATGCTGATGCTTCTCATACGGGACTTGGGTGTGTATTAATGCAGGTTGGTCAGGTAATTGCTTATGCATCGAGACAGTTGAAGAACCACGAGAAGAACTATCCGACCCATGATTTAGAGTTGGCGGCTATAGTGCACGCACTCAAGGTTTGGAGACACTATTTGTATGGGGAGACCTTTGAAGTGTATTCAGATCACAAGAGTCTCAAGTATTTATTCTCGCAGAAGGAATTAAATATGAGGCAGAGGCGATGGATGGAGTACCTGAAAGACTATGACTTTACATTGCATTACCATCCTGGTAAGGCCAATGTAGTAGCAGACGCTTTAAGTCGTAAGAAAGATGGGGTGTTTGCTCACATAAAGATTGAGGAATGGAAAATGCTAGAAACTGCAACTGATTACGCATTCAACATTCCCTCAGAAACAGATGAACAGAAATCCTATGTAGCTCACATGAGAGTACAACCCCAGATTGTTGAAAGGGTTATTGAAGCGCAGAAGATTGATACGGAATTGGAAGGGTACCAGGAGAAAGCAGAGGACTTTGGTGAGCAGAGTTGGAGGATTCATGATGATGGTAGTATACGGTTCAAGAGTAGACTTTGGGTTCCTCACAACGCCTTGTTGAGGAAGGACATAATGGATGAAGCCCATAAGTCGCATTTTTCTATTCATCCAGGGAGTACCAAGATGTATCAGGACATGAAAAGAAATTTTTGGTGGCCAGGAATGAAAAAGCACATTGCCCAGTATGTGAGTCGTTGTATGATATGTCAGCAAGTAAAGGCTGAGCATAGGAGACCTGCAGGGTTATTGCAACCACTTCCTATTCCAGAATGGAAATGGGAGCACGTGACTATGGATTTTGTTAGTGGGTTGCCGAAGGCCAGTGATGGGATTGATGCTGTATGGGTGATCGTAGATAGACTTACTAAGTCTGCTCATTTTCTACCTATCAAGATGACTTACACTGTGGATAAGCTGAGCAGGATTTATGTATCAGAGATTGTGAAGTTACATGGAGTCCCAGTTTCTATTGTATCTGATAGGGATCCACGTTTTACATCTCAATTCTGGCAGAGTTTTCAAGTTGCATTTGGTACGAAGCTGAAGATGAGTACAACATTCCACCCACAGACTGATGGGCAGTCAGAACGTGTTATCCAGATATTGGAAGACATGTTGAGGGCTTGTGTACTAGATTTTGGAGGTAACTGGAAGAATCACTTGGCAATAGCTGAATTTGCCTATAACAATAGTTACCAATCTAGTATAGGCATGGCACCATTTGAAGCGTTATATGGCAGACCATGCAGATCGCCAAATTGTTGGGCAGAAGTCGGAGATAGTATTCTGTTGGGCCCCGACATCGTCTTGGAGACTACTGAGAAGATTAAGACAGTTCGAGAAAGGTTGCGGGTAGCACAGAGCAGGCAGAAAAGTTATGCAGATCATCGTCGACGACCATTAGAGTTCGTGATCGGTGATTTTGTATTCTTGAAGGTTTCTCCTAGAAGAGGAATCAGTAGGTTTGGGATTAAGGGTAAACTAAAGCCGAGGTATGTAGGACCGTTTGAGATCATAGACAGAGTTGGCACGGTTGCATACAAGTTGGCTTTACCTGCTCAGTTAGAAAGGGTTCATAACGTATTTCATATATCGATGTTGAGAAAGTATGAACCGGACCCATCCCACGTTATTGACTGGCAGTCCTTGAATCTAGAGGAAGACATATCGTTATGAAGAGGGGCCAATACAGATTCTTTACCGTAAAGAGAAAATGTTGAGGTCACGAGTTATTCCGTTAGTTAAGGTGCTTTGGAGACATCACAATGTCGAGGAAGCGACTTGGGAGAAAGAAACGGAGATGCGTGCTCAATTTCCAGAATTATTCTTCGATTGAGGTATGTTTAATTTCGAGGACGAAATTCTTATTAAGGGGAGGAGGATGTAATGACCTGAAATCCTAAAATGTATCTCGAGAAAAGAATTTTAGATCCGTGCATTGATTTAAAAGTTATCAAATCCTCGAGTTTCGCATTAGATATTTTCCCAATAGGTAAACGACACCTTAGAGACGTAATTTAAGGAAACCGATCATACCATTAGATTCGTGTCGAAAAATCACCCAAAATAGAGTATAAGTTTGTCCAATTTGGCATTCGGGAAAAACAATTCCCAAAATGACAAGTATGTCCCAACTTAAGTGATATAAATATCTAAATTCTATTAGAAAAATCAGATTTTTCTTATTCTTCTCTCCAAACAAATCTCAACCCTTTTCCTTCAATATTTGAAACTCAGATCTACGCCAAACGAGAACAATCCGAGCTTAGGCGTAAGAAGGAAAGTTGTTCCTCTCGCCAAGGGTTACGCGTGGACGCAAAGAAATCCGATTTTCGCCGGAAGAAAAGTTTGGAGATTGGCCGGAGGCGATTTTAAAGTTCGTTCAACCGTTGAAATTAGCTTGAGGTAGGTTGCCTTCCTTTCTACCTTCTAGTTATGCGATAATTTCATAGAAAATCCATATGATTGTTGATAAATCGATTGTTTATTAAGTTTATACATATTTGAATGATTTGAATCATGTTTGCATGCTTATTTATGATTGGTTTTAGTTCATTTGATATAATATAATCATTTTATAGTTAGTATAATATTTGAATCGATTTTGGTTGAGTTTCAACGAAAAATAACGAAAAATCAGCAATTCGGAAAAGTATCCGAATGTTGAGTTTGGTTCTAATTTATTTTGTGTTGCTTCCATATAGTATGTATACCCATTTCCTACATTTATTTCATTAAAACTAATTAAGTATTACTTTAAGTTCTTTAATAAATAAATAAATAGTTCGTTTTCAATTTCGACTTTGAAAAATCATTTTTTTTTAACACTTAGTTAAATTTTCATAGATTTTCAGCTTTTATGTCTTATGGTTTTATCTTTGTTTTCGAGTCTCTCGACTCAACCAAAACCATCGAATGGAATTGGTTGATGCTTTATGGATTTCGAATTACTTTAAAAGTAAAATTACTTTAATAGATATGTAGGAAATTAGATGATAGATTGATCGATTTAATTGATGGATGGATAGAGAGAACGTATGTTCTCGACTGATTGATGGGACAGTGCCTCCAGTTCTACGTAGTGGCCATGCCACGTAAAACGTGATAGATAGATAGAGGGATGAGATGGTTGATGGATGGAAATGACAGATAACTGTCACTGGAAGGCACTACCAGAATTTGTTTGTATTTTCGATTAAAAAGAAATGATATATTATATACAAAATAAATTATTTTGTTTACCAGTAAAGGTTTGTAGAAAACCCATAAAGAGTGACGCGTTGCTGTGTGTCGGAAGCGGCGAGTCAATCTAGGATAACACTAGATGTCATATGCTCTTCGGTAGTATGGGATACCTTAGAGCATATTACAGCTTATGAAATCCGGGAATTTCTCCTACTTATTTTCTGGGGAACGTTGTGTGTAAAGGCGGTCTCTGTATAGTGTAGAGATAGGCGGGGTTCACATGCATTGCCTCTTGATAGGCTTCGACGCGAGGGGTCTCCTGGGCTAGTTAGTGATCACTATTAGTCTGTAGTCGTCAAACGGTCGACCTCACCGTTAGTTGAACTCAGTATTGGGTTCTTGGTCAACGGCCAGTCTGAGCCGGATAAATGGTCATCCAACCGTGGTATGCTAGACCGGCCACAAAATCAGATTATAACGATGGGATTCCACATCGGAGGTTAAGTTTGGAATATCGTATTGCCATAGCCGAGGCGGTTATATCGGCGTGTTCCTCTGCTCTCTTATCGATTACACCGCCGTGTTCTTATTATGTATCTTTTTCTTATTTTGTAATGATTGATAGATATTTTCATTTAAAAGATGCATATGTTACTTTAAATGATTGAAAATGATAGATTGAAAGTTATTATAACTGTTTCCTGAGTATGCTTAGACATTTATCGTATGTTACATTATGAAAACTTGCATTATTTAATTGTTCAACTGATTACTCGTGCAAGTATGACTCGCTGTTAGAACGGCGTTCATCCTGCTGAGTAACATTCCCCTGTTACTCACCCTATCCTTCCCCTTTCAGATTATTCAACTTTTGAAGAACCGTTCTTTGAAGAGTATTTTGAGGAGGTCCTCGAGGAGGATCAGATTGATGTCTTGCCGCCGCCATGTCTTTGAGGACTAGTAGAGGATCTTAGCGGTTTTTGGTTGTAGATAAGAAACATGATAGTTTAGAAATTTTTGTAACCTGATGAATTATGAGATTAAAGATCTTGACTTATATCAGTGTTTGTCGATTTCTTCTGTTTACTCTAGACTCTCGTATAGATGTTAGTTTAATGTTTATTCCGCTGCGTGTATTTTCTTTTCATAAGTATTATTATTTATGAATGTTCTGTTAGATTGTGTGATTGATTACCTCACACCTCGAGATTTTAACCGATGAATCATAGGGATTCGTGTTGGGATTTCGGGGCGTGACAGGCACATTGCCAAGATATAACATGAACACGTCACTTTTACTTTAAAAATTAAGTTCCTGACATGAGCACGGAACCAATTTGAAATGTCAAGTTAAAAAAGCCTCATGCAAAAATAGGTTGATGTCCAATGCACAATTTTATGCATATATTTATTATAAACACTGACAACATAGTCATCATCATCATCATCAATTCCTTATCCCAAAAATTTGGGTCTGCTGAATGAATCTTGTTCAGCATTCAATTGTGTGTAAAACCATATTTTTCGTTAGTTCATGCATTCATATCTACTCTAACTACCTACCTTAATACACGTTCGTTCTGATTTCCAATCTCTTTCAGAACCTCCAAGGCTCCAACAGTCCAACTTGCATACTCCTAATTGGGACCACAAATCGACCTTCGTAGCACATGATCAAAGTTCAACCCATCTCAATTGATTTTCCCTTAGTTCATCACAAATTGGGTCCTATGGTTGTATAATTGTTTACATTTCTAATTTTATCTTCTTAGATTTCCATGCATCTCAACATGCTTATCACCGCTAAGCTAAATCCATGAACATGTTTCTTATTTTCCAGAAACATAGCCAGTCTCACTACCATCTTATAATGATCCTTTTAATTTGATTGTAGACATCCATCTTGTAGCACTTCGAAAGTGCGTTCTCCATCCTTACGGATAATAGACTCTAAGTAGCATATATGAAGTCATTACTAAAGTTGCATTCCATATACTTTGTCCTGGTTTTACTTGTTACAAGGCATTTGGACTCCAAAGCAGCCGTCCAGAGTTATAGTTTAGCTTCTCTAGTCTCATTAACTAACACTATGTCATCTTCAAATAACTTACATCAAAGGACCAACTCCTGAATACAAGTAGTTACTAAACATAGAAAATATAGAATGATACATGCATAGTGGAGTCAAATCATGTAGCCCATAGAATGACTAGAAAATGAGATTACCTGCTCTGAGCTGGCCATTGAACCATGGCATGCAAGCAACAAAACTCTGCTTGGATCTCCCAAAAGAGGATGAGCTTGCAGTTGACCCTTTAGAGCGTTAATGTCATCCCAACCAGTCATAAATACTAAAACAGCACCGGGCCTTTCCTTTTTACATATATGACATAAAACATTTTCTATGAGGTTGAAACCTATAGAATCGGGATTCCAAACGGACAAAGAATCTTGGGTCCGTGGACTATATTCCAGAAAATTCGCAGCTTCAAGAGTTTCCTGCTCACAGGTTACAAAAATGTGATGGAAAGATTTTAAAAATAAAAGAAAAAAAAAAAAACATGCACAAAAGTTATAATCATGCAGCCTCACAGGATTGGCATACCTGGACAACAGAGGCAATTTGGCTTTTCCTCTTTTTGAGACCTTGTTTCTGCATTTTCCACGCCTTATCTTGACCATAATCATCAATTTGATTGTATGAATTCAACCTATACCCAGTTGTCTCCAGAAAATCCTCCAGAAAATAAGTCCGAACTGGGTATGTAAAACCCTAGAAATGGACCCCAGAGAAAATTTAGGTAATGAATTCCACAAAAAACATCATTATGTTGATGCTGACAAAATTTTCAACTCAGAAAGAGACTGAACAGAAAATAAAACACGTTATATCATGTTTAACTAATGTGTAGTCCCACTTCGTTGCTAATGAGTAGTCTAAGTTAAATAGACAACAGATGTCTTGTCACAATGTGAAAGAAGGGTTGGGTTCCAGTGACTCATGAGAAAACACATGATCTCTATAGTGTAAACAGAAAATCCAACGGCCGAGATTTATACATATCCCCATAACACACATCTCAGAGCTACTTATCTAGAGGATAAGTTTAAACTGTTGGATTTTGTGTTTGAACAGTTGAGATCATGTGTTTTTTCCACAAGTCATTCTTCATGAGTTATCAGATCCAGACCCATGAAAGATATCCTTGCATAAACAAAGCTAGAATCACAGTCCATAAATATGAAGTCTCAGAATAACAATATGCATGCTGGAAAACTTTCCACTGTCCATAAATATGAATCAGCCTCTGAACTATACGGTAAAAAATTATCAAGACAATATTTCCAACCATATGCAAGCTGGAAACTTTCAACTAATGGAAAATCCTGCAGAAGATTTTAAAGACAGCATGCTCTTTCTGACTATCCGTTTAAGTGAAGCTTTTCATAGGTCATATGATGCATAAACACAATGGGACTCTCAGTCCTTTTCCAGTGAAAATTTATAGATATGGGATTTTCCTGGCTAAAACTAAGTATTGAAATGAGATCAAGCAACAAAATATTAGTAAATTGAGTATTACCATGGAAAAGAAACACGTCCAATCTATGTGACCAACCAATTAATTAAGATACCGTTATAGTAGCAAATATGCTGAATGTGAATAGTCAAGATGTAACATGATTAGAACATAACCACATTACTTGTGCTCGGCATTTACATTATTAAGCTTGCCTGCCAATAAATGCTGAGATAGAATCAATGATTAGGAATCGATAGTTCGCATGGAAGCTCACGTCTTCACATTCCCAGTTATGTATCTCAGTCACAACATGGCGATTTCTCCAATCAACAAATTATGTTAAGTCCGTCACAAGAAAAATCATTCATTTCTTTTCCACATTTCCGGTAAATAAATTAGGAAAGAATCAACAATCTCACATCCAAAATAAAGAGACAGCCAACTAACAAATGACAACTGGGTCCAGCTCAAATTCATTTTAGGAGAAACATATTGTTTTGTTAACCATCTGTCATACAAATGGAAATGTAAATTGTAGCTTGACTGATAAACTCGTCGTAAATAGCAAGGAATTATGATAAACCTCATTTCTGCTTTTAATATGTGAATTTGTTTACTTCTGCACACACACTCCTTTGTTTTGTTTTATTTTGTTTTTGTTTGTTTCTTTATTTGTGTGTGTGTGTTCTATTTATTTTCTATAAAGAAATTCATGAAAAGAAGGTCCAGGCGACCAACCAAATACAGAGATGACACACACTCCTTCGTTGAAGCAAATAAAGCCCATGACTAGCTCAAGTGTATCTTTATTCTGCCTCCCCTTGGATTGCATCAACTAGACTAGCCACACATGAAGATAGAAAAGAAAGGGGAAAAAAAAAGGAAGACACCCACAAATGCATGCACGGGCCTGAGCACACACAAATGATACTGAACTTACAGGAATGTGAATCATTGGAGCCCCACCAAAGTAGGATGAAAAAAGATCTGCATTCAGGGTCGCACTCATTAAAATAAGTCTCAGTTCCGGCCGACGGGTAAGGAGTTCTTTTAAGACGATAAGCAGAAAATCTGGCATCAATGCATACCAGGTCAGAATTCATATTTGACATATCGACCATAAATAAAACCAGAATTCAGCTGAAGCTTTTACCTTCATTCATGCCGCGTTCATGAATCTCGTCCACGATAACATGGGTAACATTTTTTAAATTTCTGTCAACCAATAATCTTCTCAACAAAATGCCTGTCGTGCAAAAGAGAAGGCGGGTATCCTTACCTTTCATACCCTCTAACCGAACTTTATAACCAACCTAGCATTAAAGGAAATGAAAAAAAATGGAGATAATTAATTTTCTTTTTATTTGAAAGATGAAGTTGATCAAAAACATAAACAAGTAGTTGGAAAAACAATTGTCATAAAGGAACATTTGTGCATATATTAACTCACAGATTCGCCTATTTTCTCTCCTCTCTCTGCAGCAACTCTTTCAGAAACAGACATAGCAGATATTCGTCTAGGCTGTGTACATATAATACTACAGAGAGCTCCACGGGTAGCTTCTATCTCAGATTCTAAAATGTACTGAGGAAGCTGTGTGGTCTTTCCACAGCCGGTTTCACCTGAGACGACAACCACCTGTGAAATCATAAAAAAGGTACACATTATTACAAGCAAAATATTAAATTCTTACTTTATTATCCATTTCTGTCAGCTCGGAACTGGAAGAGTTTCATGGAAACATTTCTACTAATGTGGAACCCTACAAGCGCTTAAAATGGGTCGGGGATGGACCAGATCTGAATATATTCATATCCATATCCAAATTTTTTATTTGGATCTGGATCTGAATCCAACTCGGATCCTATTAGCCAAAACCATATCCAAACCATTTTGCTTTCGTTAAATCCGGATCCGACCCGACCGAATTACTTGATTCGGGTCGGTCCGGTCAGATAATTTCGGACTGTTCAACTTTTTTTGCTACATTTCTTTTCTATTTTGCTATTATAATTCATTTATTTTATAAGATTTCATATTATATTAAAGTAGTAGAAAAAAGATATTTTGAAAAACATAAAATATATTTTTCAAAACAATATATCATTTGGATCTAGGCAGACATAGGCATGGTTTAAAATCTCGTTTCGGATCGATGTTTCGGTTGGGTGAAAAATTGAAACGATACTGAAACAATACGAAACATTTCCAATACATTTCGAGACATTCAATACTTTATATTAGGATTTTTTAAAAGCCTTCCTCAAAAGACTGTGGTCAAGGGCCAAGTGGTTAGTTTGAAGACATGGGATATCTCAAATATTTATGAAAGCAGAGGGGTGTTAAATAAATGAGTCTTTTAAGGAAGACCAAAGTCTAGGGCAACTCATTATCTCTTTTAGAACAAAACGATCTCATAGAAGCAAAAGAAGAAAAAGAGGAGGAAGAAGAAGAAGAAGATGATGATGACAATCTTACCTCAAACATCAACCAGGTTTCTCTCTCTCTCTCTCCCCCTCCCTCTCTCCCTCCCCCCTCCCCCCTCCCCCCCCCTTTTTCTTGTTCTCTGATTTCTAAAAGAAATGAGTGAGAGTTTCGTATGTTTCGAGTTCTATGTAGTTTCGTCTCGGTTGGTTCAAAAGTTGAAAGGATTTGTATGAAATATAATGAAACAACATTTTGAATCATGGCTATAGGGATGGATCAGTATCCAACCCGGAACTTATTTCGGGTCAAGGAACATCAATCCATATCCGACTCATTTTTTTATTCGGATCAACTCCAAGGGTCCAAACCCGCTAAATTCGGATTTGGATCACTCAGATTTCGGATAAAACCCGACCCATTTTATGCCCTAGAACCCTACATTTTTAATGAGCACAAATATTGCAGAAAATTTAGTTAAAAACTTCAATTTATATAATAAAACAAGTGAAGTCCGACATGATATTAAAGTATCAGACTAAAAAAACAACAATATGAAGACATCCTGCTGCAGATATTAGAGAATCTGGTAGCCAAAGATATATTTGCACATGGAAATTACCATAATTATCAAATCATCTCATATTAACTACATAAAAGTAAAATAGAAAAGCATTTGACACAAGGGAAGGTCACAACTCACAACCACATATGATACTCTTAACTATTGGTCTCATGCTTATTTATATGTTTAGGTTAGTTTTAAAGTTAAGAATCTCATTTTAGATGGGACAAAATCATGTATGTGTTTACTAGTTATTTTTGGTGTCTGAAGTTTTTATTCATTGTTTAGCTAATATGAACCTTCCTCACTAGCATATCATCAAGTAAATAACTCAGACATATCTTCAAATGGCACAACAAAAACTAGTTCTTTTACCAGAACAATAAACAAATCCTTCTTTGGCACAGCAATGGCATTTTAAGCACACCTTTATAAAGGAAAATTAAGCATTCTGCATACATCAAAGTCGAGCACAAATCAAAGGATTATAATGCCTTCCATAGTTTTCTCAATCCAAACCAAACCAAAATCAATGAAATTAATAAATTACCACAAAAAGTGATACCACACCTGATTCTGTGAAATGGCTTTTAATAATGAATCCTTTTCTTTGAATGCAGGAAGACTTCTGCGAAATTCTACCATTTTTTGACCTTCTTCAGATTCCTATAGAAGATTGAGTAATTGTTACAAAAACAATTGCAGCTAATTAAATTAAAAATGCACAATCAAATAAATGAGATGAACAGGATTTACATAACATAAATTCAAAATGGAAAAGATGAAATAAATAAATAAATAAGGAGTTGTTCCAGAATCAATACTTGGGAAATTTTTTAAAAAGAACGTAAAAAAAAAAAAAAAAAACCCACAGGATTTGTTATAACATCAATATTTGGGAAAAGGTATTTTGTTGTGTAACAGATTTATTTCCCAAGACCAGGATTTTCTTTCAAATGCAAGGCTGAGATGGCAAATCTCGAATGGCCACGTGGGAGGTGCCCCCATTGAACTTGATCATGCCACCTCAGCTACCACATGTAAATCCCTGATTAGCATGTAAAGATGTATGATGTGACAACCCAGAGTCCCTGTCCTCATATCTATAGATAGGTTGAATATAACCATGCTAGACATGCATTGGTATGGTTCTCAAGTAGAGGTAGGGCTATGGGTGCAATGTTAAGGTGTAAAGACACAACTATACATTTAAGGGTTTAAAATTTTCATTGTGATAGCATGCTTTAAGTGTTTGTTTCACATTTGTTAAACCCACATTCTTTGTCTAAATGGTTTTTTTAAAGTATAACCACATGTGTCAAAAGAAAAAGAAAAAAAAGGCCGCTGGTCGTACCTATATGCATACTTCACCCCAAGAAAGACTTGCCAAGATAAGGGTTTGTTTCACAGTTGTTAAATCTACATTCTTTGTCTAAATGGTTTTTTTAAAGTATAACCAGATGTGTCAAAAGAAAAAGAAAAAAAAAAAAATCATCACCAGTCGTAGCCATGCATACTTCATCCCAAGAGAGACTCACCAAGATAAACAAAAGAGTAAGCCAAGAACACAATGGCCAGGTGTACTAAGGATAATCAAAGACATCTAACCAAGCTGAACATGACGACCAGATCCTTGCAAACTTACTAACCACAAGCTGAATAGTGATATCGCAGAAATACAATTAGCATACATAAGTACAAGCCAACAAGATATCGAGCATGCTATATCCGACTGGTTAAGTATCATTCAAAAAAACTTCCTCAAGAAGCACTAAGTGAAAACCTTGCTCAATATTTGTTGTGTGCCAACTTATTTTTAAGTCAATTTTATTTGTATCCGTTCCACAAGTAATGAAGATTGGTGATTGACAAAATAGAGGGTCTTGTCATCGTAAAAGATGAGGTAATATTAATGGATGGAGATGGTGATGTAACATGATTAAGATGTGTCAAATCCCCCAAATCAACAAAGAGGCTAGTGGCCAATCAAACTGAAGAAAACTTTCGTAAAAATTTATGTATGGCCTATCTTCTACAAAAGAAGAGGGTGAAGTTCTCAAGGCATACTCCACATATCACTGAATTCGACATAGAGGCCCGTGGATTTAGCTGCTAGGTTTCAGTGGCAAGCAAAGTAAAATAATGGATGTTCCACTCTATCCCTTAATCATGCCACAATTCCAGGTGTGGTGATAAGTAAGGAAGATTAATGGTCTAAATCGTCCAACTTGGTTAAGCTTTCACCAACAATAACATATGGACTCAGCTATACATTTAAGATATATCCAATATGAGTCTATTACCCATATCCATGTTGTACCAGGTCAATACAAGTAACTTAGGGAGTTTTGAAGAATCCAGGTAACATATTGCGGCAGCAATTAACATAGAGAGAGACGACCACAAGCACACACTCATGCGTGACATAGAAGATCCCACTTGATCAAGAAGTTTTCGAAGACACTACTCTAAATTCCTTGAAAATCTACCTCAAAGAGGAAAGCAACCCAGAATAGATGTAAGAACCTCTTGCATAGCAGGGAATAAGGGGACATGTAGGAGAATTGCAAATCGTTCTTCTGAGAATGAGACGATTTTCAACCGATAGGGAATTTCACCAAAAAAAAAAAAAGCTTGGGAACCCTCCAATGCTTTCCTACGTTGCAAAGGGCTAACACTCATACATTCATATCCTTGCTTTTTGTCATAAGGGTGAGTGCTCATTATTCCACCGTAGCCTCCCTCATCGAATAATCCAGTGCAACCAACACATGGTCCTTTTTACCAACATGAGATGGTGGGGAAATAATATTAGTCTTCTTTCAAATCTCATTTCTTTCTATAGAAAGAAAAAATCACATGCATTTGATTTTCAGAGATACACCAATGTTCAATTAGAGTTCCAAGCGGATGGTAGGCCTTGGCTTGTAACTAAAGCTTTTATTCCATCGTACCTTCCTTCAATCAAATTCATATGGGTTGGGTAATTTAAGATACTTCTTATGAAAAGGGAAGCTTGAACATGGTGAAAGTGCCTCTACCTGGGTTCTATATCTCAAACTTCAAAATAGTCCATTCCCTTCAAAGACCTTATTGTTCTGCTCCAGTTAGATAGCCTAACTTATAGAAAACGAGGCTTAGGACCGAAGGGTTATGTAGACACCCCATTTTGCAATAGCCTGATCCAACAATTTGTCACCCCGATTGATATAGATTCCTAGTGATGAACAAATAACGATTTAAGAAATTGAAAGTATGTGGGACACCTCCCCAAATCCTTCTCAATTTCCCCCAATTCCTTTTGAGACTCCTCCCGGATCCTTTATGGTTTCTTTCCTTCTCCGACACACTCGACATAGATATCATGCATGCTTAGGACCGCTACACATTTTGATGACCTTAGAAACCATGATACGCTAGAAAAATCCAACTCAAGACATAGAGATGATAATTCTGAGACCAAAGAAACTTTACGAGAAAATTTGCATAAAGTGAGAAAATTACCAAATACCCCCGACACTAGAGACCACACCACGCTAGGAATGCATAACCCTTGGACATAAAAATCATTATCATAGGATTAAACAAAACTTTTCACCAACATTTTCTAAAAAATGACTATGATACTCTTAGAGACCCTCTACCCTAAGTAAAATCTTTCGACCACACTATTCAAAATCTTCAACAAATTTTAAATATTTAATCAATCTAAGCATTTAAAAATTTAACAAATTTTAATATTTAAACAATTTAACCAATTTTAATACTTAACCCATTAAAAAAAATTCAAACCTTAATTTTTAATTTCCCAATTTAAATAGTAAAAAAATAAAATAATGATCACACTCAAAGTTGAAAAATTAGAACAAGTTGTGGGGGCCACACACAAATCGGCCAAATCTCTTAAGGGTGGGTCCTACCAAATTTGAATCTAAATAAAATCTCAACATTAAAAAATTAAAGAAAAAAAAAGTTAAAACTTTAAAATAGTTAAAAAAAAATTCAAACAAATTCGCCTTAAGGAATCTACATTATATGTCTCACATCTTTTTGGACTCCACAAACATTTTAACAACCCAACAAGCAAGTAAATAAAACAAACTAAAACTCAATGAGATCTTATCAAGGTAAAATTGGGAAATCTTCTTGCAGGGACCAACAAATTTTCTAAAAACTTTAACCTAAATATTTTAAAAGGAAAGAAATTCAAAAATAATTCCAAACACAAAATACCACACATTGGCAAGAAACCTCTCAAAGAAAAACTCTTAACCAAAATTTCAGTATAATCCCATGCTCGAACTTCTTAAAATGGGTTGCAAAATAAGAAAAGAAAAGGTTGTTTTGTTAAGGTTTATTGGCCTTGTGGTTTTGGAAATAGAAGATAGAGAGGATCTCATGGGTTGGATACCTTTTAAGAGAAGAAACTTGACAAAATTTTGAGAGGAGGGAATTTTCTAGAGACCCAACCTAAGTTGGATTTCTTTGTGGATAAGGAAAGAAAGGAAAATAAAATCTTTTCAAAAAATTAATTCATGTTGGCTTTTTAGAAGGAGAATAGAAAGGAAATTTTAGAATCAATACACGTTGGACAATTCCATAGGTTGAAAATTTCTAAAAGGTGTTCAGCAAGGAAAACTCTATAAAAAGGACAGTTAGGAACCTTCAAGGATCATCCAAGGTTTCCATCGAATAACCCTCTCTCTCTCTCTCTCTCTCTCTCTCTCTCTCTCTCTCTCTCTCTCTCTCTCTCTCTCTCTCTCTCTCTCTCTCTCTTTTATAAATCTAATCCACCTCTTTTCTAACAGTGCTCTATTTTTTACACTCTTTCAAGAGGTATTGATTGAGTTAGAAAGGAGAAAGATCAAAAGCTCTTAATGCACTTTACTTTTGAAGGGCCACAGCAAATAATACTTTTTCTATTGATTTATTTATTTTTAATCATCTTTCTTTTGGAGTTCCAACCATGCTGATCAAGCACATTGTGTGTTAATCTCAAGGTGTGTACATCACAGGTAAGGGTCCGATCATTACTTCCTTTGTGTTTTTCTTTTTATCCTTGTCTCACCAGCTTTGACTTCTTATGAAGGTATTAAACTGGTAGAGGAGTTACCATGGATTTGGGTCAGTTTTAAACTCAACTTTTTAGCAAGAAGCCCAGTTCAATTCATCTTTGTAGGTTTGATGCATGGCTCAAGTAATAAGTAAACCAAGTTGATCCAACACTTGGATATGAACCTAATTCTATTTGTATTGGCTCCAATACTGGTTAGAAGGAAAGCATTAATATTCCATTATTGCTAGGTCTGAACAAACCTTTGTAGTGACCTAAAATTGCTGAGATGAAGACCTATAACATGACATGGATTTTTCTTATGTGTTGCTGATTTAGCAAGAAAAAAGACTAGTTAGTTTGTTCATGTGTTAAGTCAAGAAACATACACACATCATGGGATGCATCCATGGCCCAATCTGCATTGGTATTTTGTTTATATGCAAGTGTGGACTAACATTCTTGGTTCAGCTTTTGAGGTGTTGGATAGTTGAAAATCCAGTTTTTTAGGTAAATTTCTTGGGGCTATTTAAGTGGTACAAAATCACATTTGGGGGCTATTTTGATAGTGCAAAATCACGATTTGGGGATTTGGTTCGGTATTGCGAAAATAAGTTTTTTCTTCCAATAATCCTTCTGATGTCATGAAATTTTGGGGGGTTTTGAAATCATTTTCCTAAAAACTGCACGAGTCGAGGCACTTTAAGCAAAACAAAAAAAAATAATATTGAGTTGACTCACTGTTTTTGTGTGTGCATGGAGTGAAAATTGGAAATATTTTTCAAGAAAAATGTCCATTGAGCCGACCCACTATTTTTGTGTGTGCACGGAGTGAAAGTTGATTTTTTTTTAGGAAAATGTGCCTAGAGTCAACTCACTATTTTTTGGGGACATTAAGAAAAAATGAAACTTTCTTTTCAAAGAAAACTAACCGAGTTGGCACACTTTTTTTAGGACATTAGGGAAAATCGAAAGTTTCCTTTTCAAAAAAAACTAACCACGTCGACTCTATATTTTCGGGGTACATTGAACAAAACTGGAAAAAAAAATTTCATAAAAGACGAGCATTGCATTGACTTGGAAAACATGTGATGGAATTTGGCTATTTTTTGAAGGCCTTTGGATTCGATTAGTTATGAAAACATAAAATGATGATGATGAATTCACCCCCAAAAGGTACTCTAGACCTTAGTCTTGTTTTTTTGACCTTAGGATATTCTTGGATTGTACTAGAGACCAACTATTTAGTTGAGCGGGGGGGTGCTTACCATTTTCCGCAACTCGTAACTTGACCCCTTGCCAATTTTCTCTCATCCGTGGGCCAACCCAAATCCAATTTGGGATCATATTTGGTTCCTAGACCTAGAACTAGGTGGCGGCTCCCAAAACCTTCAAAATTCCCAAATACCACTTGTTTAAAAAAATGTGTCAAGGTGCTTTCAAGTTTTTTTTTTTTTGCGGGATACTTATTTGAAGTGCCAACTTTGAAATAAGGCTAACAAATAAGAAGGAAAACACCAACTTTGAAAACATTCTTCAATTTCCCTATCTAAAAATTTCTTCTAAAATGGACTACCACATAATTTCGGCATTCCTCCTAACAAAACAATAGCTTACCAATAAACCCTTAAAACCAATACATAAAGACTACAACACATGTCACACAATTATCCCACACGTTACCAATTATCCATCCAAAGATGAATCCTCAAACCCTGAGCTACTTCGAAACTTATTTTTGCGGCAAATTCTTCATAAACTTAGTAAATATTTCCAAATGCATGCACCATAAGAGGATCCAACCTCATCTTTATCCCAATGTTGATGTTGAACACCAAGCTTGAGACTACAAGTTTAGCACCAAACATCATGACTTTATTTGTAAAACCTTCATAACCACCTCCACAATAGCTTTATTTATATCCAATAATCATCTAAAGCTTGGACTTATAAAAATTCTTGGGTAGACACAAGCGTCCACTCTACTTGATGAATTTTCCTCTTTACATCTCTTTCATTCTATAAGAAATCCCTTTGAAATTTTCAATCTTCTTAGCAACCAAAGCTAACATTTTGAAAAGGGGCATAACGTACAAAAAATACTAGCAAAGAGTATTTGTAGTTGGAGAAAGTGTTTCTTGTCTTTTGGAAGTAGAATAACTTTGATCAAGAGAATTCTTAGCAATATCCTAGTATCATTCATGTTTTCCATTGTCTTTCATTAAATGCAAGTCTTAGTTGTTAATTGTATTGAAATAATCAAGAATTTTTTGTGGGAAGGAGACAAAAGATAGTATGAAGAAGCTTTGTCTTTTAAGGTAGAAGTTGTTGTCTGCCTAAAAAAATTGGAGGTTTAGAATCAAGAAGATAGTTATAATTAAAAAAATTTTGCTTCAAAATTGGTATTGGAGGTTCAGTAATGAAGATTGATTTCTTTGGAAATAGGTATATTAATCAAAAATTGACCAAATACCACCAAAATCTCTTGTGAAGTTGAGTATTCTTATAAGTGAAAGTTTGGGAGGCGATCCAAAGTGATGTAACTTTGACGTAGGAATGGTGAGAGAATTAGATTTTGGAAAGACAATTGGTGTAAGGTGGCAAATTGGGCATGTGTTTCCCAAAAGAAATAATGTGATTGGGTGGCAACCTATTTTAGAAAAAATCTTTTGGATGGGAAATTCAAAGAGTTGTTATCCTATTCAAATGCCTGCAAGAGGCTTGTATCAACTTTAGTCATGTTTGGTGTTGATATTCAAAAGGCATATTTTCAGTTTGGTCCCTTTTTTCATTGCTTGTTTGTCAAGTTATAGATCTTATAAGAGTTTACTACCGAAAATTGGTCCCTTCTTGTATAAAGGCTTTCATTGGATGGTAAGAATCATCCTAAAGGTCTGTTTGATTGCATGAAAAGTCATTTTCCATGTAAGGGGAAGCAAGAGAGGGAGGATGGAGCAAGGGTGGCGGAGAAAGAAGAAGAAGAGAGATAGAGAGAGGAGGGTGGCTAGCGGAGGTAATGGTTGACGATCACAGTGGTTGTGGTAGTGGGGAAGAGGAAGAAGAAGAGATCAAGGTTTTAATTTGGGGGTGGATTTTATTTTCCCATGGGGATAGGTTGGGAAAATGAAATCCACACTTTGTTGGATTTTAGTATGAGGATAGAAATACATTTTCCATGGAAAAATACCAATCAAAACAGATGAAAAATAGATTTCCCACCATTTTCCATGTGCAATCAAACACACCCTAAGAGACTAAAGAAAGATTATGTGGATCGCTACAATAACCAAGGCGTAAAATCTCGTTTCAAAGCAATGTTTTGGTCAGGAGAAAAACCAAAACAATCTCAACTCTCAATTGAAACATTCGATGTTTCAAGGTCAATGATTTGTATTAACATTCAATGTTTGGGTCAAGAGAAAACCCAAACAATCTCAACTCTCAAGTGAAACATTCAATGTTTCAAGGTCAATGTCTCATTCCAATGTTGGTTGAAACATTCTAAAACAACGGAAAACTTTGAACCGTGATAATAATTTTTTTTTTTTTAATAAGTAGACCAAAATATATTAGGAATAGACCGGTTAAGATAACCAGCCACAATAAAAGTTACAAGAAATACAAACTAAATGAAATAGCTTAATGTTAATTTGAAAACAAAGACTCCCATGTAAACACAAAATCATCAAAGAACACCCCTTTGAAATCTGGGTCTAATTTGCACCCAAAAAAAAACGAAGCCTAACAACTCCAATATAAGATCTTGGAGCCCCACCACTAAATCATCGAACACTCTTCAACTTCTTTCCCTCCACGTAACCCAGCATACGGCAAAAGGGATTAGGGCCCAATGATACCTTTTCCTACCCAAAAATACATTATGATTCCACTCTTGAAAAAGGGAGAAAACTGAATTCGGGAAGACCCATGCACATTGAAATAGACTTAAGAAGTGAGCCCATAACTTATGAATAAGTGGACAATGAATCAAAATATGTGAAATGGACTCCCCATTTTCTTTGCATAGGAAGCAAAAATTTGGACCATTGAAACCCCTAGCCATAAGATTATCAAGTGATATAATTTTGCCCAAAGCACCCGACCAAATAAAGAAAAATACCTTTGCAAGTACCTTTTGACCCCAAATGGGTCCACTGGGAACGAAAATAAATCTGATGGAACCAAAGAAGCACATAACGAACTAACAGAAAAGTTTGTCCTTCGTACATGTCCATACCCTTTTATCACACCCCGTTAGCTCTACAATATTTTGGTTCAACTTGAAAGTCAACTTTGCCAACTCCTCAATTTTCCAATCATTAGAGTCCCTTCTGAAGTCGAAGTCCCATGAATTCCCCAGCTCAAAATGATTCAAAAAGTCAACAATTGGATTTTCCTTTTTCAAGGAAAGTGCATAAAACCTCAGAAATTGGGTGGATAAAATAGAGCTACTACACCAACAATCCTCCCAAAAGTGAATCCTCTCCCCATTCCCACATTGAAATGCCACCAACTCCTTAAATTTTGTGTTATCGCTCATGATTCCCCTCCACAAGCTACATCCATAGGGTAATTTCTCCCCCATATTTTGCCTCCATAACCACTTTCCTAGAAGTGTCACATTAGACAACTTAAAACCTTTTATACCAAGCCCCCCATTTTTCTTAGGCGCACAAATCATCTTCCACTTAACTAAATGAAATGTTCTTTTCCCATTCCTGTCATTCCACAAGAAATCTCTAATCATTTTTCCCAATCTTAATTCCATGCTCTTAAGTATAGGAGACAAAGATAACTGATAAACCGGAATGCTCGATAGGGTACTCTTGATTAAAATGACTTTACCCCCTTTGGATAAATACCTAGCTTTCCAAGTGCTCAACCTCTTTCCCACATTTTCCACAATTGGCTCCCAAATTTCTTTGCACCTAGACCCCGCCCCCAAAGGTAATCCTAGATACATGGAAGGGAATGGACCCTAAGCACAACCAAACATTGTGACCCACCTATGAACATTTGGAACCTCCCCTACGGCAAAAAGCTTGGTTTTTCCTAGATTGACTCACAACCCCCATATTTTTTAGAGAGTCGCAACCCCCATATTGCCTGAAAACAACAAAGAATGCCCCTAAAAAATCTAACCTAGTCTAAGGAAGTCTCAAGAAATATAATAATGCCATCTGCGAATTGTAGCGAAACCTAACGACCCCACAATCAACTTGAAAACCTACCAACTCACCAATACTCGAGGCTCTCTTAACCATCCTCCCTAGGGCTTCTGCAACCAAAATGAAAAGAAAAAGAGATAGTGGATCCGCTTGTCTCAATCCCCTAGAGTTGTTGAAATGACTCACCGGGCTACCGTTGACTAGGATCGAGAAAGAGGTGGATGAAACACACCTCATTTTCCGTTCAATCCACCTCCTCACAAATCCCATCCGTCCCAACATATACCTCAAAAAATTCCAATTGACATAATCGTATGCCTTTTGAAGGTCAATCTTGCACAGCGAACAGCAACCCTGATTTTTCCACCTTTAATCTTGAATCTACACATTCATTTGCGATAAAAACACCATCAAAAATTTATCTACCTCTGATGAAGGCCCCTTGTTTCTGATGAAGGCCCCTTGTTCTTGACCTATTATGCATGGTAGTACTTCTTTCAATCTAGTTGGCAACACCTTGGAGATAATTTTATAAGTGGAACCAACCAAACTTATGGGTCTAAAATCAGCCACATCCACAGCCCCCCCAGTGTTTAGGAATCAGTGCAACAAAGGAATTGTTTAAGCCAAAGTTCAATAATTCTCTCTCTTGGAGATCCGCCACCACTCTCATTAAGTTCCTACAAATTGTGTTCCAACAACTTTTGAAAAAAACCATTGTAAAACCATCTGGGCCTGGAGCCTTGTCCCCATGCATTTTTGACACCGCCCTAAGAACCTCTTCCACGTCAATTGTTCTTTTGAGCCAAGCCCTTTGTTCTAAAGAAATACCATCAAACTCCAAAAGATCTGGGTGAGGGTGATAAACATGTCTTTCCTTATACAAATCTTTGAAGAAATCCACAATCTTTGACCTTATCGACTCCTCCCCTTCAATACTTTCCCCGTTGACTTCCACCCTTCTTATGAGGTTTGCTTTGCTCCTCACATTAGCCACTTTTATGGAAGAATCTATTATTAATATCCCCCTCTTTTAACCATTTAATCCTTGACTTTTGTTTCCAACACACTTCTTCCATCAAGGCCACCTTTTGAAACTTTTCCCTCCGATTTGTTCTCCATGATAATAACTACCAAAGGCTACCAGGTGATTCCACAACATTTGCATAAGTTTCTTCCTCACCTAAATTTAAAAAAGATAACCAGCTTTGATTAAAGGTAAAACATGTATCCAATAAGAAGACGAACCTCTTCTCTTGCATGAGGAGAGGCAGTCATTGGTTATTTTGAACACAAGATTTAATTCTTTCAAACTTTGGCCTTTTGTTCCTTTGGGGAAAATTGTTTAAGGAGTTCAAGGGGGTTCTTTTTTAAGATCTTCTTGTTATATGGGATTTGATGTGTAATTTAGAGTTTTCTTCTACATTGTAACCATTGGGATGGTCACCTCGGCCTCCCTTTTTATTCTTAATAAATAAAGCTTGATCTTTACAGGTCATTAAGATACATTTATACTTCATGGTGTTTGTTGCATTCCCCAAGTCACAAGTCTTACAAATGGACAAAAGCTGTATGCTTTCCCAGTTTTCAGCATCATCAATAATTCAATAATTTCCAACTGTGACAATTGTTAGGATTATAAGGGAATGAACTAATTGGCTCCCAGTACTTTAATCTTGGACATGATTCATTTCTCTTTCTTTGATAAATAAAATATGATTGAAATAAGTATAACTCTATTGTTGAAATATCAAGATAAAAATATGCATAAAAAAAAGGGCAGCATTAAACAAGAACTCCAAACTGACTAAATTTACCTATTTGCCTTTTACCATTATTTTAGAGAGCTGCTATTGGCATCCCAACTTTTACTTATTACACCCCAATTACTTAAATTATTTATCACACCCCAATTAAATATTAAAACACATTCTTCAAACAATATCAAGGTTAGGTTCAGATTATAATCTCAACATTACAAAATGTTATAACACCTGTTCAAACAATTTCAGTAGTTGTTTACAATCATGATTAGGCTCATGTAAAATCCTAAACTCCAAAATTAAAATACAGCGAAAAAAAACAAGAGAGCTTCTCTTGGCACCCCAACTTTTACTTATTTTCAACCATTCACTTATTTTCTTTATTTTAAATTGGGGTGTAATAAGTAAAGTTGGGGTGCCAATAGCAGCTCTCTTATTTTATTTGTTTTGCCTATTACAGTGATATTAAAAGATATGAAAACTCTGAACATTCTAGGAAGAGAGAACACGCTGAACCAAGCAAACATGAGCACAGGTTGTGTACACAACAAAGGTAAAGCAACCAGTGCTGTATGAAGGAAACTGCCAAATATGGCAACACAACCTACAGATTACAGTATCAAAGTTTTGAAAACAAATAAAAGGAATGGAATACCAAGGGAAAGAATTCCCATAAAATTTATCAAGGTATTACAAACCTGCCAGGCTTTTTGCTGATTGAGCAACTGCAAACTTTTCCTCATATGGATTTTCTCCATGACAATACTAGTAGATTTCTGAGGCTCCAGCTGCTTAATAAGCCCTTCATCAGTGGCAATGACACCATTGCCGATTGATTTTGAAAAGGCATTATCTGCCAAACTTCCCTTATTCATAGGCCTTCGAGAAAGGTATTCTCTAAGTAGAGCATCCACCCTTCTTTGCAAAACAGAATTTATGGTTACCTGTCAATAGTCAAGAATATCAATGACATGTAAAAAAGAAAGAAAATAACTAGTACCTTACATACGTGAATGTTTATTGGTTTTTGAAAAAGATAAATAAGAAACTATCTTTGCCCAAGCAACATATAGAAAATTTAGAGCCAAACAAGGCAGCAAGAATAATTTTGGCCAATTAAATCAATTGAAGGCAGTTTTTAAGGGTGCTCGATAAGCACAAGCCAGCCATTATTTGATCGTTGTCGGGTATTCCCAAAGATGTTAAGATCAGGGCTTCATTTTTTGTGTGGTTATTTTACTTAACTATGAAAAATAATTGTTATTTGAACCTTTTACAACACAATGAGACTGCATGATGTTTCAGTTGCATGAAAATACCTCTCTCTGTGGACGTTTATCATCCAGATCAGATCTGTAGTTTGGCAGCAGGACTTTACTGAAGACGACGACTCTTGAATACTGACGGCTGCCAAAGTTACTCTTATTTTAAATCCAGCACAAATAATAGAAAAAATAATACGAAAACATGTAATCAAATAACAAAGCATACCTAGACAAACCCATTCTAGCTGCCAATGCTGCAAGTTGCTCAAAATCACGTCTGTCCTTTCTTTCCCTCGACACCACCTCTTGCTCATCCTTGTTGCGAACAAGCATGGTTAACTTCCACTTCCACTCATCAATGTTTTCATGGGTGGAAGCACCCTGAAGCAATGGTCAGATGTAAGAATTCTAACAAATGTATCTTTCATGCAACAAAATAATTTCAAAACCAAAAGAAAAAAAAATAATTATATGAAAACAGATTAGTAGAATTGCCACAAGATGATGGATTTAAGATCTGACCCCAAACTGACTAATGCGGAACGCATATCAAGTAAACAATCGAGGATTCCGAGGAAAATTTTGAAATTATTTAGGTTTTCACTTAATTAGATCTAAATTTATCGTTTGGGGCTATTTTAGATTAGCCATTTTTTTAGTTTTGAGTTGTTTAGGAGCTTCTTTTTTATGTTTTATTAGCCTATGGTCTTAGTATAATATTTAGGGGTAGTTTGGTAAATTTAGTTTGTCTTTAATTTAAGTGTATTAGGGTTGAAAAATTAGGAGAGAGAAAGTTACGAAATTAGGTTATTTATTTGGTATTTTAGTTTGATTAGGATTTTTGGATTTATTTTCTTTATATATAAATTGTATTAACGCTTATTTTTAACAAAAATTTTGATGAATAAAGAATGAATTTCTTTCATGGAGTGAAGTGAGTTCTCTACCATTCTTGGTGTGATTTCAATAAACTCTTAGTGTGATTTCAAGGTTCTATCTTTCTATCCCTTCTTTTTTCTTCTTTTAATCTTTATTTTTCTTTTTATTATTTCTCTTAACTTTTTAGAATTCTTGATTCTTTATTCTTGAAACCTAAACCTCAACCCTTAATCATTTCCCCTTTCCTTTAACCTTAATACAAACCCAACCAAAATATCGTAATTTACAAAACTTTGCATTTTACATCTCAATAGCCAATTGGGATTTTGGAAACCCTTTTCCTATTGTTGCTTAAATCCTAAACCAAAATTCCCTAACCACCCAAATTTCCTCTTCTTCCTTCACCGTCCTATATCACTGACTTTATATTCCACATCTAAATTTACAATAATTAAGCATTGCAAACATGAAATTCCAGTGAATAAACGGTACCATATTGTACAAGAAATCAAATAATCAAGTCAAAACCCACTTTTATCCTCCAACTACAAACCACTAACTTGCCTATCAAGGGGAGAGAGAGATTACTGCACTTGATGGCAACTTTTTTTCACTTAGATTAAGAATTATGAAGGACTACGACTTGGAGGATCACTTCCATAAAGGTAGTTAAAAAACTTTGTGTCAGCCAGTAACAGATCATGTTGCACCTTTTTGTTGAAAATTGAAGGGTCTCTCATAGGATGATCCTTATCAAACTTGTAATCACATACTTTGAGGTCCATGACTTTCGGGGCTCTCATATCTTCCTTATTTGGCTCTCATATCTTCCTTATTTGGCTTTCCCTTTTCTTACGGCTTAAATCAAATAGCATGGATCCTAGGTGTCACATTCTGTTGCGTCACCTTCTTCTTTGGCTTTTGCTTCTACTTTGGATTTTCACTCTCTCTTTCTTTCCTTGGCCTTGAAGAGTGAGTCAGCCCATCTACCTGTACAGAGGATTTCATTTTTAATAACCAGTCCAATCAGATTTTACTCTTTCCAATCTGGGCCAGTGAAACCTAACTTATGGGTCTATTGGTATCACTCGAAACGGTATGTACAAGTCAAGTGCAAAACCCTCACTGTACTAGTACTTTGTCGTTCAACTTGAGATAGTCAATGCACCTTGTGATTCCAAGGATTTCTTGTTGATGAAATAGGATCTAGTTAGTCCAACACCTGTGGATTCTGCCATCCCCATTACACATATTTGGGCCCTTTCTGTTGGTGTGCTTACTGAAGAGGAAAACAGAGAATTTAGCATATGTGGGTATTCTTTGTCCGGCTTCTTTAAGGTCACACTTCTCATCTAGTCAAAACTTTAGATAAGATTCTAATCGTAAAACATCTTATTTATTATAGGATCCTTATAGTTGGTTCATGATTCATGTTTCCCTTGGTAATTTAGTATATGATATCAAATTCATCATATTAGGTTAGCTTGCACTGTTTTGCATCAGTTTTGAGCATTGTTTCTTTAGTGATCTACTTGCTTTGCAAAACTAAATGGTTGGGGATGATGATTCGTGATTGGGAAGAACATAAATGTGTTTTTCAATGTTTATAACTGTTTTAGATAGCTTGTTTGCAGCATGACTTTGTTCCATACATTAAATTATTTTAATTATGCAAACATAATTTTAAAATAAAAATAATTTAAAATTGCATGAAAACAATCATAAATAAAGCGTTTTCCAGGAAAGTTCAATGTACACCATTGCCCTGAAGGGAAGGCTGAAAACCTTGAAAAAGCTGAAGGATTGGAAGATCATTTCTGATGCTAATTGTTGCTTCTGTAAACGGGAAGAAGAGGACAGTAACCACTTGTTCATGGGTTGTCCGTTTGCTAGGAATGTTTGGAGCTTCATCCTAAGGAAGTGCCTTGTTAAAAAACATCTAGGATGCTGGGAAGATGAATTGAGATGGGTTCTTGCCAACTTCAAAGTAAACCATTATTGATTTTATCAAACAGGTGGCTTTTTGCTCCTTCGTGTCCATGTTTGGAAGGAGAGGTGCTGTAGAATCTACAGATCTGAATTCAAGTGTGCTGAATCTATTCTTCATTTGATCCAAGAAGACATCTACATCAAATTCTCTTCTATCCTGGATAAAGTCGAGGACTCCAGACTCAATAGAGACTTCCTTGCTTCTTGGAACCTTGAGACTTCCTTCATTTTGCCTACTTGGAGTCTATGCAGATGGCTGAATCCTTCCCCAGGGTACTGGGTTATTAATTCAGATGGGTTCCTATTCTAGTTCTAGGAGTGGGTACGGAACTCTGATCAGGGACCAGAGTTAGGGAGGTTCTAGTTGCTGTGGCTGGTTGCCACCCTCCGATTTCTATCGTCTTCCATGAGCTTCAAGTTGGCTATTGAAGGGAATTGTAGCAAGGTAGTGGTTCAATCAAACTCTAAAGTCGATTTGGAATTGTAGCAATGTCCATTGGAGTGTGGAACACATAATTATTTTCGATTTGGAACTTGATTCAGCAATTTGAGGAGATTGAGTTTGTCCATATTTTTAGGGAGTCGAACAAGCCAGCTGATTTTCTTGCTTCCTTCCTTCAATTTGTCTCATGGGTGTCTAAGTCCTAGATAGGAACTTACTTAATCCTACTCTTTTGAGCCAGGATAAGAGACATATTAGGATGTAATTGGCGACCTTAGGTCATGTAAGTTTCTTCTTTATAAATCTATTCGGCTGCTTCCAAATAATTTTTTTTTTAAATGTACACCACATTATAAAACAAAAAAAAACTTACGGTCTGTGATTGTGAGTGAACTTCACGATCAGATTCATCCTCCGAGTAATCATCAAAAGCATAACGTCCATACGGCAAGTTCTGTTGTTGTTGTTGTAAAAAGGAAGGAAAGGGGATCAAAACCGGGCCTTTATTCCTTCTCCAATCCGAATCAACACTTTTAGATGGAATCACACTAGAAACGATGACAGACCTCAAACGATGCAGAGGAACACAAACGGTAGAGTAGCCATGGCCATGGGATTGAAGCTTTATGATGGTGGTGGTGGAAGAGAATCGTTGGGTGGGTTTGAAGGTTTTAGGGGTTTTTTTAGGTTTAGAACGAAGAGGGAAATGGTGAAGAGAGTTAGGCTTCAGAGACATGGTTAGATAAGGGCCAATTCTGAGATGGCCTTGCAAGAAAGCAGAGCAAGTCATGTTGCTCTCTCTCTCTCTCTCTTCGTGTGAGAAAAATGAGAACGAGAGAGAGACAGGTAAGATTTTAGAAAGGGTTTTAGAGACCTCTATCTGTTTTGTTGTGTTCCTGAGGAGGGTGTTGTTACACTTACAGAGTTATCTTCACTGTTGATAATCCTCGAGATTCACAATTTAGAAAAATATCTTTCCAACCAAAAATCCCCAGTCGTCTGAAATTTATGAAACTAGTAGAGTACACGTGCGTTGCACGTGTAATACATGTTTATTTTACATAAAACCATAATGGATGGAAATATCAAATCCAATTTTTTTTTTTTTTTTTGTTATTTTAAAAGGCATAATACTTAAATAATATAATAAAAAATGGGCAGCATTTTGCTAAAGACATCTCTACCTGAGCTAACTCAGTAATTTTAAATTTGGGAGTTTCGTGATCAAGATCAAAAAACAGTTTTTTTTTTTTTTTTAAATTTTTATAAAAAAAAATCTAAATTATTCCTTAGTATTGAAAAGTTAATTAATTGATATTTTAGAATTCAATTGATTCAAATTGACGAGTAAATCATAAATCGAACAATGTAAACTCTTCAAAATTTCAAATATCATTGGACCCTTGTTATAAAAACATAGTTTTCTAACAATACCTAAACCTTTTTTGTATATTATTCTAAAAAAATAAATTTGCTCCAAATTAATTCAAAATTTAATTTCAAACATGGTCCAATGACATGGGTTTGTAGAGGACAAAATTCTAAAAACTTGGAAAAATAAAATTTAAAAGAGGTATATTTCACTGTTGAAGTTTAATTTTACATTTCGGAGTTCGGTGGCTATGCATATATATATGGGAAATGTTCAACACCCTAAGTTTTACCCTACACTTTAACAAACGTGTTTTGTCCTACATGGGTTAGAAGTTTTGCAATGGGCTGATTTTTGGTGAGGATGATCTCTATGATTAGAAGATCATCCTCACCAAAAATCATCCCATTCTGAAATTTTTAGCCCCATGTTTACAAGTTGAAAAATCGTGGATCGTCCATTTTTTGTAAACCATTTTTGATGGGGTTAGAAGTTTTGGAATGATTTTTGGTGAGGATGATCTCTATGGTGAGGAGATCATCCTCACCAAAAATCAGGCTCATTCCAAAACTTCTAACCCATGTAGGACTAAACACGTTGTTAAAGTGTAGGGTAAAGCTTAGGGTGGGGAACGAGACCCTATATATATATATCTCATTTGGCGCCTCACCTTTTATCAAATGTTTTAGCAAACAAATTTGAACCATTCGATAACACGCGATCCAACGGACGAGATTAAAAACAACAGCCAATATGCGTTATGTTATAAACTATAACCTTATTTATAGCATTGTCCCTCACTTTCATAATATTTAATACTTCCTCCCTCTTCTTTTAAAATAGAAACGAAATAACAGAGAGTAGAACTCTCTCTCTATCGTCTCTCATATTATAACCCTCCCTCCCTCTCGACCCTCTCTCATTCTTTCTCGCTCTCTAGTTGCAACTAGATCCATCTCAACCCTATCTCTCACTCTCTAATTCTTTCTCGCTTTTGCTCTCGCCTGAAACAGTCGTTGAAACCCTCTTTCTCACTCTCTCATTCTCTCTCGCACGAACGACTGTCATTCCTCCCTGCAACTCCATCTCACGAACACGAACAACTGCAACACTCTCAGAAATTCATGGTTCGTTACCCAGAAGCATGTGATCAGTATATGAGATTGGTTACAAATTTTCAGAAATTAAAGGTAATTATGCACTTTTATGGTAACTTTATTTAAATCTTCGTTATTATCTAGCTTATGCTACTTAATTCTGCTTGGTACTGTGGTCCTGCTTTTTTATTTTATTTTAAAGTATCCTTTTATAATTGATTATGTTGACATTTTTTTGTATCTTAACATTTAGGTTGAATGGGATGAGATAAATGCTGCTTGGGGACATGCATGCCTTCTCCTCCACACCATGGCTCAGTACTTCTGATCAAAGTTTGAGTATCATTTTTATGTTACTAAGCCTATTTGTATATATATTTCTTAGCATGTTATATTTTTCACTTTATTTTGTCTTTGATCAAAATGACATTTTCCCTTTTTTAGTGACATGGTTCTTTTGAGTTTAAAAAAAATGATTTCTCAGTTGACCAAGGGTTTAGTTCATCTCATGCCTTTGCTGAGCGGATATTTGGATATTGCCCACTACAAGCTTGAGTATACCCTTAGTCAACTAAGGAGCTCATGGCCTTTAAATTCAACCAAAATAATTAGAAGCATGCTTATCAAAACTTGTTTAAATTGTAATAGTAAGCCTTTCTGAAGTTGAATTATTTATTTTTTATTAATAAACTTATATGGGGTTTGTTAAGATCATGGTTCAAACTCATCATTTGTGGAGATGAGTTTTGCTTCCATGCTTAAGATATTAAAACAATGTTGGTGTCAATTGTTGTAGAAATTGATGGAACTTTTTATAAATGTGAATAATTTTTCCTTGTAAGAAAAATTCAATATGAAATAGTTGGTGGGATATCCATAATTTATTGATTACTAGATATCAAATTAAAATTCTTCCAATGGGAAGCTACCCTCGGATTATGGACAATAACAACAATGCGTATGAATTGTAAGTACCAAGTACCTATTGATTGTTAATGGATTGCTCTAAACTAACCCATTGAAGTTCAATGACTTGTTATGCTCCATATTGGCCACTAAACAAATCCTAGACCATTTGTTTGGTCTTTACCAAATAAACACATTTTCCCTCGTTGGTATTCTTTCTTCTTTTATTTATTTATTTATTTATCTATAACTAATTTAGGTGATTGATTTATTTTTTTTCCTAGATTTGGTCCCGTGAATCTATTTTGGAGCACTCGCTACGACAAAGCTATGACGTTGTTCTTGACATGCCTAAAAGAATTTGCTGATTTTGCAAATTCTAAGGATCAAGAAAACAACATTCACTACAACATTTTTGGTCTACAGCGGCGGATTTTTCCGCCACTACAGGGAAAATTTTCCGCTAGTAAAAGCTATTGCGACGATGAGCAGCGGAAGCAAAATCCGACGTTGTTGCCTCGGTCGCTAAATGTAGCAGCGGAAGATATGTTCCGCTATTAAATGTAATACCTTTAGCGGCGGATCTTAATATCTACTGCAATAGGTCAATTTTTTAAATTAATAGAATAAACAACATATAGCTTCGGATCTGAATATGCACTGCAATAGATCACTTTTTAAATTAATAGAGTATACAACATATAGCGGCGGATATTAATATCCGCTGCAATAGGTTAATTTTTAATTAATAAAATATAAAATATATAACGACGGATCTTAATATCTGCTATAATAAGTTGATTTTTAATTAATAGAATATACATCATATAACGGTGGATCTTAATATCCGCTGCAATAGGTCAATTTTTAATTAACATAATATACTACATATAGCGGCGGATTTTCATATCCGCTGCAATAGGTTAATGTTTAAATTAATAAAATATGCTCATATAGCGATGGATCTTAATATCCGTTGCTGTAAGTTTCTTTTTCTTATATATATATTATACATTCAACCTATGTCCTCCAACCTGCATACATTAAAAACTTTAAAATAATTAATAAAAGAGATGCTATTGCCACACTAACTTTTACTAATCACACACCAATTCATAAGTAAATCACCAAAGAACTACACAAAGTTGGTATGACATAAGCTTTATGTTCAATTTTACACCGTTCAATAACTTCAGGACTACAAGTCTCCTTCAATGTTTCCACAACCAATGTTCGTTGCTCAATACTTAGAAAAGACTAATGGAAAACAAATGCCAATAGTAGCTAGTTTAAAACTTAGTTATCGAAAGTGCTAGAACATGGTTCTATGTTGAAAGTGGCCTAAAGTGCTACAATGGATCTATGTTGGGACTGTGATAATCATCAAAAAGTAGAAATTGAACTATTTTAAATGTTAATTTATGGGTAAGATGGTTAATCTCTCCCTAAGGATATCTATCCCCAAGGGATTGTGAAAAATACTAGATTTAGACAAATTGAATATGACATTATTTAATCATGAAGTATCTTCAAAAATTTGCAAAACAAATGTACGACTATACATAGATGTTGGTTTCTCAGATTTTAGATATAAAAAAAATACATTGAATTCTCTTGCATCAAATCTCCCTTCCCAAGAATTAGAACCAAAATTTTGTATACATTTCAGTCTAAACTGGCAACCAGGTACCATGCCCACTAACAAACCAACAGTATCAATTGAGTGAGCGAAAATTGTGACTTTTTTTCCATTTAATTCTACTGAATTACATTTCATAAATACCAGATAGGAACACCACAAATCCAAATATTCTCATAATTCTAATTACATAGAACAATACAAGTGACAAAGTCAAAGTAATACTAGATCATTCGCTCCATGGCTGCCACTATTGCTGGTAGTATAACTCCATGGCAATGTCGCCGTCATTTTTGCCGCAATACAAGACTTTCAGATAAATTATTCCAGAGGCCTGATTCTCTCCAAATCTAACTTGGAGAGATCATTAAAAAATAAATATATTTTGCCAACACAAACAAATATAGATCAGAATTAAAAACTAGAAACTAGAAATTAAAATTCAGATCTCAAGACAAGACGAACTGAATTTCCTCTACATTGAAACTAATTTTGTAGATCTCAAGTTAAAAAAAAAATTAAATACAAATTGATAACTAAAAATAGTAGATTCAGAGTTCAACAAGTTCATTGGAAAGATTTTCAAAGCATCGATTTAGTAATCTTCAAAGAACCTACAAAATTCTTAAGTATTTAATAACATTAGCCTAGAACCTTTATATTACTATAAAATGTGTCTATGATGGAGCATTTAAACCTTTAAGCTGAAAAAATAAATTAGCTAAATGAATAAAGCATATAATACCTCTTGAACCTTAAACACTTGAATATAGAATGCCCTTGCATCTGGAATATATGAAACAGATCAGTTTCAAGTGACGCACTACTTGTCAAACAAGATAAAAGACATCTTCGACATTCTATTTAAAGATTCTTGACTCTACAAATTTGTTAGTAATTTTTTTTCTTTAATCAAAATAATATTTTGCTCTAAGCCTCTAATCAAGAATCAGCTTGTAGGTTACTTGTAAGTTATAAGCAAGCTAACAACCTTGTACCAACTACAACATCAACAACCCCAATTAAAATCTGCTGCAAATCATCCATACTCTTAGAAATAAAAATAAAAAAAATCAAAATTGAATGAAACACCAACACTAACGGTACTGTGATTGTGTAACTGTTTGACCAACACCATTTGGTTCATAACTAAATGTACTTGTTTGAGCTAAATATACATGTTTGAGTTGTACCTAAATGCGTTCTAACCACCAACAATACATTCCAAAATGACTCTAAACTGAACTAGTAAAAGTTCATACCAAATAGATCATTAAGCAAGCATCAACAATACATATCAAAGGTGCAAGTGCACCAAATGGCTCACTAATGAAGCATCAATAGCAACACCAACAACATTGTGAAAGTGCAAAAGTACCAAAGAACTCAATGATATCAATCATCAACACCAACACAAATACCAATACCAATATCGATACGAATAGTACCAAATGCATTGTGAAGGTATAAGAATATCAAATGGTAGACTAATCAAGCATCAACACCAACACTAAAAATATTGTGGAAGTGTAAGAGTACCAAATGGCAGACTAATCAAGCAAAGGAAAAAATAAGATGAATTGCACGTAAGAGAAAAGGTAAAATAGATATCAAAATCTGATAAAGTTTCTGCCGATTGATCATCTTGTTGGGCCCAGTTCAATGGAGACACCATTATTCTATTTGGACTTTGGAATTTGTTCTTATACTGTGTGTACGGGGTAACTTGGATTCTGTTGGACTCTCCAAAAGTGCTTGTCTCCTCTGACATTTTCAATTTCTGATTTAGTCAGCCACATACACCAATATTTGGGATAAAGCTTTGATATGGCCAAATAAATCACAATAGGATGAATAAGCAGACTAAACTAAAGTTTGATTGATCCTGATTTGACCCAATAAAGATGGAAACTAGTTTTACCCTCAACATCAATCATTGTGTTATGCAAAAACATGGAAACGATTCTCCTCCAGCCCATCTTTCTCTCTCAATTAAATTCCTCTATCCAAACAAAACTTCCAATTAGGCTTGTGTTTCATATGGGTAATTATTAGGAAAACCCAATGGAGTCTAAGAACAAAGGTGGTTACTAGATGGGTTTGAGGAGAAGATGAAGGAAAGTGACAAGGGTCTGATCATATTCCCATACTTTGAAAACATGTCATACAACCTCACATTATCAATAAAAAATTTATACAATTTGTTCGTCATCGAAAATTAAATATGATTATGGTGCAAATTATACAAATTCATATTGGAAAACTAGATAACCAACCAAGAGAACAAGAAAATCCAACAAAAAAAAAGGAAATTCTAAAGATGAGTTCAAAATGTATAAAATAAACCACAAAAGAAAGATGAGTTCTATGTCAAGAATTCACATGAGTATTTTGAGATACATAAAATGAAATAGAACAAAACCTTAGAGAGACCAGGTAGTCCATCCTTAACTTTGGGAATAATTATAGTTGTATAGTTATACAACTAAACCAAAATGTCTCCAATGTTTTGACGATTTGTGTCCAACATATGGCTGGGATGATAGATTTTGGCAATTTCAGAGGAGACGAGTTTGACCTACGAACTCTTGGGATGCTAAAGCTTGAAAGAAGAATTACACCAAGGTGATCTGAAATGACAACACTAAGCCCACTGTTGTGTAGAGATCCAATATGCTTGGTTATGTATATTAACTATTAGTTTTCAAGGGTTGAATTAAAACCTTAGCAATTGTTGTTCATCAGCGAGGTATTTGTACTTATAAATGCAAGGAAACTTGATTTAAGATGGGAAGACTGGCAGCATTTCATCCCTAACTTGTCATGGGGAAGCCAAGGGTGGGGGTGGACATGATCTCTCCAACTGACAATTATTGTGCAACATAGCACCAAGTGAAAGATCAATATGCTTATTTCAAATATACTATATTACGATGCTATGTTTATGCATTCCTCAAAGTGTACAATTAGACATTAAAAAGTTTTACTTAAGATGGGTGAAATTTTCACTCTAAGAAAAATCAATGATTCAACCCTTATCCAATATCTAACAAGAAATGTTGTGTATTTGGAATATCTATAGTCATAAAAAATGGAAGGAAATAAAATTGAATACATGGATCAACAAAAGCTAAACAGCGGTACTGCACTTAGCATCATTGATAGCAAAATAAAGTTTCCGTGCTTTCAAATCCTCTAGATCCTCATCACATTACGTCATAATGCGCCAAAAACAACTGCTCCTACAGTCGCAAAATAAGTCGTTTTAAAATGAGTGATTTTTTAATTACGACTGACCAAAATAGTCGGAAAAAATAACAGTAAAAACGACTTTCTTAAACAATCGACAAAAACGACAGTCGTTTTTCTTGATTTATAATATAAAAAAAATATTTTTTGTTTCAATTGTCTTTGACCGTGTGCTTGTTCAAATGTTTTCTTATGCAATCCCAATAGATAAGACCCAAAATCACCTACAATCCAATAGATATAAAGATTAATAAGAAAACCCCAAGACCAAAATAAAAAATAAAAAAACTTTTCTTAAAAATTTACAAGAATTAGATCTTCCAACATAACAAGCTACCGCGCATGTTTGAATTATAGTGTTATCTTGCTGAGTGAATGGCGTTGAGATAATTTTGGCCTTTTGAAGCAACTTTGTCCACCACCAGATGAACACAAATACGAGAAGCGTAGCGGAGACGTTGAGATTGGGGACAAGACCAGTTGTGAGATTGACCTTCATTACAATCACACTTGCAATAAGTTCCCTTATAGTGATCTGTTCCTTTCATAGAAGAATTTTCTTTGAGTAATCTTCCTGTTCTTCTACTTGATCTTCCAAGTCTTCTCTCTCAATTTCTTTGCTCTCTTCAATGCTCGTAACTCCCAATTCAACAGTCCATGACATCATTGTCTTCGATCTCTTTTTCTTCATTCAACATAGGAAACTCTTAAGTAAGTAAAAAATTTGAAAAATAAAATAAAAAATTAAGATTTTGTCAATATAATCTTACTTGGGTGTAATAGAAAAACAAAGAAAAATCTACAAAGCCTCATATCGGTATGTTCAAACCTCCAAGAATACTCTCAAATCCTCATATGGGTTTTTGTTGTCTTTTAAAATGTACTCACCACAGCCCCCAAAGATCAATCAAAATCTCACAAAACCTCAAATGGGCCTTTCCTCTTCTTCTTTCAGCTACAGATTCAAACCCCAAACAAAAAACATGAAAAAACACAAATTCTCAAATGGGTATTTCTCTTCTTCAAGGTTGTTAATAAACCCCCCACAGAAAAATCACAAATGGGTATCTCAGAAATTCTTAGATATACTCATCTGAGATTCCACATAATACAAATTCAGCTCTACAATCTATCCTATATAATACCATAGACAGAGCAAAATACTTATCTAACAAGAGGAAAGATCCGAGATATAAGTTTGTGGACCTCTAGTCGAGAACCTGGGCTCAGTTTGACCTGTAACAAGAATCAAAAACAATCTTTTTATCAAAAACAACATAAAATACGTTCTCACCAAGTAACAATAATATGAACACACCTTAGCTTGTGTACATGTATTTTTGTTCGAGTGTCAATCAATATGTTCATCTTCATTGTTAGAATCTATGTGACAAAGTCAAGAGAAAACAAGAGCTCTGGAGATGGGATTATTTATCTGTATAATAACTACCACAACCTAAAAAAGTTTATAAAATTTGATTTCCTATACTTATGTGGCACCTGATAGGAACGGTGTCTACGTGGCACAATTTGATTAGGAAAAAAATACATCGGTTTGTGTGAACAGCTTGATTAAGAGCCCTCAAGGTGTTTTAAACACTAACTAAAGTGTGCCACATAGACACCAATCCTATTTAATAGGAACATGACACAACTTCAAACTATTATTGAAATCTTGAAGAAATAAAAAAAAATTCACATTGGATTTATGATAGAAATTCTAAGCGAGTAGAAGTCCAATCTTCCATTGGCATCCCCTCTCTTCCTATTTGAGGGATTCAGTTTTGTGGGATTGTGATTGCTTTGTAATTTTAATATAATTATTCATTTTATATTCTTATGCTATGGATGAATGAGGGGTTAGTTTATGTTTTTCAATTGCTTTTGGTAATCTTATCTTGAACTCAAACCTTCTATTTAGTTAAGCATCATAGTCTTGCATCATCAGCCCTCGTATAGTACGGCCCACAATTCCCGGTAAGTGTTGCAAGGGGGGGACTGCACAAGCCCCGAAGGAGTTTTAGTCTCACCAAAGGTGGGAATTCTCACTGGTATATCAAAAAAAATGTATTTCTCTATAAGTGAAGTCCTATAACCTTAACTTGTAGTGTTAAATAATGATTCAGCTAAACATACTTGTAAACATAATTTATTTTCACTAGTCTAATTAGTTACTTTACTCGTCGCATTTTTAAGTAGTTTCTCTCCATTCCTACACTACAAAACAATACAAACAAGCAAAACAAATAACGAAAAAAAAATGAAGCAGGATAAAGGTGTTGGGCTTTGTGGAGCCTAGTTATATTTTGATCCGGTTGACGACCCGACCCGACCCGAATAATGTTTGCGTGGTATTTTGATGGGATATTTTCTGAGGCTTAATCCATGGAGTGGAGGCTTGGGCCAATAGGAAAAATTTTTTTGGGCCCGTTTTGTAACCCATTGTGTATCTTGTGCGCAGTATATAGAAGTCGTTTTTGGTGATTAGGGTTTTTTAAGGTTTTGGTTGTCGTCTTTGAGACTTGAGCCGCACTTTTGTAATTCTTCTCGAAATAGTGAAATCTCTACAACTCCGTGGACGTAGGCAAATTGTCGAACCACGTAAATACTGTCTTGTGCGTGTGATTGTTTTCTTTTTCGACGTGTGTGTTTTTTCTCTATTTCTTGTTTCTCACAGGTTGGGAATTTCGGGTTGAATTCCTTACAAAAGGCATCACCAACGAGGATAGTCACAATGAATTGTCCCATTAAGCTGAACCTGAGCAGCATTCCACTCTTCCAAAGATTTAAATGGTATGTGGGGAGCCGTATGATGGACCATCGTGAAAGTACTCATCTACAATTCAAAAGTGAACGAAAAGTGTAATTATTGTCATATCATTGTCAGGGTGGGTGCATCACAAGTGTAATTAGAACAATAAAAAAAAAACTGTAATTAGCCAGTAAGGGTAGATGCTTCAGAAATAATCTCAATCAGCTCTATGGTGATCGATGCTTGATGGGTCCTATTAGCAAAAAATCACAAAAAAGTAAAAAATGATCAGTTTTAATGTTTCCCTCTATATTCATGTAGGATCACCCTTTTCTACATCAAGGTGGCATGATATTCGTGTGTGTGTGTGTGCGTGTGAGAGAGAGAGAAACAGAGAGAGAAACCAACATGTTATAAGTAAGTATGAGGCGATCAAGCATCTCTCCAGCATTTTTGCTGGAGCTATCCATGGTAGACATCCTTGCTTCTTGTTCACTGCATGCATTCTCTAAGACTGCATTGAACATAACCTGCGTTGCGTGCAGTATGAATTTCAGAAAACCAATTAATATGAAACATCATACCAATTTTAACATAAAAAAAAATAAAGAACGAAGGTAAGAGGTCCGATGCTTCTACTGTTCAACAAGTAGCACGATATAAAAAAATAATCAAAGAACTCATTGGAGATAAAAAGAAGATAACACAGCCAAAATAATATAAATTCCAAGATTACAAAATTGCACATAAAGAGAGTGGATTGAGGTGGGGGAAGGGGTTCATGGTTCTTCACTGGACTTACACAAGAAAATTGGAACTCTGAAAGGTTCAAAAGCACTTACATCTTAATAAAAGGGGGTTCATATAAACAAGAAGATAATCTCAATTGAGAAACCAATGCAAAACCAAGCATGCCAACCAAATTATAAATGGTTCCCTGTCGATCCAAAACCAAATTGATATCCTTACCAGATCAGGTCCTTATTACAAACCTTCCTTTTTAACTTTTACACGCATGCACACACCCACAAGCCACACCAACACTCACGCTATCACCCAAAAACATGTTCACATGTGCGCACACACACATACATGTTCATACACAGGCAGAAAGATAAAATCTTAACATTTTTATCAAAAGATAAACATGACAACAACATTCTATCAAAACTTGAAGGTTAATATTCTCTTCGACGGTTTATGAGACAATTGCAGTCAATATCAAGATAGATCAAATGAAAATAAACCCTCCGACAGATGTAGCCCGGACCTTGTGTCATGGGTGACCTTTGATTTGAGGAAATTTGAACTTTGTGTTATTTGGATTCATGCATTTAATATCTTCTTTGGTTGGAGTCCCCAAAATTTGATATAACGTTAGAAAAATCTCAATTAAGAGACATCAAAATGTGAACTAAGAGCAGAAATAAAATGAACTATGCCAATTGCTAGTAAACCTTAACGGCTTACCCCAGCTGATCAACACAACTTTCTCCAGAAACAAAAAAACCTAAATTGATATGCTCTGTAACACCCTCGAATTTTCAACTCATATCTCGAGAAAATTAAATGGTGAGATTTGGAAGAAAATATCGAAAGAGAGACTTAGAGTAAAATAGTCGAATCTTGTTATTATTAATTTCAAGAAAAACCGACTTCGCCATTAGTTTCAAAATGATCGTAATATATACTTTAGCCTGTAAGCAAGTTTGAATTCGAGTTCGGATGAAAAAGTTATAAAATTCTCGAATTTCGCGTTAAATGGGACCCAAAATAGTGGAATTTTGTTAGAGCGAGAATCAGAAAGATTTGATGACATCGTTAGGTCCGCAACAAAAAATTATTCGAAATGGTGTACTCGTTTGTCATTTTTCGAGTCCAAATAATCGAGTTATCGCAAAAACTATAAACCATGAAGGGAAATTACAAGTTTACCCTCAAGTCTATTATTTAAAGGAAAGTGGAGTTTCTTTTATTTCATTTCTCTTCTTCTCTAAAGGACCAAACGACAGCCACTTCTCAACCCAAGGGTTTCAACCCATTCCCGCCAAGTTCTAGAGTGAACGAAGCCGAGTTGAACCTCGACGAAGAAGGCAACATTGTCGGCGTTGTCGAGTTCGACGTCCTCACCCCATTCAACCTCCATTTCCTTTTCGTTTCTCTTAACCTCCCACAAAAATTAGGAAGTGGGTTTGTTCATAACCACTTGGAACCTCATCAAGATTGTAAGAGAGTCGTTGTTTACCATTAGAAAAGGGCAGAACACCTTCAAAGAGGGTTTCACTACCAACCACTCTATAGGCACCCGAGTTCAACCACTTTCGGGACTTCGAACCACCAAACATTGATCCTTAGTGTTGATTCATCACCATCGACAACCACAACTGTAAGGGACTTCCAATTCTTATTGGTAGCTTTAGATTTCCGAAATGTGCATTTAGGTTTTGAAACAAAACTTGTTGTCTGTATTTAAATTATAGAAATTTGGTATTTGATTTCAAATTCATGGTAGAAGTAGATGTTTTGATGATGTTTTATCAAGTTTTAACTATAAACTCGTGGGTGGGTCGAATGATTCGAAGAATGGAAGAAGAATCTAAAAAGGGGATCGAAAACTCGAAAGCTCGAGTGAAGTTCAGGCTGTCGGCGAGAAGGGTCGGTGCCATCGGCACCTGCCAAAGGCATTCTGTCGGTCCCATCGACAGAATGAAACTTCTGCCATCGAAAATTTTCCTCTGTCGGTAAGAACCGTTGGTTCCACCGACAGAACAAGTTTCTGTCACAGACAACATATTTCTGAGTCAGAAACAGACTCTAACTCTTGGCCTGACTTTTCCATTGCCTATACACTATTTCTCACCCTTCATTTCATTAAAAATATTTAAGTAAATGTCCATTTACTTTAAGTTCTTTAATAAAATTAAGGTTTTACCTCCCATTTCGGAACAATGGGAATGGTTTCAAGATCTAAATCTCAAAGGATCAAAATCCAAATTTTGATTTTAAGAACAAAATACAAATTTTGACGTTTTCGACAAATTTTTAAAATGTAATAACTTTCGTATTACTTTGAATTAGATTTCAAAAACTATATGGTGTCGAATATCGTGATCGAGATTTTCATTTTGAAAAACCCATTTTCAATTTTGAGAATTTTAAAAAATTGAGTTTCTGACACTTAGCCAAATTTTCACCAGCTTTCTTTGATTTTAACAGCTTTGGCCCCATGCATCGTCGGAACCTTGTTTTTTAATAAACTTTGATGGTTTTCAATGAAAAGACCAAAATAATGACATTGAAAGATTGAAAATGGATAATTGATTTGAAAAGATGAAAGGTGAGAATGTCGAGAGAATGAGAAAAGGGAATGAACGGTAAAATGTCAGAATCACACCCGAGGGGTGATATCTGCATTTTACATTGTATGTTGTATGTAGGTTGGTGAAAGGATATCCAAGTTATTAATGAAAGGATTGCATATTTATTTTTGATTATGTTAGCGCGTATGCCGAGTACTGTTATTTATTTTTAGGCCGGGTGACCACAGTTGCAGGGTAGGAACTGGATTTCCATTCTCAACCCTATTCTGTTAATTTTCTCTTTTATTTTAAATGAAAAATCATATATATACGTAGCTATTTTGTGAGCTGTTAAAGGTTTTGTGAATGCCTGAAGGGATAGTGCGTCACATCATCCGGAGGGGTGCCCTATCTTGGGATGTACGGTAGGGACCACCAAGCTCATACGTGGTATGGGACGCGTATGATAGTGGAGTCACAACTGGAATCTAGGTCCATTCCTTTTTTATCTTTACCAGTGAACGTGTATTGTAAAGGTGGTCATATACGAGTGGAGTGTTATTTTGAGAATCACATGCACGCCTGATAGACATAGACGAAGATGATTAGTCAGTGATTACTAACAATATAGTAGTAGTCGAACGTTCTGACACATCGAAAAGAGACCCATTGCTTACGGTCACGTCAAACGACTAGCCTGAGCCGGATAAATAGTCCCGCAAGCGTGGTAAATAGCGACCAGCCACAAAATCAAGAACTACTATGTTATTGAGGAATATCATGTCCTGACTGGGAGCGATCCAGTCGTGAATCCCAACTCTTTAATTCCAATACTCCACCACTTGTATTATGTATCTGTTGTTATATTTCGAATTATAAACTGCAAAGCATGTCTATTATTTCAATGTTGTCAACTATATTTGCAAAAGATGAAAAACTTATAATGAGTACTGATGATTGATGTGATGTAAATTTTTAAACTGTTTAGCTGCTCATTCCTGGCTATATGTATCAGTTAATCGTATTTTCTCTTGTAAAACTTTGCATTTGCTAAACTGTTCAGCATGTTTACTCGATCATATTTAGGGGAGGTTATTAGTAGGAATTGGTTGTGGACTTACTGGGTAACCATTGTTACTCACCCTTTCCTTCCTATTTTTTTTAGTTTTAACATTTGCAACTACCGAGATGGGCGTAGAGTCAGTAATTGAGGAGTATTTGGTCGATCAGATCGACGATCAGAGTTTATTGCCTGGTAAGCACTAAGGTTACATCCGTTAGTGTTGTCAGTTTCGTCCAGGATGTATATAGTTTTTGGATTGAGAGTTTAGGCCTATGTTAGAGTGAGGGTATTTTTGGTAAGCCTGTATATTGATAATCTTCCGCACTCTGATCTAATTACATGTTAGAGGTAATTAATCTTTCGCTGTTATTCTTGTCTCTACATCTTTATATTCAGGTTTGAGTTCCGTGAAACGCTAACATAAACAGAGGAGACCATGCCGAAATTTCGAGGTGCCACCTAGTACCTTGAGATTTAGCAGTGGGATTTGTGTTAGCGTTTGGCGGGGTGTCACATGCTCTCAGTTGACCTTGCTTTTTAGGTGAGATTTCCTAAACATCAAATTTATGTGACAAATTTAAAAGTAAAGTTTATGTAATGGCAATGAGACCAGTTATGTTTCACGAAGTATGTGGTTAACAGATAGTATTAGAAATTAACAAATTAGTGAAAATGTGGTTAATCTCATCTTATTCTCTGCATCCTTTCTATCTATTTTGAACCTCACAAGTAAATGTAATCAAAATACCTGATGAAGGGGATGATCCTTATCAAGGAAACTTCCACAGCGACTACGAAGTAGGTTGGAAATCAGGGGTTGAACCAAGCCTCTAAATGGAAGGGTAAATAGAAACTCCAATCGGGACTCAAACTGATGAAGAACGAATCGTTAAAACTCCCAAGTTTTTAGGGATTTCAAAGAGATAAAAAGAATGAGAAGAAGAGAAGAGAAAATGACAGAGAAAGTGGGAGTTTTGAGCTTCTAATTTCAGAGAGAGAGAGAATGAGAAGAAAAGGAGAAAATAATAGAGGAAGTGACGGAATTTTGAGCTCTCTAAACTTCCAGCGAAAATTTTCGCCAATCAATTGATTTTGTGCAGCATTTGTTAAGACCCCTAATTTGCTCTATAGCTGCGAAAATAAAATCCGCTGCTATATTACAATTTTAAAAAAAAAATTAATAAACATAACTAATTACTAAATCGTAGTTTTTATTTAAAAAAATTGGTTTTTTATAGTGGCGGATATAATAATCCGCTGCTATATCCAATTTTTTATTTAAAAAATTTAATTTTTATAGTTGCGGATACAATAATCCGCTGCTATATTATAATTTAAAAAAAAAAATGATAAAGAGAACTCATCACTAAAATGATGCTTTTATTTAAAAAAATTAATTTTTTATAGTGGCGGATGCAACATTCTGTTGCTATATTTAATTTAAAAAAAATAGATAAAGAGAACTCACTTAAAAAATTTTGATATTTTTAGTGGCGGATACAATAATCTGCTGCTATAATTTTAATAAAAATAGATAAAGAAATTTTGATATTTTTAGTGGCGGATATAATAATCCGCTGTTATATTCAATTTTAAAAAAATAGATAAAGAGAACTCAATAAACCAAATTTTTTTTTTGATTTTTTTTGTGGTGGATACATTAATCCATTGCTATATTCAATTTAAAAAAATTGAGAAAAATTGATTGTTTTAGTGGCGGATTTATTAATCCGTTGTTATGGTAAAAAATTATTAAAAAAATTGGTTATTTTAGTGGCGGATATACTAATCCGCTGCTATATTCAATTTAAGAAAAAAAATTGATAAAAACAATTCACTAAACTAATATTTTTATATAAAAACAATGATTTTGTAGTGGTAGATATATTTTTCCGCTGCTATATGGCATGGATAAGCATAGGGTGAATTATTTGGTATGCATGATATCCCTATAGCGGCGAATAAAATTATTCGTAGCAAAAAAGTGTATCTATAGTGACGGATAAAATTATCTGCTGCATCAAATATATCAATAGAGGCAGATAAAATTATCCGCTGTTGTAAACCGCCCCTGTACATCAAAAATGTTGTAGTGATTTCACCAGAAAAATGTTTCAAGCTCCCTTATAAGTAAGTTTGCTCTGTTTTATTGAGACAATCATTCAATAGTATCTAAATTTTATAGTGGTGCAAATTTATTTGGGTTGAATGACAAGTAACATAGATACAAAATTGTGTTTTGGTTTGAGAAATGCTGATTTGAAACCATCTTTGAACTATTTATGCTATATATGTTTTTGATCATCAAGCACAAATCTCATTGGATTTATAATGATAGAGTCTGCTATAAGGTCGGCCTCTTGTGAAGAAGCCAGACGCTCCCTCAACTCAGTTACCTCCTTGGCTAGCCTAGCCTGTGACTCGAACATCTCTTCCCTAAACTTGTTCTGGGACTCAGCCATTTGTCCCATTAATGACATTAGCTGTGCTATCGGATCGGGGGACTGATCCGATGCTTGTCCCATTTTTATTGTAATTCGGCCTCTACCTCTACCCCGTCCGCTCATCTCGTTTCTGTTCATCATCAACAAGGCATCCATTATTATAAGGCTAAGGTTGTTCTTATGGAATAATTTATCGATATCTTAATTAAGAATTTAGTAATGAACACCATTTTCATTACTAACTGAATGAACCTAAGATCTTATTTTAATCTTACTAAGCTCTATGGACTCTAGACACAGAAGAGCTCGTAATCCCAATACAGAACTACTAATAGGCTCTGATACCATATGTGGCGCCCTGCCAAACGCTAACACAAATCCCAAGGTCGCCTTGAGGCACTAGGTGGTACCTCGAAATTTCGACATGGTCTCCTCTGTTTATGTTAGCATTTCACGAAACTCAAACCAGATAAACCAAATCTAAACAATCCTGTATAAAGCAACGTATCCACAATGAATAAGAAACGGAAGACGAAATTTTTTATGAACAACATAAAGTGAGGTCAGAGTTGCGCAAAAAGAAATAAAGATATACAGGATTACAAAATTTTCCTCACTCTAACATAGACCTAGCACTCGGCCCCACAAACATAGACCTCTCCTAGGAAGAACAGACTCCTAGTAGAAGTAGTCATGATGCTCATCAGGTAATGGACTCTGGTCATCGATCTGATCGACCAGATGCTCCTCGACTAGTGGTTCAACACTCGCCTCACCAACTGTAGGCTCTGCAACTAAAAAAAACATGGAAGGAAAGGGTGAGTAACAATGATTACTCAGTAGGTCCACAAACAATTCTTACTAATAACCTCACCTAACATGATTGACTAATCATACTACATCATTTCAAAATATACAAGTTTTACAATTGAAACTACGATTAACTGGTACATATAGCTAGGGATGAGCAACTAAACAGTTTAAAAATTACATATAGCATCAATCATCCATACTCATTATACATTTTCCATTTATGCAAATATAGTTGACAACACTGAAATAGTAGACATGTTTTTCAGTTTATGATTCGAAATATAACACAGAGACATAGTACAAGTGGTGGAGTAATGGAATTTGAGCGTTGGGATTCACGACTGGATTGCTTCCAGTCGGAACATGATATTACAACGTAAATCTAACTTTTAATTCCTGATTTTGTGGTCGGTCGCTGCGCTTACCACACTGGTGATCATTTATCCCGCTCAGGCGGGCCGTTTGACGTGACCGTAAGCAATGGGTCTCTTTCGATGTGTTAGAACGTTCGACTACTACTAGATTGTTAGTGATCAGTGACCAATCATCTTCGTCTATGCTTATCAGGCGTACATGTGATTCCCAAAATAACACTCCACTCTGTAGACACCCCATTTTTGCATCCGCCTGATTAATCAACTCGTCAACCCGATCGCAATGATTCCCAATGATGAATGTGTATTCCATTGCTTTATTTTGTTACCAGATGTGTTTCAGAAATCCGGATGAGGTATCTCAAACTAACAAAACCTTAGAAACCACGCTACGCTAGGAAAATACGACTCCAGAAACATAGAAATCATCATTTTTCAGACAAAAAAAAGCTTCACGATAAAAATCACTAAAAAACTATCAAATTACCAAAATACCCCTAACATCAAAACAACCCTAGAGCCTGCATTACGCTTAGGAAAACCCATTCAAACACATAAAATAATAAATCGAAATCAAATAAATCGTTTAGCTAATTTTCACAGACTTCGACAAAATTACGAAAATGCCCCTCATAAAGTTCACAACCATTTCACATAAAAAATTTCATAAATGACACAAACTAATATTTCCATTGAATTTCTTATGAAAAATCGATTCTAAAACATCCTAGAACATTAAAAACCGACTTAAAACGTGAAAAGTCATCTCTGGGGGCAAAATAGTAATTTCATAATTAAAAAATTCGAAATTAATAAATAAAACATTAAATAATTAAAATGAAACATTAATAAAATTAATTTTAAAATGTGAACAAAAATCGATCAATCAGACTTTTAGGCAAAATTGTTGAGGGTTCGTGAGATATTTCTTTGAGGACCCCTCAATTTGGGGGTCCAAATAATTAAAGAAATAATAGAGAGGGGTCCTCCAAAAATTTAAAGTAAATCAAGCAAGACTGAAGTCAAGGTATTAAAGTCAATTTAGTGAGACTAAAGTCAAAATTAAAGTCAATTAAGCAAGACTGAAGTCAAGATATTAGAAGTCAATCAATTAAGACTAAAGTCAAAACATTAAAAGTCAATCAAATAAGACCAAAAGTCATAATAGAATTCTAATTAAATAATAACTCAATCTAATAGAGTTCTAACTAAAAAACAATTCTATCTAAAACAAATCTAATTAAAACACAATTCTACCTAAATCAAGTCTAACTAAAACACAACTCTAATTAAAAGAACTCTAATTAAATACTAACTCTATCCAAATCAACCCATAAAAACATCTATAAATAGAGGTGCTCACACCCTATTTTCGTATCAAATCATAAACCCTAGGAGAAGTAGGTCTAGAAGCTCCCTTAGTTCCTCATAAACCCTAGTTTTGGAGTCCCAACTCTTTACCTAACATCCCTCCTTCAATTTTAGTCTAGAAAACACCTAAAATCCCTCCAAAAACACCCCCAAATCCGCAACAAACTTGAAGAGTTTAGATTCAAAAATAAGAAGATACCTTGATCTAGGAGATCCGAAGTCAAATCCGGAGACAGAACGAAGCAAGGGAGTACAGTACAAGGAACTCTTTTTGTCAGATCTGAGGGAGCAAAATCCTTGCTATCGGAAAGGTATCAATTTTTTTTATTATTGTTTTTATTTCTATCTAGGTTTTTAGCAATGTGATTTACTTGAAAAGTTAGTAGAGACCGACTTTGGCCGGGCGGGGTTGGTGCCTAACACCTTCTAATCCCGTAACGTGATCCCCGAACTCTTTTTCTCTTTCGTAGATTAGTTTGCCTTTTTTTAGAGTCAGTTTAGTTCCTATACCTTAACAACTAGGTGACGACTCCCAAACCTCAAGGGTCAAAAGCGGATCCGCGCACCCCGCGGATCGAGGGCGCTTTCAGTGGCGACTCTGCTGGGGACTATTGAGGATCAAACTTGAAAAACCCCAAGTATGGGAGCATTGCCAAGATGACCTAGTTTTTTTTTTATTATTTAGTTGAATTTATTTTTTCTGTTTATTTATTTTTTTTCTATCTTGATTGTAGATGATTTTGGGCATTGCATTTTTTTTTTTCAATTAAGGATCACTTTTTGATGACCCCTAAATAATGAAAGATTCAAATTGATGGAATGATGAAGGTTGGACAGAAATATTAAAACGTTTTTAGAGAATATTTTAGTGAGAATTAAGTCTGGGAGCCTTTTAATAAAACATAGATCTCGTCGAGTAGATTAATTTAGAATCTGAGTTCACTCAATTTCGTTATCGGAAGCCTTAGATATCATCGATGCAAGTTCAATCTGTAAATCTGGAATTATTTCTGAATGAAAGTTGGGACAGCAACGTTAAAACGTTTTTACAGAATATTTTAGTAAGAATTAAGTCTGAGAACCTTTAATAAAACGTAGATCTCATCGAATAGATTAATTTAGAACTTGAGTTCACTCAATTTCATTATCGGAAGCCTTAGATATCATCGATGCAAGTTTAATCTGTAAATCTGGAATTATTTCTGAATGAAAGTTGGGACAGCAACGTTAAAACGTTTTTATAGAATATTCTAGTGAGAATTAAGTCTGGGAGTCTTTAGTAAAATATAGATCTCATCGAGTAGATTAATTTAGAATCTGAGTTCACTCAATTTCGTTATCGGAAGCCTTAGATATCATCGATGCAAGTTTAATCTGTAAATCTGGAATTATTTCTGAATGAAAGTTGGGACAGCAACGTTAAAACATTTTTACAGAATATTTTAGTGAGAATTAAGTTTGTGAGCCTCTTAATAAAAGATAGATCTCATCGAGTAGATTAATTTAGAATCTGATTTCACTCAATTTCGTTATCGGAAGCCTTAGATATCATCGATGCAAGTTCAATCTGTAAATCTGGAATTATTTCTGAATGAAAGTTGGGACAGCAACGTTAAAACGTTTTTACAGAATATTCTAGTGAGAATTAAGTCTGGGAACCTCTTAATAAAATGTAGATCTCATCGAGTAGATTAATTTAGAACTTGAGTTCATTCGATTTCGTTATCGGGAGCCTTAGATATCATCGATGCAAGTTGGGATTGTATTTTCTTAATTCACAGAAAATCTTTTTAACACAATTAATGTTCTTGAAAGTGAGCTCATCTCAACCATTGTCATTCTATCATCAATGTAACACCTATTGGAATCTCGATTTATTTTGGATCACCCAAAAGTGATCATTGATTGGACCTTAAAAATTATAAAAATTATGCCTATTGCAATGTTTGTTTGATAAATTATTATATGCCATGCTCATTAATTGATTTGCCATGATCTTGACAGATATATTTGTGATGTGTTTGATTTCATCTTAATTTCGATGTGATGGGTTTTGGATTATTTTCTTGATCAATATTCATTTGATATCCATATGTGATGACATAATCTGGCCCATGGGCTCACGTGTTTGAAAAAGGCCCCGGGCACACCCCACCCTGTTTTGCACACACCACATTCATGTTTACTGTTTTACTCACTTACACGTCCCATTTAGCCAACGTGGCACTAGTGCGTGGCCCGGTCTCTTCGGAGATGCGACGTCATTCATGAAACCCACAACTCCAATCACGTACCTTAGGGTATATCAAACTGGGGGCATCGATACCATCTGATCAGGTGATTCTGAGAAGTATATTGATGCACCCAGGCTGGAGCGACCTGAGCCTTTGACCTATTGTAAGCCACACAGTCACATGTCCCGATTGCCAACGTAGTACTAGTACGTGGTCGGTCCCCTCGTGGGATGCCAAACCATTTATGAAAGCTACAACTCTTGACTCGTACCCATAGGTATAAAAGATAATCTAAGTATATCAATTGCACTTTTTGGTCAAAATCGGTGCCTAAGCAAGATCTTGCCCCGCTGTACCCTACTGTACGAGGGGGATAGACTACGTCTATTCTAGACGAGAGGTATTTAAGTGGGCCCTTGCTCAGCATTGTGCGCCACCTCTCAACTGGAGATCAAACTGGCTATTTTTGACTTTAGAGAAGTAAGTTGAGGTTTTAGATTATCACCTATACGGTATATCAAACCAAGTCACCACGTATTGAGAGGTATATATGTGTATTTGGGTAAGGGTGGCCAGATGAAATGCATTACACGTAGTAAGCTTAGAGTCTAGAAACCTTCCTTGTAGGTCACGACTCGAATGACTATGGGTGTTTCCGGGTTGCTTTATTCAATCCAACCAACAGGTAAGTGGTCGGACCGATCCAGAATAATCAAACAGAACCCGCAATATCGGTCCAACCCAATCGGTGAAATGTACCAATTAATTTGAATCACTTAAACCAGTTGGCCCAATTGACAAATGGATCAAACTGATCAATACCAAATCAGTTGGACTAATTGGTTTCACTTTTAAAGATCCAGACCACTTTATATAGAAAGATTCGATCTTAGGATCAAATTAATTTGTCTGATCAAAGGTTCAATCCGAATCAGGGGTAGACCCGTGCCTAATCTTTCTCACTTTCTTGGTCACTATAGACTTATGGTGCATTTGGATTCGATATTTTCCGCCAGACTTGGACTATTTTATGTCAAAACTTTAATCATGTGGTTAAGAGTCAAACCTTTAGAGTCAATGGTTAACCTTGGTTTACTTCCAATTGAGTGATAATTGGTCCCAAATGTTTTAAACCTCCATCTGTACCACTTTGGGTCCGTGAAAAGAGTCGTCTTTCTAGAGTATCATTGCATAGTAGTCAGTCATTGCCACAAGAAAAAGCGAGTACCATGGATGAAGCTGCGCTCCGTCAGATTTTAGAATCTTTTCAAGTCCAGATTATTACCTCTGTCCAAATACAAATTGAATCCTTGAAAATTGAAAAGGGAAAAGATAAAGCTATAGAACCTCAAGATGTGTTTGACCTCGTTGAAAACCAAGAAGATGATCAGTTACACGTCGACCCTATCCTAGCTCATCGAATAACTCAAGTTGAAACTGCTTTGAAGAACATTAAAGACCCTGATGATCTTACTCTTGGATTAGGGTCAATGACCTTGTTGCCCACGGTCCGTCTACCAGAAAAGTTCACAATGCCTGATATGGAGAAGTTTGACGGTATTGGATGCCCTAGGACTCACTTAAAAGTATATGTCGGCATAATACAATCTCAGGGTTTAAGTGAAGAACAGATGGCTCAACTTTTTCAAAGAACCCTGACAGGTCCTGCACTACGCTGGTTAATGTCATTGGACTCATCTCGGGTAAGAACATGGCATGAATTGATGAAGGAGTTTATTGGTCGGTACTCATTCAACACAGATATTGAACTTATAAGAAGAGACCTAGAAACTACAAAACAGAAACCCGGAGAAACTTTCACTGAGTTCATTGCTCGATGGAGAGCTAAAGCCACTCAACTGTGGGACCGACCTCAAGAGAAGGAATAAGTCAAGATTATCCTCAGGAATCTCACTCCAAATTATGCCAAGTACTTGATGCCTCAATACTTGCCTACTTTTCAATCCCTCCTTGAGGCTGGAAATCAAGTTGAAGATGCTTACTCTTCGGGACTTTTTGGTAACTCGTCTGAGTCAAAACTCAAACATTTCAAACTTAATGTCAATTCCTTACAAGTGACCAACACCTCCTTCGCACTATCTTCACAAGCTACTCAGCCTTCACAAGCTAAGCCTACGAGACAGTTTGCCAATCTTGGAATATCCCTTAGTGTTGCTTATCAAAAATTGATGAAAAGGGGATTGCTGGCACCTTTACAACCTAAGCATTTGCCTAATCCTCTTCCCCCAAACATGGATAATGGGCAATTCTCTGAATTCCATCAGATGCCTGGTAATGTTCTTGACAGGTGTATTACTCTTCGACATTCTATCCAAGACCTTATTGAGCAAGGAAAAGTCACCATATCCACTCCTACTACTCCCAATGTTAAGACTAACCCTTTGCCTACCTTTCAAAATCAACCCCCTCCTACTCTAAACCTAATATCAATATTCAAACCTGAATCAGTTGACCCAGTTTCCTTCATTCACCCAATCGATCTTAATAATGCATTCACTCCATGCCAGAATGAGCTCAACTACCCTAAGGCAGTGACAAAACTGAAGAACAGAGAAATTATTAAAGTAACGGGTTGTCCCGCATCTGACAGGCTTGAATCAGAATATGAAGACATAGTAAAAACAGGCAAGTTCAAGTCATCCATCGAAGATAATTGAAGTGGCATAGACTCTAGAATTGTGTCCCTCCATTCAGAATGATGTCGTCTTTTAAGTCTTTTTAGTTTCTTTTAGTTTTAGTTGCGTCAGTCTTTGAATTCAGTTCTTCATTTTTATTTTTGTTTTTTAGTAAGGTTTGTCAGTCTATGTTCTTCCAATAAATAAAGAAGCTTTTGATTATCATGTGTGCAATAATGATGTGAATATAAAATCTAACATGAGAAATGACTTAAAGCTCACTAACCAAATTTGATAAATATTGGAATTAAAGAGTACACTCAAGAAGTGCAAATTGGTGATACATTATCCTCAAGAGAACATGAGAGAATAGTAAACTTACTTGAGAAATTCAACAATATTTCTTGCATGATCTCATAAGGATATATGGATGAATTACACAAAAACATAGATCAAGTCAAGAGTGATTTCAAAGTCAAAGATTATCGGTCAAAGATGATATAGCTGAAAGCATCAACAAAGATGCTAAGACTTGCAAGTGGATCTACTATGTTTCTCACTCAAAAGAAAGAAGAGTTCTCATTCGCAAAAGAATATAAGATTTTTTTTTGAAGTTTGGAAAATATGGAACAAGTCAACGTCAAATACAAAGAAGTCAATCACATTCAACTTTGTAAAAGAAAACTAAAGATTTCTCTTTATCAGAAAAAGACTGAAGATTATTTATTCTCAGAAGAAGATTGAAGATTACTCATTCTCAAAAGAAGACCTTACTCGATAGAGCAATCAAGACATCAAGTACCTAAAACCTTGAACAAATCAAGTAGTATTTCACAAAAGGAGGCCTTCATTGGTCGAACCATTTTCCTGTCTTACCAAGAAAAAGAAAACCTTCTTTAGCCCCTTGCAGCCTCTAAAAAAAATCAAATAGCCTGTTTCTTTCTAAACCACACCAACCAACCTTGGGAGGGAATCTTAGTATGAACTACGTTTTGACCTGATCCCAAAAGGAAAAAAAGAAATATTTGGGGTACGTAGGCAACCTGAGAAGTTACTTCAGGCCCGGTCATTAAAAGAAAAATATATTCTCTTAAGGAAAGTGTCATCCAAAAGAAAAATCTACTATTGAAATGTTCAAAAGAAAAGAATGCCAAACTAAGGGCATTAGTAAAAAGAATCAAAAGAATTGATAAAAATAAAAGAATGCCAAACTAGGGGCATTTAGAAAAAAAAATTGATAGAAAAGAGAGAATATCAAACTAGGGGCATTTTGGGAAGTTGAGCCTTACATCTTTTCTTTCTAAACCATATCCTAAGCCCACCTATTAAGTCCTCCTGAATGCTAATTGACTAGGTTAAGGTGCAGAGAACTAAGAAGTTGTCGAGTTGGTTATATAAGATCATCAAGAAAAAAAAGAAGCCCGCTAAGTTAAAAACCTGAAAGGGCGACTTAGGCAAAATTTAGGGCATAACCATAAAAAAGAAAGCCTGCTAGGTTGAAAACCTGAAAAGGCGACCTAGGCAAAAATCAAGGCATCATCAGAAAAAGAAAAATAAAGTCCGCTAGATTGAAAACCTAAATAGGTGATTTAGGCAAAAATTAAGGCATCATCAAATGGGAGGAAAGGTCCCATCAAGAAGAAAAATTCAGAAGGAAGCTTGTGCAGAAACTAGAAAATGTAGAACCATTCAAGCCACAATATTCATTTTTCAGCCAAGAGCTCACATCCGACGAAGACAATGTTGAAGTCGAAGAAATCAGAAGTCATCTTAAACATTGTAGGATCTTCAAAAGTGTGTTTACTTGTTTAAGTGTTCGCTAATAAAAAATGTAGAATCATCAACCACTTTGAAGAGGAAGATCTTCTATTCTAATATTTATCAAGATTTTTTAAGTCTAGCTCAAGCATTTTTCAAAAGATACTCAAAAAGAAAATGTTCGAATTCCTTATTACACATATGATAATCTTAAGAGTCTTAAATTTAAGAGAATGTCAGTGCTTCTATTTGTCATACATTAGAGTCCAAGCGTAATCCATTCCATCAGTCTCGTAGTCAAGTCTCAGTTAAAGCCAACCTTGAAACTAGGGGCATTTTTGAAGGTCATTTAATTCCAAAGTTTTTATTCTTAATCACATGATAAAAAGAAAATCTTACAAAAACTTAAAAGTCCGGTGAAGCCCAATGATAATTATGAATCCAGATGCATGATAAGCCAATAAAGGCTTGATCTTTCAAACTTTGAACTCGATTTTGAATCATAAAATGAATTAATAGGATTGTTTAAGTTCCTATAAATCTAAGTCCGAGAAACGTGGCTTAGTAAGTTCGAGTCCGAGAAACGAAACTCCAACTTTTTGAATCATAGAATGAATGGGCTTGTTGAAGTGCCTATAAACCTAAGTTCGAGTCCGAGAAACGAGACTCCAACTTTTTGAATCATAGAATGAATAGGCTTTTTGAAGTGCTTACAAACCTAAGTTCGAGTCCGAGAAACGAGACTCCAACTTTTTGAATCATAGAATGAATAGGCTTTTTGAAACGCCTATAAACCTAAGTTCGAGTCCGAGAAACGAAACTCCAACTTTTTGAATCATAGAATGAATAGGCTTTTTGAAGTGCCTACAAACCTAAGTTCGAGTCCGAGAAACGAGACTCCAACTTTTTAAATCATAGAATGAATAGGCTTTTCGAAGTGCCTATAAACCTAAGTTCGAGTTCGAGAAACGAGACTCCAACTTTTTAAATCATAGAATGAATAGGCTTTTTGAAGTGCCTATAAATCTAAGTTCGAGTCCGAGAAACGAGACTCCAACTTTTTGAATAATATATAGGTTTTTTGAAGTGCCTACAAACCTAAGTTCAAGTCTGAGAAACGAGACTCCAACTATTTGAATCATAGAATGAATAGGCTTTTCGAAGTGCCTATAAACCTAAGTTCGAGTCCGAGAAAAGAGACTCAAACTTTTTGAATCATAGAATGAGTATGCTTTTGGAAGTGCTTACAAACCTAAGTGCGAGTCCGAGAAACGAGACTCCAACTTTTTGAATCATAGAATGAGTAGGTTTTTTGAAGTGCCTAACTCCAATTTTAATAGGATTGTTTAAGTTCCTCTAAACCTTAGTCGGAGTCCGAGAAACGAGACTCCAGCTTTGATTGAATCATATTGAATTAACAAGATTATTTAAGTCCTTTAGCCCGAGAAGCGTGGTTACAATAGGTTCGAATTCGATAAATGAAACTCATTTTTTCGAATTCTAAAAAAGAATTTCAAATAGGATTTAATGAAGTTCCTACAATGTTATGACTCCAATTACCACATTGTTAAACCTTGCCATGATTGTTTTCATTGCATAAGTGCATCTCAATTTTGAATCATTATTGTCAGTGAGAGAAGATCTCTAGGACCTGACACATTTTTACTCAGTAAGCATCACACCATTGCACACACGTGCACTTTTACATTAGTCAGAGAGAATTTTCTAAAATTCGAGGATCTAACACTGTCAGTGAGAGCTCACACTCAAGGACCTGACAACCTTTTAATTCGGGGAGAGCTCACACAAACTAATATTTCCATTGAATTTCTTACGAAAAATCGATTCTAAAACATCCTAGAACATTAAAAACCGACTTAAAACGTGAAAAGTCCTCTCTGGGGCAAAATAGTAATTTCATAATTAAAAAATTTGAAATTAATAAATAAAACATTAAATAATTAAAATGAAACATTAATAAAATTAATTTTAAAATGTGAACAAAAAAATCGATCAATCAGGCTTTCAGGCAAAATTGTTGAGGGTTCGTGAGATATTTTTTTAAGGACCCCTCAATTTGGGGGTCCAAATAATTAAAGAAATAATAGAGAGGGGTCCTCCAAAAATTTAAAGTAAATCAAGCAAGACTGAAGTCAAGGTATTAAAGTCAATTTAGTGAGACTAAAGTCAAAATTAAAGTCAATTAAGCAAGACTGAAGTCAAGATATTAAAAGTCAATCAATTAAGACTAAAGTCAAAACATTAAAAGTCAATCAAATAAGACCAAAAGTCATAATAGAATTCTAATTAAATAATAACTCAATCTAATAGAGTTCTAACTAAAAAACAATTCTATCTAAAACAATTCTAATTAAAACACAATTCTAACTAAATCAAGTCTAACTAAAACACAACTCTAATTAAAAGAACTCTAATTAAATACTAACTCTATCCAAATCAACCCATAAAAACATCTATAAATAGAGGTGCTCACACCCTATTTTCGTATCAAATCATAAACCTTAGGAGAAGTAGGTCTAGAAGCTCCCTTAGTTCCTCATAAACCCTAGTTTTGGAGCCCCAACTCCTTACCTAACATCCCTCCTTCAATTTTAGTCTAGAAAACACCTAAAATCCCTCCAAAAACACCCTCAAATCCGCAACAAACTTGAAGAGTTCAGATTCAAAAACAAGGAGATACCTTGATCTAGGAGATCCGAAGTCAAATCCGGAGACAGAACGAAGCAAGAGAGTACAGTACAAGGAGCTCTTTTTGTCAGATCTGAGGGAGCAAAATCCTTGCTATCGGAAAGGTATCAGTTTTTTTTATTATTATTTTTATTTCTATCTAGGTTTTTAGCAATGTGATTTACTTGAAAAGTTAGTATAGACCGACTTTGGCCGGGCGGGGTTGGTGCCTAACACCTTCCAACCCTGTAACGTGATCCCCGGACTCTTTTTCTCTTTCGTAGATTAGTTTGCCTTTTTTTAGAGTCAGTTTAGTTCCTAGACCTTAACAACTAGGTGGCGACTCCCAAACCTCAAGGGTCAAAAGCGGATCCACGCACCCCGCGGATCGAGGGCGCTTTCACACTCATATACGATCACCTTTACAATACACGTTCACTAGTAAAGATAAGAAATAAATGGACCCGGATTCTAGTTGTGACTCCACTCTCATATGCGTCCCATACCACGTATGAGCTTGGTGGTACTTACCGTACATCTCAGGATAGTGCACCCCTCCGGATGATGTGACGCACTATCCCTTAAGGCATTCACAGACCCTTTAATAGCTCACAAAATAGTTACGTATATATATGATTTTTCATTTAAAACAAAAGAGATATTAATAGAACAGGGTTGAGAATGAATATCCAGTTCCTACAATGCAACTGTGGCTCCCCGGCCTAAAATAAATAACAGTACTCAACGCACGCACTAACATAATCGTAAATAAATATGCAACCCTTTCATTAATAACCTGGATATCCTTTCACCAACCTACATACAACATACAATGTAATTCTGATATTTTATCGTTCATTCCCTTTTTCATTCTCTCGACATTCTTACTTTTCGTCTCTTTAAGTCAAACCATTCATTTTCAATCTTTCAAAGTCATTTTTGGTCTTTCCATTGAAAATCATCAAAGTTTATTCAAAACAAGGTCCCGATGATGTACGGGACCAAAGCTATTAAAAACAAGGAAAGTTGGTGAAAATTTGGCTAAGTGTCGGAAACTCAATTTTTCAAAGTTCTCGAAATTGGAATGGGTTTTTGAAAATGAAAGTCTCGATCACGAGATTCGACACCATATAGTTTTTGTAATCTAATTCAAAGTAATGCCAAAGTTATTATATTTTGAAAATTTGTCGAAAACTACGTTTTGTTCTTGAAATCAAAATTTGGATTTTGATCCTTTGAGATTCGGATCTCGAAATCATTCCCATTGTTCCGAATGGGGGGTAAAATCTTAATTTCATTAAAAAACTTAAAGTAAATGGAAAGTAAAAATTAAAGAGGAGGTTAAGGCAAAAGTCAGAACTCAGTTCTGAAGAGAATTGTTTTTGTCGGTGGCTGTTGGCGGCAGAATCAGGATGCTGTTGGTGGAACTGACATAATGCTCATCGACAGGTGTCGGTGGGACCGACGGCATCTGCCGACAGAACAAAATTTTCTTGCGGTTCTTGATTTTGTCGGTGGTAGAAATCTTATTCTGTTGGTGGGACCGACAGAATGCCTTCGGTAGGTGTCGGTGGCATCGACCCTTCCCGCCGACAGTCTTGAACCTTACTCGAACCTTTGAGTTTTCGATCCCCTTTTCAATTTATTCTTCCATTCTTCAAACCATTCGACCCACCCACGAGTTTGTTATCAAAATTTGATAAAATCCATCAAACAACTACTTCTACCATGAATTTTAAAATTAAACAAAAGTTTTCTACGATTTATAACTACAACACATTTCAATAAAAATCCCTAAATGCACATTTTCAAAAATCTAAAGTTACCAATAGGAATCGAAAGTCCCCTACTTGGTTGGTGGATGCCAAAGGTGATGAACTCATACAAGTCTCAAAGGTGGTGGCGAGAGAGTCAATGTTGAGTTGAGTTTGATGCAAGGTAAGCGAAAATTTGTAACTCTTTCGACGATGACACTCTCCTTTACTTCTACATTGGAAGGCGAGTCTCTACTAAAAAGGTGAAGCTTCGAGTTTGATGATACCCTAACTTACTTGCTGATTTTCGGTGGAAGGTGAGGAAACGGACGTGAATGGGTTAACAAAGAGGATGAGGTTGTAGCCGACAATTTTATCTTCTTCGTTGGGGTTCATCGGTCATTCCTTCTCAATAAATCTTGAGGTGAAGAGAGGAGAACCCTAGGTTTGAGAAAAAGCTGAGTTTGGGTACTTTGGAGAAGAAAAAGAATAGATTAAAAGAAAATCAACTTTCTTTTATAACAAAGGTGAGGGCATACTTGTAATTTCCTTATTATTTATAGTTTTGACCGTAACTTGACTATTTTGACTCGAAATGTGATAAACGAGTATACCATTTTGAATAATTTTTTGTTGCGGTCCTAATGGTGTGCTCGAATCTTCCTGATTCTCCCTCTAACAAATTTTTTTTATTTTTGGGTCACACTCAACACGAAATTCTAGGATTTGTTAAATTTTTTCACCCGAATTTAAATTTAAACTTGCTTACAGGCTAAACTATTTATTTCGATCATTTTGAAACTAATGGCAAAGTCGATTTTCAACAAAAATGAACATAGCATAATTCGGGTACTTGAATTTAAGTTTTATTTTTTTAGAATATTCTTCGAATTAATAATATCTGATCTCTTCGAGATACGAGTTAAAAACATAGGGTGTTACATTAGTCTTATTTGATTGACTAGGTTTCTTTAGATTATGATTTTAATTCTTACGTATAATGAAAGAATATATTTTTCATTTTTGAAGAACCCCCTTAATTATATTTTAATTCTTTAGGCCCCCACATGGAAGGGTCTTTTAATAAATATCAGGGGGGTTCCACTTAAAAAAGTGGACAACCATCTAAATTTTTTCTTGAAAGCTTGATTGATTGATTTTCTTCGTTTAAAATTTTAATTTAATTTTATTAAGATTTCACTTTACATTAATTGATGTTTTAATTATTAATTTTAAAATTTAAAAAATTTAAAATTAAAAAATTATCGTTTTGTCCTTGAAGAAAACTTTTGCATTTCAGGTCATTTTTCGATGTTGTAGGATGTTTTAGAATCGATTTTTCATAAGGAATTCAATGGGATTATCGGTTTATGTCACTTATAAATTTGTTTGTATGAAATGATTGTGAACCTTATGAGGGGTATTTTCATAATTTTATCAAATTTAGTAAAAATTATCGAAATGGTTAATTTACTTTTAATTTGTTATTTTATATGTTTGAAAGGATTTTTCTAAGCATATTGTGGGCCCTAAGGATGTTTTGATGTTAAGGGTATTTTGGTAATTTTATCATTTTTTAGTGATTTTTATCGTAAAACTTCTTTTTGTTTGAAAAATGATGATTTCTATGTTTTGAATCATATTTTCCTATCGTAACGTGGTTTCTAGAGTTTTATTTACTTGAGATACTTTATCTGAATTTCTGAAACATATCTAGTAACAAATAAAATATTAGAATATTCATCCATCATTGGGAATCGTCGCAATCGGGTTGACGAGTTGACTAATCAGAAAAGTGCAAAAGTGGGGTGTCTACAATCCCCAATATGTTTTTAGATATCAGTTGTGGAATCAAAGCTTGTTGTATCCAATAATTTTTCACATGGAGACCAAGAAGAAGATCTAACAGTCTTAATATGTGCTTCATCCAAAACTGTTTTGCAATCCCACAAATTTGATGGTCATCTGGATGGATTTTTCTGTTATATTTAAATAGTCTTGTCGTGCTACAAGATACCAACATCATTGGAATCCCGAAAACTATGTTGGTGGGGTTCCATGAGAGATTCCAAACCCAATCAGTATGACCTTTGAGTTTCTGAATCTCTTTTAAGTCGAGATTTTGATGAAAGAAATCCATGGCATCGATTCGTCGAGATGAAACCATATTGGATTGTGAATTAGTTTCTCGTACAGGTTCTAATCAATCTTGAGTAACAAATGAGTAATCTCTCCCTCTTTCTCTTTTGATATTTTATTTTTTTCATTCACATTTTAACATCTTTGTACTTTGGACGTGACACTCCTTCTCGACATAAATCCCGTTATCCTAATTTCATTATTTTTTGAAAATCTTAAATTATTTTGGGCTACTCAAGGTGACCCTCACTTGGACCATAGAAAAATTTTTTAAAAGGAAAACACCCAAAAACTATAAAACCAATCAAACAACCCATAACCGTGCTAGCAAAAAAATGAAATAGAATAAAAACTAGGACAATTTTACAATATAGTAATATTTGAACTTTCAAGTTTGATCCTCAAAATTGTCCCCTAGTGGAGTTACCATTGCAAGAGCCCTCAATACATGGAGTTTGAATCCAATTTTTCTTTTTGATGAGTAGCCACCTAGTTTTATGGTTTAGGAACCAAAAAATTACTTTAAACGGACAAGAAACACATAATTATGAATGGATTATGAGTACGAGTATCATATTATGAGATTAAAAGGTGTTAGGCACCAATCTTGCTTGATGAAAATTGATTTCTACTCTTTTTAAATATTTACATTGTAAAGACGGCCTAAATCTAAAATAAAAAAATTACCTTTGTTGTTACTTGAGTGATTGATTCACTCAAAAACTAACGGTGAGAGTTCCTCGTGTAAATCCTCCCATTTAGTCTTTGTTGTTAGATCTACTTTCGGTAAAGGTGTTAGTCCTTGTTTGTATTTTCGATAAAAGAAAATGATATATTATATACAAAACAAAATAATTTATTTACCGAAAAAGAATTGTGGGAAAACCTATAAAGAGTGATTCGTTGCTATATATCTGGAAGCGGTGGGTCAATCAAGGATCAGTACTAGATTTCATATGTTCTTTTGTAATATTGGATACGTTAAAACATATTACAGCTTATGAGATCTAGGAATTTCTCTTACTTCTTTCTTGGGGAACGTTATGTGTAAAGACGGTCTCTATATAGTGTAGAGGTAGGCAGGGTTCACATGTATATGCCTCTTGATAGGCTTTGACGCGAGGGGTCTCCTGTTAGTCTGTAGTCGTAAAATGAGTGCACCGACCCAATAAAGAATCCATTCTTTTACAATAATGACTCAGTCCATCCCGATCCAATAATCATGGTGGGTTGGGCCATTTAAATTGAAATAAAAATCAAAATTTCAAAGAAGAAAAATGGTTTACGAAGGGAAAGTGTTTTCTAGAAAAAGTATTTTCCAAAATAAGTGTTTTCCAGAAAAAGTGTTATTCTTTAGAAAATAATGTTTTCTAAGAAAAAATGTTTTCTAAGAAAAAATGTTTTCTAGAAGAACAAGATTTTCCAAGAGAAAATGCTTTTCAAATAACAAACTATTTTTCAGAAGAAAATATTTTTCGAAAGAAAAGAAAATGAAGGAAAAATGATTTACAAAAGATCTATTTTTGCATGGAAAATTTTTGAAATATGTTTTTTACCAAAAATCTATTTTTTGCATGGACCTTGTAAAATTATCAAAATATGTTTTTCTAAAAAGAAAATGATTGCAAAAAATAATCAGAATTGTGAAAATTTTTATTCAATAAAAACATTATTTCAAGAGTGCAATAAAATTATTTTCCTTCTAAATAATCATTGAATGAATGAATTGTTTAATGGATTGGTGCACAAAATTCAATAAAATCTTAGGGTTTATTTAAAATGTTATCAAGGGGTGACACTGAAATTGGTTAAATTCAACTTCAAAGAGGTTTAAGGGTTATCATTGTGTCTAAGCTCAATCGTCCATCGTCTAGCTAGGGTTGTAAATCCGGTTAGTTAGAGTAAACGTCAATATCAAGTCAACAGTCAGAAATGACCTCAAAATTTCTCAAAATCGTCCAGTTGTTTTATGAAGATCATAGTGCTTCAATCCTATCGGTTATAAACAATATCTCAGTCCTAATCAAACTCGTGTGGGTACTTGTCTTTAGTTTTCATGAGTCATTAGGGTTAGCTTGAGTCATTTTTTCCAGGAAGGTCATGTCTTCCTTAGATTGAGTCTACTCTTTCCTATTGAGTCAAGTTAGTTCATCGAGTCTATAGAGATGTCTGTTGCCCCATCTGAAATTGATCGGATAAAGGAAATTTTTGAATACCTCGTGCGCATTAACGAATTAATTAATAATTTGATAGATTTCGTTTCTGAACCAGAAGATAAGAGTCGGGCTCAACCTTTAATCGAGAAAAGAAATGTCTTTGATCTCGAAACAAAAAATAATTCCTAAAGAGATTCAAATAGAAATCATCTTATCCCTAAAGGAACACGAAGGGATAATAAATTTACTCAGAAATTTCAAAAGACTTGTTCGTGTGATCATATGAGGGTATGTTAAGTACAAGCTTGAGTGTTGTTCAACACGGAATAGATACTCGTCTATATCGATGGAATCAAAGAAGATGTTATAAAATGTATCAGCACTATCCTTACTACATCTTGAGTTTCAAATCACATATTATCAGTCGATATGGGGGTACCTTTTGAACTGATCTCTGATAATGGGTCGTACTTCAAAGCATAAATCATTACTCTATGTTTAAAGTTGAAGATCCGGAAGCACAAATCATCCCCCTACCGTCCTCAGATCAATGGAACGGTTGAAACAGTTAGTAAGAGTCTTAAGACTATCATCAGGAAAATGTGTCAATCACATCAAGATTGGTCAGAAAAATTATCATTCACGCTATGGACATATCGAACTTCAATTCGATCCTTTACTGGAGCTACTCCCTACTCCTTAGTGTATGGCATGGAAGTAGTCTTGCCAGTTGAAATGGAAATTTCGTCTCTCAGGGTCTTGTTGGAAAATCATTTGTTAGAAACAGATTGGGTTCGACAGCAGTATGAAGAATTAAACTTGATCGAAGAAAACGAGTTAAAGTCCTGTACCATGTGCAAGCTTATCTAAGAAGAGTCACCCGTGCATTTGACAAAAAGGTCAAAGCTCATCATTTACAAGTCAAGGATTTAACTATCAGACTTCAAAGAAGATTAAATACTTCTCCTCGACTATAGGAGAAAGTCTGAACCCAATTGGAAAAATTCATTCATTAAGGAAATACTATCTGGAAAAGTCGTCAGACTTCAAGATCATGATGGAAGTGAACTACCAGAGTCAACCAACCTTGACCAGATCAAATGGTACTACATTTAAGGAGGCCATCTTTGGCCGAATCAATTTTCCTGCTACCCAGTTTATTATCTCCTTTCTCAGCCCTTTGCAGCCTTTTTTTAAAAAAAATTATGCCTTTTTCTTTCTCAGCCCGATCACCTAACCTAGGGGAGGGAAGATCTGAACTACGTTTTGGTCTGATCCCAAAAATTTGGGGTACGTAGGCAACCTGAGAAGTTACTTCAGGCCCGGCCACATCAAAATAAAAAAATATATATAGATTCCCCGACAAAGGAAAAATCTAAGAAGAAAAAAAATTCAAAAGAAAAAGAAATATCATCCAAAATGGGGAAGAAAGTTCAAGAAAAAAATTTTAAATGAAATGCCACACAAGGGGCATTTGGGTTTTTGAGCCTCAAAATTCCTTTCTTTTTATGCCTAGTTCCAAGCCTACCTATAAAAGTCCTCCTAAGTACCGTGTGAAAAAGTCAAGGAGGGTAGCGAAGCATGATCAGACAGTAATTTTAGAACTTCAGAGGAAAAGAAAAAGATAAAGATAAAAAAATGATGAAGCCTGCTAAGTTGAAAACCCGAAAAGGGCGACTTAGGCAAAAATTAAGGCAAGCTCGCTAAGTTGAAAATCTGAAAGGACAACTTTGGCAACAATCAGTGCCAAGAAAAAAGAAAAAGCTCGCTAGATCGAAAATCTAAAAAGGCGATCTAGGTAAAAGTTAGAGCAAGCTCGATAGATTGAAAATTTGAAAAGACGATCTAGGCAAAAGTTAGAACGACAAAGAAAAACAGAAGAAAATCCCAAGTTGAGAGCGGTTCGAGCTGAAACATCAGAAGTCCGAATAATCAAGTTCAATACTCAACTTAAACCAGGCATAGATTTAGAAGCCACAAGTATCTTATCTACGATCGATCTGAAAATTCTTACTTCCCCAAGTGAACCAATGGAGAGAAGGGTGAATTCTAGGATGAGTCTCAAAAGGAAATATTTTGTTCTCTTAAGCCTGACTCAAAATCTTCAATAAAATTAATCAAAATTAAAAGTTGGATCTTTATTGCGCTTATGGTAATCAAATATTTCAAACCTTCATACAAGGGGCATTTTTCTTTTTCCTCTAAATTATGTAATTTCCCTCCTTATACCAGGGGCATTTTTTAATGATGTGTACAATTATTTTCAATGCCATGTTTATTGTCAAACTAGGGACATTTTGTTTTTGGAGCAATGTTAATCCTAAAAACCTCAAACTTAAGGTTACCCTTTTGATAACAGTTCTTCAAAAAACTCTTGAGGTTCAAAAGAAATAAAAACTCAGGTTTTAAATTCATAAAACTTTTGGATAAATCCTTGAGGTTCAAACAAAAGCACTTCGGATCTCACATTTGATTGTGTCCAGAGATCAACTAATATGGTATTCCCAGATCCAATCATTCCTGGATTCAATCATTTCTCTTCCAGATTCAGTATCTTCCAGATTTATTCAATTCACTCTGATCAGTCTTTTCCAAATTCATTCATTCTTTCCCAAAAGTCCTTCATTCCTTTGTCAATTTTGCTCAGTTTCCGCCAAGGGTTATCTTGGATTTTGCTCAGTTGCCGCCAAGGGTTATCTTAGATTTTTCTCAGTTGCCGCCAAGGGTTAACTTGGATTTTGCTCAGTTTCCGCCAAGGGTTATCTTGGATTTTGCTCAGTTGCCGCCAAGGGTTAACTTGGATTTTGCTCAGTTGCCGCCAAGGGTTATCTTGAATTTTGCTCAGTTTCCGCCAAGGGTTATCTTGGATTTTGCTCAGTTGCCGCCAAGGGTTAACTTGGATTTTCTTCAGTTTTAGCCAAGGGTTATCTTGGATTTTTCTTAGATGCCGCAAAGGGTTATCTTGGATTTTGCTCAGTTGCCGCCAAGGGTTATCTTGGATTTTGCTCAGTTTTCGCCAAGAGTTATCTTGGATTTTGCTCAGTTGCCGCCAAGGGTTATCTTGGATTTTGCTCAGTTGCCGCCAAGGGTTAAACTTGGATTTTGCTCAGTTTCCGCCAAGGGTTATCTTGGATTTTGCTCAGATGCCGCCAAGGGTTATTTTGGATTTTGCTCAGTTTCCGCCTAGGGTTATCTTGAATTTTGCTCAGTTGCCACCAAGGGTTAACTTGGATTTTGCTCAGTTTTCACCAAGGGTTATCTTGGATTTTGCTCAGATGCCGCCAAGGGTTATCTTGGATTTTGCCCAGATACCGCCAAGGGTCATCTTGGATTTTGCTCAGTTGCTGTCAAGGGTTATCTTGGATTTTGCTCAGTTGCCGCCAAGGGTTAACTTGGATTTTGCTCAGTTGCCGCCAAGGGTTAACTTGGATTTTGCTCAGTTTTTGCCAAGGGTTATCTTGGATTTTGCTCAGTTTCCGCCAAGGGTTATCTTGGATTTTTCTCAGTTGTCGCCAAGGGTTCTCTTGGATTTTGCTCAGTTGCCGCCAAGGGTTATCTTGGATTTTGCTCAGTTTTCGCCAAGGGTTATCTTGGATTTTGCTCAGTTGCCGCCAAGGGTTAACTTGGATTTTGCTCAGTTGCCGCCAAGGGTTATCTTGGATTTTGCTCGGTTGCCGCCAAGGGGTTATCTTGGATTTTGCTCAGTTACCGACGAGGGTTTACTCGGAATTATGATCAATTTATGCTCAATTATGCTCAGTTTATGTCTAATTTATATTCACTTTGCGCTTAGATTTTACTCAAATTTACCTCAGATTTTTGAGTCCACACACTTGCACAGTTGTTACATCAGTCAAGGAGAATTTTTTAAAAATTCAAGGATCTGACGTTGCCAGTGAGAGCTCGCGCTCAAGGACCTGACAACCTTTTAGTTCGGGGAGAGTTTACGCTCAAGGATCCGAACGCCCAGATGAATTGCTAAATCAGGCTGCAAAATGAACTATCACTAGCTTTGGCATTCGAATATCGCACTATCTACCGAAATAGATTTGCTATCTAGTTTGCTTCAACTCTCTGCCAAAGAGGGGCATCTGTAGACACCCCATTTTTGCATCCGCCTGATTAATCAAGTCGTCAACCCGATCGCAAAGGTTCCAATGATGGATGTCTATTCCAATGCTTTATTTTATTACCAGATATGTTTCAGAAATCCGGATGAGGTATCTTGAACTGACAAAACTTAGAAACCACGCTACGCTAGGAAAATACTACCCCAGAAATATAGAAATCATCATCCTGCATACCAAAAAGAAGCTTCACGATAAAAATCACTAAAAATGACCAAATTATCAAAATACCCCTAACATCAAAACAACCTTAGAGCCTACATTACGCTTAGGAAAATTCGTTTAAATACATAAAACGACAAATCGAAACCAAATAAATCATTTCGTCAATTTTCACAAAATTTGACAAAATTATGAAAATACCCCTCATAAAATTCACGACCATTTCACACAAAAAATTTCATAAATGACAAAAACCAACATTCCCATTGAATTCCTTTCGAAAAACTGATTTCAAAACATCCTGGAACATTGAAAAATGACTTAAAACGTAAAAAATCCTCTCCGAGGGCAAAATGGTGATTTCATAATTTTAATAATTAAAATTTTCGAAATTAATAAATAAATCATTAAATAATGTAAAGTGAAATATTAATAAAATTAATTATAAAATTTAAACCAAAAAATTGATCAATAAGGCTTTCAAGAAAAATTGTTGATGGTTCGCAAGATATTTCTTTAATGACCCCTCCATTTGGGGGTCCAAAGAATCAAAGATATAATAGAGGGGGGTTCTCCAAAAATTTAAAGTCAATCAAGCAAGACTAAAGTCAAGATATTAAAGTCAATCAAATAAAACTAGAGTCAAAATTAAAGTCAATTAAGTAAGACTAGAGTCAAGTATTAAAGTCAATCTCATAAGACTAAAGTCAAAACCCTAATCTAAACTAATCAAGTCAATCTCATAAGACTAAGGTCAAAACCCTAAATCAAAACCCTAATCTAAACTAATCAAGTCAATCTCATAAGACTAAAGTCAAAACCCTAAGTCAAAGCCCTAAAGACTAAGTCCATCTCATGAGAACAAAGTCAAAACCCTAATTAAAACTCTAAAAGAAACCCTAATCAAACCCTAATGCTTCTAAAAACTTTATAAATAGGAGCCTCCATACCCTATTTTCGTATCAAAGAAAAAACCCTAGGAAAAGTAGGTGAAGAAGCCTCCACAACCTCTCCAAAACCCTAATTTTGGAGCCTAAACTCCTTACCTAACACCCTTGCTATGATTTTAGCCTAAAAAACACCCAAAAACCTCTTTAAAACATCCCAAAAATTCACAACAAATTCGAAGCACACCCAGATCCAAGAAGGAGATACCTTACCTCGGAGATCAGAAATCAGATCCGGAGATAGAACGAAATAAGGAATACGGTACAAGGAGCCATTTTCACCAGATCTGAGGGAATAACACTTTTGCAGATCAAAGGTAAGCTTTTTTTTATTATTTTTTTAATCTAGGTTTGTCATTAGCGATGTAGATTTATTTGGGATAAGTAGAGACCGGCAATGACCGGGCGGGGTTGGTGCCTAACACTTTCCAACCCCGTAACATGATCCCCGGATTCAGATTTTCTGTAGTAGATTAGTTTTTATCCATTTTAGAGTCAGTTTGGTTCCTAGACCACAATAACTAGGTGGCGACTCCCAAACCTCAAGGGTCAAAAGCGGATCCGCGCACCCCGCGGATCGAGGGCGCTTTCACATAGCCACGGTATATCCATGTATTTTTTGACAAGAAACAGTTCAGTATGTGGTAATTTCTGTGTGGATAACGACAACATCTTTACAATGGTATCGGGACTCCGACTCAACTAATTTCTCAGCAAACTTATCTATTACTTGGGATTATTGGATCTTTAATCATATGGACACATAAATTAAGGTATTATTATATTTTCATTCTAATTGAATTTGTTATTCAAGATTTCGATCAAGTTGTGAACTTTGTCGAGCCAGTTAAATTGTTAAGGAGCATAATGATGCTGACCCAAATTTTTATTGAGGGTCAACTTGACAAATAAGATTAAGGGTTAATTTCGTGTCCACTTGATGGAGCCAAGAAACTCGATGGAGTTAAATGAATTGACTCATTGAAAAGGGATTCAATGAAATTGATTGATAATTTGGGAAGTTGGTTGAGCAAAGGATTTCAAATTATTATTTGATAACTCGACCAATTCAAGAAATTTAATTTAAACATGTGATTCAATTTATTAAGAGCTCGACAAACCAAAGAACTATTGAGTTAGACCGAGTCAAGATACTTTTTCTATTCAAGTAGTTCGATTGTAATAACCCAAACTCTAATTAGTATGTCAAGGAAATAAAATAGTGAAGTTTGAAAAAATATTTGACGGAGAGACTTAGGGCAAAATACTTGGATATTGTTATGCTCATTTTTTTTTATGAAATTTGACTTCTTTATTGGGTTCAAAATGGTTAAAAAATATACTTTAGTCTATAATCACGACGTAATCAAATGTCGATTGAAAAAGTTACCAAATCCTCAAGTTTCGCATCAAGTAACTCCCATAAATGTAAATGTCATTTTAGAAATATACTTTGAGGAATTTGATCACACCATTATATTCGTGTCAAAAATTACTCCAAATAGAGTATAAGTTTGTCGAAATCGACATTCGAAAAAAATAACTCTCAAAATGACACTTACGTCCTACTTAAGTTATGAATATCTGAAATCATAAGAAAAATCTAATGTTTCTTATTCTTCTCTAGAACCAAATATTAGTACATTTTTTCTTGAGATTTTTAACTCAGATCTACTCCAAAATAGAATGATCCGAGTCTTGTCGCAAGAAAAAAAGTAGTGCACATCATCGAGGGTTACGCGTGGATGCAAGAAAATTCAATTTTCGGTAGAGAAAAAATTTGAAGATTTGATCGAAGGTGATCTTAAAATCCGTTCAGTCGTCCAATATAGTCCGAGGTAGGTGCATTCCCTTCTACCTTATAGTTAAAAAACAAACTCATAGAAATTTCATTTTTATTCGTTAGATTGCATTTGTTCTTCCCATTTTCAAATAATTCATTGAATTCAAACATGTTTTGAATGAATTTAATCATATTTCCGTGTTTATTTATGATTGATTTTAATTCGTTTAATGTATTTTAATCATTCTATTATTAGTATAGTGGTTGGAATGAGTTTCAATGACTTTCGGCCAAAAAAATCGATTTTTCGAAAAAATCGGATTTTTGAGCTTTATGTTTTTTGACGGCGTCGTCGTCAGAACTAAAAAATTTTAGAAACAGAAAATTTTCTTCAGCTTTTATTTTCATTGGACATATACATTATTTTCTGTTATTCATTTCATTAAAAACATTTCTGTAAATGTCTTCTATATTTTTCTTTAATAAAATTAAGGTTTACCGCCCGTTTGAAAACTTTGAAAATGGTTGTGAGATTCAAATCTCATTATATCAAAATGTAATTTTTTGGTTTCAAGCACAAAATGTAAAATTTGATGTTTTTGATTGATTTTTAAAATGTGATAAGTTTTGCGTTACTTTGAATTAAATTATAAAAACTACATGGCCTTTTTCATGTTGTCGAGGGTTTTAATGTGTAAAAACCCGTTTTCAATTTTGACAACTTTGAAAAATCACTTTCTCCTACACTAAGTCAAATTTTGATAATTTTTTCAACTTTTTATTATTATTATCTTATCATATTTTTTGAACCTTTCTCATTAATCAAAACCATCGAATGGAATTGGTTGGTGTTCTATGGATTTTAAATAACTTTAAAAGAGAAAATACTTTGATAGATATGTGAAAAGTTAGACGATTAATTGATTGATGGATGGATAGAGAGAACGTATGTTATCAACTGATTGGTGGGACAATGCCTCAAGTTCTACGTGATGGTAATACCACGTAAGACATGATAGGTAGATAGATAGATAAAATGATTGATGGATGAGAATGACAAATGGATGTCAGTAGAGAACATTACCAAACCTTGTTTGTATTTTCGGTAAAAGAAAATGATATATTATATACAAAACAAAATAATTTGTTTACCAAAAAAGAATTGTGGGAAAACCTATAAAGAGTGATTCGTTGCTATATATCTGGAAGCAGAGGGTCAATCAAGGATCAGTACTAGATTTCATATGTTCTTTTGTAGTATGGGATATATTAGAACATATTACAGCCTATAAGATCTTGGTATTTCTCCTACTTCTTTCTTGGGGAACGTTATGTGTAAAGACGATCTCTATATAGTGTGGAGGTAGGTAGGGTTCACATGTATATGCCCCTTGATAGGCTTCGACGCGGGGGTCTCCTGTTAGTCTGTAGTCGTAAAACGGTAGGCCTCAACGTAAGGTGAACTCTCTGGGTTCTTGGACAACGGCCAGTCTGAGCTGGATAAACGATCCCAAAACTGTGGTATGTCGACCATTCACATAATCATATTCTAACGATGGAATTCCACATTAGAGGTTAAGTTTGGAATATTGATTGCCGTGCCGAGGTCGTTATATCGGTATGTTCTTCTACTCTCTTATCGATTACACGGTCGTGTTCTTATTATGTATTTTTTTATTTTGTGATGTGATAGATGATTTCAACTTACAAATGTATATGTTACTTTAAATGATAGAAATAATAGATTAAAATTATTTACAACTGTTTACTAAGCATGTACAGACCTAACCAGATTAGGTGTTAAATTCTTAATTTCATATCGACGCTGGGAACCATGAAGATAACATGGTGTTTATGTTCGAGTACTTTATCTTCATGTGGTAAGGTTTTGCTTCAACAAGGAGATGATTTGGTGTGTGGTAACGTGCAAAATAAGAAAAGTTTAATAAAATAATTTTTCAAATTGTATCACATACACAGTAAGCTACATGTGTATGGAAGCTTCATTGTGTTGGTTAAAATTGGGAATAGGTCTATGCTGTAGGTAAGGAAAGGTGTATGTACACCACATGTTAATAGAACTAATGTTATTGAATTGATGACAATAATAATGCTAGGTCTGTAATGATATATCCAATTTTATACTAAAGAATTGAAAGTGTATGCTAAGGAATTGTGTGCTGTTGTGGCAACAATACATTTTAGAATTCAAAAGAGATTAATATGGTCAGGTCGCTTTTGATATCATCAAATTCATTTTGAGGTGTAAAGATGCTCGAGGCATTGATTGCTAGTGTAATACACTAGTGTAATACACTAGTGTAATACACGAGGTTAAAACCTTCATAACCACGATAATTTCGTGCCCACTTGATCGAGCCAAGAAACTTGATGTAGTTAAATGAATTGACTCATTGAAAAGGGATTCAATGAAATTGATTGATAATTTGGGAAGTTGGTTGAGCAAAGGATTTCAAATTATTGTTTGATAACTCGACCAATTCAAGGAATTTGATTTAAACATGGGATCAATTTATTAAGAGCTCGACAATTCAAAGAACTATTGAGTTAGACCGAGTCAAGGTACTTTTTCTATTCAAGTAGCTCGATTGTAATAACCCTAACTCTAATTAATATTTCAAGGAAATAAAATAGTGAAGTTTGGAAAAATATTTGACAGAGAGACTTAGGGTAAAATATTTGGATATTGTTATGCTCAGTTTTTATGAAATTTGACTTCTTTATTGGGTTCAAAATGGTGAAAAAATAAACTTTAGCCTGTAAGTACGACGTAATCAGAAGTCGATTGAAAAAGTTACAAAATCCTCAAGTTTCGCATCAAGTAACTACCATAAATGTAAACGTCATTTTAGAGATATACTTTGAGGAATCTGATCACACATTATATTCGTGTCAAAAATTACTCAAAATAGAGTATAAGTTTGTCCAAATCGACATTCGAAAAAAATAATACTCAAAATGACACTTACGTCTTACTTAAGTTATGTATATCGGATATCATAAGAAAAATCTAATGTTTCTTATTCTTCTCTCCAACCAACTATTACTCCATTTTTTCTTGAGATTTATAACTCAGATCTACTCCAAACTGGAATGATCCGAGTCTTCTTGCAAGAAAAAATGTTGTGCACATCATCGAGGGTTACTCGTGGATGCAAGAAAATTCAATTTTCGGTAGAGGAAAAACTTGAAGATTTGATCGAAGGTGATCTTAAAATCCGTTCAGCCGTCGAATATAGTCCGAGGTAGGATGCATTCCCTTCTACCTTATAGTTACAAAAGAAACTCATAGAAATTTCATTTTTATACGTTAGATTGCATTTGTTCTTCCCATTTTCAAATAATTCATTGAATTGAAACATGTTTTGAATGAATTTAATCATATTTTCGTGCTTATTTATGATTGATTTTAATTCGTTTAATGTATTTTAATCATTCTATTATTAGGATAATGATTGGAATTAGTTTCAATGACTTTCGACAAAAAAAATTGATTTTTCTAAAAAAATCAGATTTTTGAGCTTTATGTTTGTTGACGGCGCCGTCGTCAGCTTTTATTTTCACTCGACATATACATTATTTTCTGTTCTTCATTTCATTAAAAACATTTCTGTAAATGTCTTCTATATTTTTCTTTAATAAAATTAAGGTTTTACCGTCCATTTGAAAACTTTGAAAATGGTTATGAGATCCAAATCTCATTATATCAAAATGTAATATTTTGGTTTCAAGCACAAAACGTAAAATTTGACATTTTTGATTGATTTTCAAAATGTGATAATTTTTGCGTTATTTTGAATTAAATTATAAAAACTACATGGCCTTTTTCAGGTTGTCGAGGGCTTTAATGTATAAAAACCGTTTTAAATTTTGACAAATTTGAAAAATCACTTTCTCCAATACTAAGCCAAATTTTGATAATTTTTTCAACTTTTATTTATTATGATCTTATCATATTTTTCGAACCTTTCTCATTAACCAAAACCATCGAATGGAATTGGTTGGTGTTCTATGGATTTTAAATAACTTTAAAAGAGAAAATACTTTGATCGATATGTAGAAAGTTAGACGATAAATTGATTGATTGATTGATGGATGGATAGAGAGAACGTATGTTATCAACTGATTGGTGGGACAATGCCTCAAGTTCTACGTGATGGTAATGCCACGTAAGACATGATAAGTAGATAGATAGATGAAATGATTGATAGATGAGAGTGACAGATGGATGTCACTAGAGAACACTACCAAAACTTGTTTGTATTTTTGGTAAAAGAAAATGATATATTATATACAAAACAAAATAATTTATTTATCAAAAAAGAATTGTGGGAAAACCTATAAAGAGTGATTTGTTGCTATATATCTAGAAGCTGTGGGCCAATCAATGATCAGTACTAGATTTCATATGTTCTTTTGTAGTATGGGATACATTAGAATATATTAAAGCTTATGAGAGCTAGATATTTCTCCTACTTCTTTCTTGGGGAACGTTCTGTGTAAAGAAGGTCTCTATATAGTGTAGAGGTAGGCAGGGTTCACATGTATATGCCCCTTGATAGGTTTCGACGCGAGGGGTCTCCTGTTAGTCTGTAGTCGTAAAACCGTAGGCCTCAACGTAAGGTGAATTCTCTGGGTTCTTGGCCAACGGTCAGTCTGAGCCGGATAAACGATCCCAGAACTGTGGTATGTCAACCATTCACATAATCATATTTTAACGATGGGATTCCACGTCAGAGGTTAAGTTTAGAATATTGATTTCCGTGCCTCGTTATATCGGCATGTTCTTCTACTCTCTTATCGATTACACCGTCGTGTTCTTATTATGTATTTTTTTATTTTGTGATGTGATAGATGATTTCCACTTACCAATGTATATGTTACTTTAAATGATAGAAATAATAGATTGAAATTATTAAGAACTGTTTACTAAGCATGTATAGACCTAACCAGATTGGGTGTTAACCTCTTAATTTCATATCGACGCTGGGAACTATGAAGATAACATGGTGTTTATGTTCGTGTACTTTATCTTCATGTGGTAAGGTCTTGCTTCAACAAGGAGATGATTTGGTGTGTGGTAACGTGCAAAATAAGAAAAGTTTAGTAAAATAATTTTTCAAATTGTATCACATACACAGTAAGCTACATGTGTATGGAAGCTTCATTGTGTTGGTCAAAATTGGGAATAGGCGTATGCCATAGGTAAGGAAAGGTGTATGTACACCACATGTTAATAGAACTAATGTTATTGAATTGATGACAATAATAATGCTAGGTCTGTAATGATATATCCAATTTTATACTAAAGAATTGAAAGTGTATGCTAAGGAATTGTGTGCTGTTGTGGCAACAATACATTTTAGAATTCAAAAGAGATTAATATGGTCAGGTCGCTTTTGATATCATCAAGTTCATTTTGAGGTATAAAGATGCTCGAGGCATTGATTGCTAGTGTAATACACTAGTGTAATACACGAGGTTAAAACCTTCATAGCCACGGTATATCCATGTATTGTTTGACAAGAAATGGTTCAGTATGTGGTAATTTCTGTGTGGATAATGACAACATCTTTACAAAGGTATCGGGGCTCCGACTCAACTAATTTCTCAGCAAACTTATCTATGACTTGGGATTATTGGATCTTTAATTAGATGGACACATAAATTAAGGTATTATTTTATTTGTATCCTAATTGAATTTGTTATTCAAGATTTCGATCAAGTTGTGAACTTTGTCGAGTCGTTAAATTGTTTAGGAGCATAATGATGCTGACCCAAATTTTTATTGAGGGTCAACTTGACAAATAAGATTGGGGGCTAATTTCGTGCCCACTTGATCGAGCGAAGAAACTCGATGTAGTTAAATGAATTGACTCATTGAAAAGGGATTCAATGAAATTGATTGATAATTTGGGAAGTTGGTTGAGCAAAAGATTTCAAATTATTGTTTGATAACTCGACCAATTCAAGGAATTTGATTTAAACATGGGATCAATTTATTAAGAGCTCGACAAATCAAAGAACTTGTGGCGCCCCGCCAAACGCTAACACAAATCCCAAGGTCAAATCCCAAGGTACTAGGTGGCACCTCAAAATTTTGGCATGGTCTCCTCTATTTATGTTAGCATTTCACGGAACTCAAACCTGATAAACCAATTTATAACAAAACCTGTATATAAAAATGTAGATACAGGAAAATAACAGCGGAAGACTAATTACATCTAACATGTAAGTAGATCAGAGTGCGGAAGATTTATCAATATACAGGCTTACCAAAACACTCTCACTCTAACTGAGGCCTAAACTCTCAAATCCAAAAACTACATACATCCTGGATGAAACTGACAACACTAAGGGATGTGGCCCTAGTGCTCACCAGGCAATAAAATCTGATCATCGATCTGATCGACCAGATACTCTTCAATTACTGACTCTACGCCTGCCTCGGTAGCTGCAAGTGCTGAAACTAAAAAAAATAGGAAGGAAAGGGTGAGTAACAATGGTTACCCAGTAAGTCCACAGCCAATTCCTACTAATAACCCTTCCTAAGCATGATCGAATAAAGCATACTGAATATTTTTAATACATGCAAGGTTTTACAAGATAAAATACGATCAACTGGTACATATAGCCAGGGATGAGCAACTAAACAGTTTAAATATTACACATGGCATCAATCATCCATACTCATTATACATTTTCCATTCTATGCAAATACCGTTGACAACATTAAAACGATAGACATGCTTTTCAGTTTATAATTCGAAATATAACAACAGATACATAATACAAGTGGTGGAGTATTGGAATTAAAGAGTTGGGATTCACGACTGGACCGCTCCCAGTCGGGACATGATATTCCTCAATAACATTATAGTTCCTGATTTTGTGGCTGGTCGTGTCTACCACGCTTGCGGAACCATTTATCCGGCTCAGGCTGGCCGTTTGACGTGACCGTAAGCAATGGGTCTCTTTTCGATGTGTCAGAACGTTCGACTACTACTAGATTGTTAGTGATCACTGACTAATCATCTTCGTCTATGCCTATCAGGCGTGCATGTGATTCCCAAATGACACTCCACTCGTATACGACCACCTTTACAAAACACGTTCACTGGTAAAGATAAGAAAGGAATGGACCCGGATTCCAGTTGTGACTCCACTCTCATACGCGTCCCATACCACGTATGAGTTTGGTGGTCCCTACCGTACATCCCAGGATAGTGCACCCCTCCGGATGATGTGACACACTATCCCTTCAGGCATTCACAAACCCTTTAACAGCTCACAAAATAGCTACGTACATATATGATTTTTCATTTAAAACACAAGAGAAATTAACAGAACAGGGTTGAGAACGGATATCCAGTTCCTACCATGCAACCGTGGCCACGCGGCCTAAAATAAATAACAGTACTCAGCGCAAGCGCTAACATAATCGGAAATAAACATGCAACCCTTTCATTAATAACCTGGATATCCTTTCACCAACCTACACACAACATACAATGTAAAATGCAGACATCACCCCTCGGGTGTGATTCTGACATTTTACCGTTCATTCCCTTTTCCCATTCTCTCAACATTCTCATTTTTCATCATTTCAAATCAACCATTCATTTTCAATCTTTCAAAGTCATTCTTTTGGTCTTTCCATTGAAAACCATCAAAGTTTATTTTAAAACAAGGTACCGGCGATGCGCGGGACCAAAGATGTTAAAACTAAGGGAAAGCTGGTAAAAATTTGGCTAAGTGTCAGAAACTCAATTTTTCAAAGTTCTCGAAATTAAAAACGGGTTTTTCGAAATGAAAGTCTTGATCATGAGATTCGACACCATATAGTTTTTGAAATCTAATTCAAAGTTACGCGAAAGTTATTACACTTTGAAAACTTGCCGAAAACGTCAAAAAATACGTTTTGTTCTTAAAACCAAAATTCGGATTTTGATCCTTTGAGATTTGGATCTTAAAACCATTCCCATTGTTTCGAAATGGGGGGTAAAACCTTAATTTCATTAAAGAACTTAAAGTAAATGGAACATTTACTTAAATGTTTTTAATGAAATAAAGGGTGAGAAATAGTGTATAAGGTGTGAGGAAGTCAAGCCAAGAGTTAGAACACTGTTCTGATCAAAACTGTGTCTGTCGGTGGCAGAACCAGGATGCTGTCGGTGGAACCGACATAATACACATCGGCAGATGTCGGTGGGACCGACGGTCCTGCCGACAGTGTAAAATTTCTCGCGCTGTTTAGCTTCGTCGGTGGCAGAAGCTCCATTCTGTCGGTGGGACCGACAGAATGCCTTCGGTAGGTGCCGGTGGCACCGACCCTACCCGCCTACAGCCTGAACCTCACTCGCGATTTTTGGGTTTTTCGATCCCTTTTTCGATTTCCTTTTTCATTCTTCGAACCATTCTACCCACCCACGATTTTGTTATCAAGATTCGATCAAACATAAGCAAAACACCTACTTCTACCATGAATTTGAAATCGAACAACAACTTTCTACGATTTAAATGCAAACAATAAGTTTTGTTTTAAAATCCTAAATGCACATTTCAGAAATCTAAAGCTATCAATAAGAATTGGAAGTCCCTTACCTGTTTGTGGACGCCAATGGTGATGAATCAACACTAAGGATCAATGTTAGGCGGCTCGAAGTCCCGAAAGTAGTTGAACTCGGGTGCCAACGGAGTGGTTGGTTGTGAAACCCTCTTTGAAAGTGTTCTCCCCGCTTCCTAATGACCAACAACGACTCTCCTATGATATGGATGAGGTTCCAAGTGATTATATAAAAACCCACTTGCTGATTCTTGTGGGAGACCAAGAGAAAAGAAGAGGAAATGGAGGTTGGATGGGGTGAGGACGTAAAGCTCGACAACGCCGACGACTTTGCCTTCTTCGTCGAGGTTCAACTCGGACTTGATTGGGAGAGATCTTGATAGGAATGGGTCCAAACCCTAGGTCTAGAAAATGGCTGAGTTGAGTTCTTTAGAGTAGAAGAGGAAAGAATGAAATAAAAGAAATCAGATTCCTTTTTATAATAAAGCTGAGGGGCATACTTGTAATTTTCCCATCATTTCTAGTTTCGATCATAACTTAACTATTCGGACTCGGAAAACGACAAACGAATATACCATTTCGAATAATTTTTCGCTACGGACCTAATGGTATCATCAAATCTTTCCGATTCTCGCTCTAACGAAATTCCACTGTTTTGGGTCCCACTTAATGCGAAATTCGAGGATTTTATAACTTCTCTATCTGAATTCGAATTCGGACTTGCTTACAGGCTAATGTATATATTTCGATCCTTTTGAATCTAATGGCGAAGTTGATTTTCCTCGAAATTAATCATAACAAGATCCGAGTATTTTACTCTAAGTCTCTCCTTCGATATTTTCTTCCAAATCTCACTATTTAATTTCCTCGAGATATGAGTTGAAAATCCGGGGTGTTACAGAACTATTGAGTTAGACCGAGTCAAGGTACTTTTTCTATTCAAGTAACTCGATTGTAATAACCCTAACTCTAATTAGTATGTCAAGGAAATATAATAGTGAAGTTTGGAAAAATATTTGACAGAGAGATTTAGGGTAAAATATTTGGATATTATTATGCTCAGTTTTTATGAAATTTGACTTCTTTATTGGGTTCAAAATGGTGAAAAAATAAACTTTAGCCTATAAGCACGACGTAATCAGAAGTCGATTGAAAAAGTTACAAAATCCTCAAGTTTTGCATCAAGTAACTACCATAAATGTAAACGTCATTTTAGAGATATATTTTGAGGAATCTGATCACACCATTAGATTCGTGTCAAAAATTACTCAAAATAGAGTATAAGTTTGTCCAAATCAACATTAAAAAAAAAACAACTCTCAAAATGACACTTACGTCCTACTTAAGTTATAAATATCTGAAATGATAAGAAAAATCTAATGTTTCTTATTCTTCTATCCAACCAAATATTAGTCCATATTTTCTTGAGATTTGTAACTCAGATCTACTCCAAACTAGAATGATCCGAGTCTTCTTATAAGAAGAAAAGTTGTGCACATCATCGAGGGTTATGTGTGGATACAATAAAATTCAATTTTCGGTAGAGGAAAAACTTGAAGATTTCATTGAAGGTGATTTTAAACTCCGTTTAACTGTCGAATTGTAAAATTCTGAATTTTCAATTCGTATTGTGAGGAAAAAATAAATAGTGGAATTGTAAGAAAATCTTGAAAGTGAGATTTAGGCGTAAAACTTTAGGATGTTTCTGATCATTTTTAATGGAATCTGACCCCACCTTTGGATTCAAAATGATTGAAAAATATAGTTTAGCCTGTAAGCACGCTCAAATGCGAGTCTGAATAAAAAAGTTGCAAATCCTCGATTATCGAGTCGGATTAGGCTAAAATAGTGATCTTTTGCTAGAGCAAGAATTTTTAAGATTTAATTACACCATTGGATTCGTAACAAAAAATTATTGAACATGGACTATTTACTTGTCATTTTTGGAGACCAGAAATTCAAATTATCGTTAAAAACGAAAACGACATCAAGTTTAGGGGTCACCTCAGGCCAAAAATATAAACTTTTGATAGAGACATAATTTGTAGAAATTGACTATACCATTAGATCCGGAACGAAAAATTAGGCGAAATAGAGTATTCATTTGTCAGATTTGGAGTCCGGATGGCCAAGTTATCGTCGATCAAAACAATAGGCGAAATACCAATTTCTTCCCAAAATATATATAAATAAAATTTTAAATTTTTTTTTATTTTATTACTTCGTCTTCCCCAAACAGACAGCCGCGACATAAAAGAAACAAAAATTAATTTTTTTTTCATCAATTTTTCACCTCAGATTTATTATAATTGGTCAACTTTCGACAATCGCCGTAGAAGAGAAAAAGACCCACAGCTTCGACATCTATCAAACCCACCCAAGATCCATTCATTTCATCTCCTTTTTCACCCGATATCGTCGAAAATCAGCCGTACATATATATGGAGATTTCGTAACTTCGACCTCGGATTTCATCCGTTTCGGGGTCAAATCGTCCTTCGTTGCAGAAGGGAGAAGGGACGAACACATCGAGATCTTCGAAACCACTGGGCCGGTTTTGAAAATCAACCACTTCGAAGTTCGATCCGTCTCAAATTCTGGGCCAATTGCCTCGATTTCTGTGCACACGCTTCGATCCTTTTGCCTAGACATAGTAAGAAACTCTAAATTTCTATTAATAATCGTAGATTGTTAAAATTGCACTTAGGATTTTACCGAAGAAATTTGGATGTATTTCTAAAATATAGAATTCTTTTATTATTTCAAAAATTCATGCCAGAAATTGCATGTTTGATATGTTTAATTGTATTTTTAATAAATTATACGTGGATAGGGTATTTTAACGAGTTATTTCCATAAATTGAGTCTTGTGCATTGCTCGGACCCCGTTTTGATATGAAATTTATATTTTTTTTTATATTATTGATAGAAATAAATTCTATAGTTGAAAAATGTGATTTAATATTCAATAAACTCATATTGAGTTGATGAATATCAGAAAATAAATATTTTATGAAGAGATTTAAAGCTGTAAAAATCGAAAAAAGGAAAAAAGGGTATGAAACGGTAAAATGTCAGAGTCACACCCGAGGGGTGATGTCTGCATTTTACGTTGTTGTGTTGTGTGCAGGTTGGTGAACAGATATCCAGGGATAAAATTGTTGGTTGCATGTTTATTTAAATTTCTGTTAGCGCGAGGCGCTGTTTACATTTTCGTTTTGTTATTTATTTTAGGCCAGGTAGCCATACTTACATGGTAGGAAATTGGATATCTATTCTCAACCTTGTATTGTTAATTTCTCTTTTGTTTTCAAATGAAAGTAATATATATATGAAACTATTTTGTGAGTTGTTAAAGAGTTTGTGAATGCCTGAAGGGATAGTACGTCATATCATCCGGAGTGATGTACTATCCTGGGATGTACGGTAGGGACCACCAAGCTCATACGTGGTATGGGACGCGTATGAGAGTGGAGTCACAACTGGAATCCAGGATATTCCTCTCTATCTTTACCAGTGAGCTTGTAATGTAAAGGTGGTCGTATACGAATGATTTATATATTTGGGAATCACATGCACGCCTGATAGGCATCGACGAAGATGATTAGTCAGTGATCACTAACAATCTATATTAGTCGAACGTTCGGACACATCGAAAAGAGACCCATTGCTTACGGTCACGTCAAATGGCCAGCCTGAGCCAGATAAATGGTCAACCAAGCGTGGTAAGTGCAGCGACCGGCCACAAAATCAAGAACTAAAAGCCAGAGAAAAATTGTAACATCATGTCCCGACTGGGAGCGATCCAGTTGTGAATCCCAACTCTCTAATTCCAATACTTCACCATTGTGTATTATGTATCTGTTGCTTTACTTTGATATATAAAATAAAATGCATGTTTAATGTTTCCATTTGATCAATTAGATTTGTACATAAAGAAAATGCTATAGTGAGTATTGTTGATTGATGTAATGTCAATTTTAAAATGTTTAGTTGCTCATCCTTGGCTATATGTACTAGTTAATCATAGTTTATTCTGTAAAATTTTATATTGTTAAAATGATTTAGTATGCTTATTCATTCATGCTAGGAGGGGTTATTGACATAAATTGTTTATTTCCTTACTGGATAATCATTGTTACTCACCCGTTCCTTCCTATTTTTTTTACTTCAGAGCCTGCAGTTGACGAGGCGGGCATAGAACCAGTGAGTGAGGACCATCTGGTGGGTCAGATAGACGACTAGAGTCCATAATCTGATGAGTATTGGGGTTATTAGCCCTAGTGGTGTCGATTTGTCTGAGAGTAATATAAATTTTGTTCTGAGTGATAGGAATTTTGTTAGAGTGAGGAATTCTTGTATAATCATGTATATAAACTCCTCCTTCCGCACTTTGATCTATCGTACTATATTAGACGTATATAAGCTTTCGCTAGTATTATATTTTGTATATGTATGCAGGATTGTATGTCGTTTATCAGGTGTAGGTTGAACGCTTTGGAATGCTAACATAAACAGAGGAGGCTATGCCGAAATTTCGAGGTGCTACATAATACCTCGAGATCTGACATGGGGATTTGTGTTAAGGTTTGGCGGGGTGCCACACGAATATAGTCCGAGGTAGGATGCCTTCCCTTATACCTTATAGTTACACAAAAAACTCATATAAATTTCATTTTTATACGTTATATTGCATTTGTTCTTCCCATTTTCAAGTAATTCATTGAATTCAAACATGTTTTGAACGAATTTAATCATATTTTCGTGTTTATTTATGATTGATTTTAATTCGTTTAATATATTTTAATCATTCTATTATTAGTATAATGGTTGGAACGAGTTTCAATGACTTTCGGCCAAAAAAATCGTTGTTTCGAAAAAATCGGATTTTTGAGTTTTATGTTTGTTGATGGTGCCATCGTCAGACCTAAAAAATTTTAGAAACTGAATTTTTTTTCAGCTTTTATTTTTACTCTACATGTACACTATTTTCAATTCTTCATTTCATTAAAAACATTTAAGTAAATGTCTTCTTTATTTTTCTTTAATAAAATTAAGGTTTTATCGCCTATTTGAAAACTTTGAAATGGTTGTGAGACCCAAATCTCATCATATCAAAATGTAATTTTTTGGTTTCAAGTACAAAACGTAAAATTTTACCTTTTTGATTGATTTCCAAGACGTGATAATTTTTGCGTTACTTTGAATTAAATTATAAAAACTACATGGCCTTTTTCATATTGTCGAGGGCTTTAATGTACAAAAACCCGTTTTTAATTTTGACAACTTTGAAAAATCACTTTCTCCAATACTAAGCCAAATTTTGATAATTTTTTCAACATTTTATTTATTATGATCTTATCATATTTTTTGAACCTTTCTCATTAACCAAAACCATCGAATGGAATTGGTTGGTGTTCTATGGATTTTAAATAACTTTAAAAGAGAAAATACTTTGATCGATATGTAGAAAGTTAGACGATAAATTGATTGATTGATTGATGGATGGATAGAGAGAACGTATGTTATCAACTGATTGGTGGGACAATGCCTCAAGTTCTACGTGATGGTAATGCCACGTAAGACATGATAAGTAGATAGATAGATGAAATGATTGATAGATGAGAGTGACAGATGGATGTCACTAGAGAACACTACCAAAACTTGTTTGTATTTTTGGTAAAAGAAAATGATATATTATATACAAAACAAAATAATTTATTTATCAAAAAAGAATTGTGGGAAAACCTATAAAGAGTGATTTGTTGCTATATTTCTAGAAGTTGTGGGCCAATCAAGGATCAGTACTAGATTTCATATGTTCTTTTGTAGTATGGGATACGTTAGAACATATTACAGCTTATGAGATCTAGATATTTCTCCTACTTCTTTCTTGGGGAACGTTCTGTGTAAAGAAGGTCTCTATATAGTGTAGAGGTAGGCAGGGTTCACATGTATATGCCCCTTGATAGGTTTCGACGCAAGGGGTCTCCAGTTAGTCTGTAGTCGTAAAACCGTAGGCCTCAACGTAAGGTGAATTCTCTGGGTTCTTGGCCAACGGTCAGTCTGAGCCGGATAAACGATCCCGGAACTGTGGTATGTCAACCATTCACATAATCATATTTTAACGATGGGATTCCACATCAGAGGTTAAGTTTAGAATATTGATTTTCGTGCCTCGTTATATCGGCATGTTCTTCTACTCTCTTATCGATTACACCGTCGTGTTCTTATTATGTATTTTTTTATTTTGTGATGTGATAGATGATTTCCACTTACCAATGTATATGTTACTTTAAATGATAGAAATAATAGATTGAAATTATTAAGAACTGTTTACTAAGCATGTATAGACCTAACCAGATTGGGTGTTAACCTCTTAATTTCATATCGACGCTGGGAACTATGAAGATAACATGGTGTTTATGTTCGTGTACTTTATCTTCATGTGGTAAGGTCTTGCTTCAACAAGGAGATGATTTGGTGTGTGGTAACGTGCAAAATAAGAAAAGTTTAGTAAAATAATTTTTCAAATTGTATCACATACACAGTAAGCTACATGTGTATGGAAGCTTCATTGTGTTGGTCAAAATTGGGAATAGGCGTATGCCATAGGTAAGGAAAGGTGTATGTACACCACATGTTAATAGAACTAATGTTATTGAATTGATGACAATAATAATGCTAGGTCTGTAATGATATATCCAATTTTATACTAAAGAATTGAAAGTGTATGCTAAGGAATTGTGTGCTGTTGTGGCAACAATACATTTTAGAATTCAAAAGAGATTAATATGGTCAGGTCGCTTTTGATATCATCAAGTTCATTTTGAGGTATAAAGATGCTCGAGGCATTGATTGCTAGTGTAATACACTAGTGTAATACACGAGGTTAAAACCTTCATAGCCACGGTATATCCATGTATTGTTTGACAAGAAATGGTTCAGTATGTGGTAATTTCTGTGTGGATAATGACAACATCTTTACAAAGGTATCGGGGCTCCGACTCAACTAATTTCTCAGCAAACTTATCTATGACTTGGGATTATTGGATCTTTAATTAGATGGACACATAAATTAAGGTATTATTTTATTTGTATCCTAATTGAATTTGTTATTCAAGATTTCGATCAAGTTGTGAACTTTGTCGAGTCGTTAAATTGTTTAGGAGCATAATGATGCTGACCCAAATTTTTATTGAGGGTCAACTTGACAAATAAGATTGGGGGCTAATTTCGTGCCCACTTGATCGAGCGAAGAAACTCGATGTAGTTAAATGAATTGACTCATTGAAAAGGGATTCAATGAAATTGATTGATAATTTGGGAAGTTGGTTGAGCAAAAGATTTCAAATTATTGTTTGATAACTCGACCAATTCAAGGAATTTGATTTAAACATGGGATCAATTTATTAAGAGCTCGACAAATCAAAGAACTATTGAGTTAGACCGAGTCAAGGTACTTTTTCTATTCAAGTAACTCGATTGTAATAACCCTAACTCTAATTAGTATGTCAAGGAAATATAATAGTGAAGTTTGGAAAAATATTTGACAGAGAGATTTAGGGTAAAATATTTGGATATTATTATACTCAGTTTTTATGAAATTTGACTTCTTTATTAGGTTCAAAATGGTGAAAAAATAAACTTTAGCCTATAAGCACGACGTAATCAGAAGTCGATTGAAAAAGTTACAAAATCCTCAAGTTTTGCATCAAGTAACTACCATAAATGTAAACGTCATTTTAGAGATATACTTTGAGGAATCTGATCACACTATTAGATTCGTGTCAAAAATTACTCAAAATAGAGTATAAGTTTGTCCAAATCAACATTAAAAAAAAAACAACTCTCAAAATGACACTTACGTCCTACTTAAGTTATAAATATCTGAAATGATAAGAAAAATCTAATGTTTCTTATTCTTCTATCCAACCAAATATTAGTCCATATTTTCTTGAGATTTGTAACTCAGATCTACTCCAAACTAGAATGATCCGAGTCTTCTTATAAGAAGAAAAGTTGTGCACATCATCGAGGGTTATGTGTGGATACAATAAAATTCAATTTTCGGTAGAGGAAAAACTTGAAGATTTCATTGAAGGTGATTTTAAACTCCGTTTAACTGTCGAATTGTAAAATTCTGAATTTTCAATTCGTATTGCGAGGAAAAAATAAATAGTGGAATTGTAAGAAAATCTTGAAAGTGAGATTTAGGCGTAAAACTTTACGATATTTTTGATCATTTTTAATGGAATCTGACCCCACCTTTAGATTCAAAATGATTGAAAAATATAGTTTAGCCTGTAAGCACGCTCAAATGCGAGTCTGAATAAAAAAGTTGCAAATCCTCGATTATCGAGTCGGATTAGGCTAAAATAGTGATCTTTTGCTAGAGCAAGAATTTTTAAGATTTAATTACACCATTGGATTCGTAACAAAAAATTATTGAACATGGACTATTTACTTGTCATTTTTGGAGACCAGAAATTCAAATTATCGTTAAAAACGAAAACGACATCAAGTTTAGGGGTCACCTCAGGCCAAAAATATAAACTTTTGATAGAGACAAAATTTGTAGAAATTGACTATACCATTAGATCTGGAACGAAAAATTAGGCGAAATAGAGTATTCATTTGTCAGATTTGGAGTCCGGATGGCCAAGTTATCGTCGATCAAAACAATAGGCGAAATACCAATTTCTTCCCAAAATATATATAAATAAAATTTTAAATTTTTTTTTATTTTATTACTTCGTCTTCCCCAAACAGACAGCCGCGACATAAAAGAAACAAAAATTAATTTTTTTTTCATCAATTTTTCACCTCAGATTTATTATAATTGGTCAACTTTCGACAATCGCCGTAGAAGAGAAAAAGACCCACAGCTTCGACATCTATCAAACCCACCCAAGATCCATTCATTTCATCTCCTTTTTCACCCGATATCGTCGAAAATCAGCCGTACGTATATATGGAGATTTCGTAACTTCGACCTCGGATTTCATCCGTTTCGGGGTCAAATCGTCCTTCGTTGCAGAAGGGAGAAGGGACGAACACATCGAGATCTTCGAAACCACTGGGCCGGTTTTGAAAATCAACCACTTCGAAGTTCGATCCGTCTCAAATTCTGGGCCAATTGCCTCGATTTCTGTGCACACGCTTCGATCCTTTTGCCTAGACATAGTAAGAAACTCTAAATTTCTATTAATAATCGTAGATTGTTAAAATTGCACTTAGGATTTTACCGAAGAAATTTGGATGTATTTCTAAAATATAGAATTCTTTTATTATTTCAAAAATTCATGCCAAAAATTGCATGTTTGATATGTTTAATTGTATTTTTAATAAATTATACGTGGATAGGGTATTTTAACGAGTTATTTCCATAAATTGAGTCTTGTGCATTGCTCGGACCCCGTTTTGATATGAAATTTATATATTTTTTTATATTATTGATAGAAATAAATTCTATAGTTGAAAAATGTGATTTAATATTCAATAAACTCATATTGAGTTGATGAATATCAGAAAATAAATATTTTATGAAGAGATTTAAAGCTGTAAAAATCGAAAAAAGGAAAAAAGGGTATGAAACGGTAAAATGTCAGAGTCACACCCGAGAGGTGATGTCTGCATTTTACGTTGTTGTGTTGTGTGCAGGTTGGTGAACAGATATCCAAGGATAAAATTGTTGGTTGCATGTTTATTTAAATTTCTGTTAGCGCGAGGCGCTGTTTACATTTTCGTTTTGTTATTTATTTTAGGCCAGGTGGCCATACTTACATGGTAGGAAATTGGATATCTATTCTCAACCTTGTATTGTTAATTTCTTTTTTGTTTTCAAATGAAAGTAATATATATATGAAACTATTTTGTGAGTTGTTAAAGAGTTTGTGAATGCCTGAAGGGATAGTACGTCATATCATCCGGAGTGATGTACTATCCTGGGATGTACGGTAGGGACCACCAAGCTCATACGTGGTATGGGACGCGTATGAGAGTGGAGTCACAACTGGAATCCAGGATATTCCTCTCTATCTTTACCAGTGAGCTTGTAATGTAAAGGTGGTCGTCGTATACGAATGATTTATATATTTGGGAATCACATGCACGCCTGATAGGCATCGACGAAGATGATTAGTCAGTGATCACTAACAATCTATATTAGTCGAACGTTCGGACACATCGAAAAGAGACCCATTACTTACGGTCACGTCAAATGGTCAGCCTGAGCCAGATAAATGGTCAACCAAGCGTGGTAAGTGCAGCGACCGGCCACAAAATCAAGAACTAAAAGCCAGAGAAAAATTGTAACATCATGTCCCGACTGGGAGCGATCCAGTTGTGAATCCCAACTCTCTAATTCCAATACTTCACCATTGTGTATTATGTATCTGTTGCTTTACTTTGATATATAAAATAAAATGCATGTTTAATGTTTCCATTTGATCAATTAGATTTGTACATAAAGAAAATGCTATAGTGAGTATTGTTGATTGATGTAATGTCAATTTTAAAATGTTTAGTTGCTCATCCTTGGCTATATGTACTAGTTAATCATAGTTTATTCTGTAAAATTTTATATTGTTAAAATGATTTAGTATGCTTATTCATTCATGCTAGGAGGGGTTATTGACATAAATTGTTTATTTCCTTACTGGATAATCATTGTTACTCACCCGTTCCTTCCTATTTTTTTTACTTCAGAGCCTGCAGTTGACGAGGCGGGCATAGAACCAGTGAGTGAGGACCATCTGGTGGGTCAGATAGACGACTAGAGTCCATAATCTGATGAGTATTGGGGTTATTAGCCCTAGTGGTGTCGATTTGTCTGAGAGTAATATAAATTTTGTTCTGAGTGATAGGAATTTTGTTAGAGTGAGGAATTCTTGTATAATCATGTATATAAACTCCTCCTTCCGCACTTTGATCTATCGTACTATATTAGACGTATATAAGCTTTCGCTAGTATTATATTTTGTATATGTATGCAGGATTGTATGTCGTTTATCAGGTGTAGGTTGAACGCTTTGGAATGCTAACATAAACAGAGGAGACTATGCCGAAATTTCGAGGTGCTACATAATACCTCGAGATCTGACATGGGGATTTGTGTTAAGGTTTGGCGGGGTGCCACACGAATATAGTCCGAGGCAGGATGCCTTCCCTTATACCTTATAGTTACACAAAAAACTCATATAAATTTCATTTTTATACGTTATATTGCATTTGTTCTTCCCATTTTCAAGTAATTCATTGAATTCAAACATGTTTTGAACGAATTTAATCATATTTTCGTGTTTATTTATGATTGATTTTAATTCGTTTAATATATTTTAATCATTCTATTATTAGTATAATGGTTGGAACGAGTTTCAATGACTTTCGGCCAAAAAAATCGTTGTTTCGAAAAAATCGGATTTTTGAGTTTTATGTTTGTTGATGGTGCCATCGTCAGACCTAAAAAATTTTAGAAACTGAATTTTTTTTCAGCTTTTATTTTTACTCTACATGTACACTATTTTCAATTCTTCATTTCATTAAAAACATTTAAGTAAATGTCTTCTTTATTTTTCTTTAATAAAATTAAGGTTTTATCGCCTATTTGAAAACTTTGAAATGGTTGTGAGACCCAAATCTCATCATATCAAAATGTAATTTTTTGGTTTCAAGTACAAAACGTAAAATTTTACCTTTTTGATTGATTTCCAAGACGTGATAATTTTTGCGTTACTTTGAATTAAATTATAAAAACTACATGGCCTTTTTCATATTGTCGAGGGCTTTAATGTACAAAAACCCGTTTTTAATTTTGACAACTTTGAAAAATCACTTTCTCCAACACTCAGCCAAATTTTGATAAGTTTTTCAACTTTTATTTATTATGATCTTATCGTATTTTTTGAACATTTTTAATTAATCAAAACCATCGAATGAAATTGGTTGGTGTTCTATGAATTTTAATTAACTTTAAAAGAGAAAATAGTTTGATAGATATGTAGAAAATTAGACGATAGATTGATTGAATGATTGATGCATGGATAGAGAGAACGTATGTTATGAACTGATTGATGGCACAATGCCTCCAGTTCTACATGATGGTCATGCTACGTAAGACATGATAGATAGAGAGATAGATGAAATGATTGATGGATGAGAATGACAAATGGATGTCACTAGAAAACACTACCAAACCTTATTTCTATTTTTGATAAAAGAAAATGATATATTATATACAAAATAATATAAGTTGTTTATTGAAAATGAATTGTGGGAAAATCTATAAAAAATGATTCGTTGCTATATATCTGGAAGCGGTGGGTCAATCAAAGATCAGTACTAGATTTCATATGTTCTTTGGTAGTATGGGATACCTTAGAACATATTATGGCTTATGAGATCTAGGAATTTCTCCTACTTCTTTCTTGGGGAACATTCTGTGTAAAGATAGTCGTTATATAGTGTAGAGGTAGGCAGAGTTCACATGTATTACCTATTGATAGGCTTCGATGTGAGGGGTCTCCTGTTAGTTTGTAGTCATCAAACGGTAGGCCTCACCGTAAGGTGAGCTCTCTGGGTTCTTGGCCAACGGCCAGTCTGAGCCGGATAAACGATCCCAAACTGTGGTATGTCGACCATTCACATAATCATATTTTAATGATGGGATTCCACATCAGAGGTTAAGTTTGGAATATTGATTGCCATGCCGAGGTCGTTATATCTACGTGTTCTTCTAGTCTCTTATCGATTACACTGTCGTGTTCTTATTATGTATTTTTTTATTTTGTGATGTGATAGATGCTTTTCACTTACAAATGTATATGTTACTTTAAAAGATAGAAATAATAGATTGAAATTATTTAAAACAGTTTATTGAGCATTTTTAGACCTAACCAGATTGGGTGTTAAACTCTTAATTTCATATCGACGTTGGGAACCATGAATATAACATGGTGTTTATGTTCGTGTACTATATCTTCATATGGTAAGGTCTTGCTTCAACAAGGAGATGATTTGGTGTGTGGTAACGTGCAAAATAAGAAAAGTTTAGTAAAATAATTTTCAAATTGTATCACATACGTAACAAGCTACATGTGTATGGAAGCTTCATTGTGTTGGTCACAATTGGGAATAGGTGTATGCCATAGGTGAGGAAAGGTGTATGAACACCACATGTTAATAGAACTAATGTTATTGAATTGATGACAATAATAATGCTAGGTCTGTAATGATATATCCAATTTTATAATAAAAAATTGAAAGTGTATGTTAAGGAATTGTGTGCTGTTGTGGCAACAATACATTTTACAATTCAAAAGAGAATGATATGGTCAGGTCGTTTTTGATATCATCAAGTTCATTTTGAGGTGTAAAGATGCACAAGGCATTGATTGCTAGTGTAATACACGAAGTTAAAACCTTCATAGCTACGGTATATCCATGTATTTTTTGACAAGAAACGGTTCGGTATGTGGTAATTTCTGTGTGGATAAAGACAACATCTTTACAAAGGTATCGGGGCTTCGACTCAACTAATTTCTCAGCAAACTTATCTATGACTTGGGATTATTTGATCTTTAATCATATGGACACATAAATTAAGGTATTATTTTATTTTCATTCTAATTGAATTTGTTATTCAAGATTTCGATCAAGTTGTGAACTTTGTCTAGTCAGTTAAATTGTTTAGGGGCATAATGATGTTGACTCAAATTTTTATTAAGGGTCAACTTGACAAATAAGATTGAGGGCTAATTTCGTGCCCACTTGATCGAGCCAAGAAACTCGATGGAGTTAAATGAATTGACTCATTGAAAAGGGACTCAATGAAATCGATTGATAATTTGGGAAGTTGGTTGAGCAAAGGATTTCAAATTATTGTTTGATAACTCGACCAATTCAAGGAATTTGATTTAAACATGGGATTCAATTTATTAAGAACTCGACAAATCAAAGAACTATCAAGTTAGACCGGGTCAAAGTACTTTTTGTATTCAAGTTGCTCGATTGTAATAACCCAAACTCTAATTAGTATTTCAAGGAAATAAAATAGTGAAATTTGGAAAAAATTATGATAGAGAGACGTAAGGCAAAATACTTGGATTTTGTTATGTTCATTTTTTATGAAATTTGACTTCTTCATTGGGTTCAAAATGGTCAAAAAATATACTTTAGCCTATAAGCATGACGTAATCAGAAGTCGATTGAAAAAGTTATCAAATCCTCAAGTTTCGCATTAAGTAACTACCATATAGGTAAACGTCATTTTAGAGATATACTTTGAGGAATCTGATCACACCATTAGATTCGTGTCAAAAATTACTCAAAATAGAGTATTAATTTGCCGAAATCGACATTCGAAAAAAATAACTCTCAAAATGACACTAACGTCTTACTTAAGTTATAAATATCTGAAATCATAAGAAAAATCTAATGTTTCTTATTCTTCTCTCCAACCAAATATTAGTCCATTTTTTCATGAGATTTGTAACTCAGATCTACTCCAAACTAGAATGATTCGAGTCTTGTCGCAAGAAGAAAAGTTGTGCATATCATTGAGGATTACGCGTGGATGCAAGAAAATTCAATTTTCGGTAGAGGAAAAAATTGAAGATTTGACCGAAGGTGATCTTAAACTCCGTCCAGCTGTCAAATGTAGTTCGAGGTAGGATGCCTTCCCTTCTACCTTATAGTTACACAACAAACTCATATAAATATCATTTTTATACGTTAGATTGCATTCGTTCTTCCCATTTTCAAGTAATTCATTGAATTCAAACATGTTTTGAACGAATTTAATCATATTTCCGTACTTATTTATGATTGATTTTAGTCCGTTTAATGTTTTTTAATCATTCTATTATTAGTATAATGGTTGGAACGAGTTTCAATGACTTTCGGCCAAAAAATTCGATTTTTCGAAAAAATCGGATTTTTGAGCTTTTTGTTCGTTGACGGCACCGTGGTCAGACCTAAAAAATTTTAGAAACTGAATTTTTTTTTCTGCTTTTATTTTCACTCAACATATACACTATTTTTAATTCTTTATTTCATTAAAAACATTTAAGTAAATGTCTTATTTATTTTTCTCTAATAAAATTAAGGTTTTACCGCCCATTTAAAAACTTTGAAAATGGTTGTGAGACCCAAATCTCATCATATCAAAATGTAATTTTTTGGTTTCAAACACAAAACGTAAAATTTGAAGTTTTTGATTGATTTTCAAAGCGTGATAATTTTTGCGTACTTTGAATTAAATTATAAAAACTACATGGCCTTTTTCATGTTGTCGAGGGCTTTAGTGTACAAAAAATCTATTTTCAATTTTAACAACTTTGAAATATCACTTTCTCCATTTCTCCACCACTAAGCCAAATTTTGATAATTTTTTCAACTTTTATGTATTATGTTCTGATCTTATTTTTCAAACTTTTCTAATTAACCAAAACCATCGAATAGAATTGGTTGGTGTTCTATAGATGTTAAATAATTTTAAAAGAGAAAATACTTTGATAGATATGTAGAAAGTTAGGCGATAAATTGATGGATGGATAGAGAGAACGTATGTTATCAACTGATTGGTGGGACAATGCCTCTAGTTCTACGTGATGGTCATGCCACGTAAGACATGATAGATAGATAGATAGATGAAATGATTGATGGATGAGAATGACAGATGGATGTCACTATAGAACATTACCAAACCTTGTTTGTATTTTCGATAAAAGAAAATGATATACTATATACAAAAAAACTAATTTGTTTACTGAAAAAGAATTGTGGGAAAACCTATAAAGAGTGATTCGTTGCTATATATCTGGAAGCGGTGGGTCAATCAAGGATCAGTACTAGATTTCATATGTTCTTTTATAGTATGGGATACATTAGAACATATTACAGCTTATGAGATTTAGGAATTGCTCCTACTTCTTTCTTGGGGAACGTTCTGTGTAAAGATGGTCTCTATATAGTGTAGAGGTAGGCAGGGTTCACATGTATTGCCTCTTGATAGGCTTCGACGGGAGGGGTCTCCTGTTAGTCTGTACTCGTCAAACCGTAGGCCTCACCGTAAGGTGAACTCTCAGGGTTCTTGGCCAACGACTAGTCTGAGCCGGATAAACGGTTCCAAAATTGTGGTATGTCGACTATTCACATAATCATATTCTAACGATGTGATTCCACATCAGATGTTAAGTTTGGAATATTGATCGTCATGCCGAGGTCGTTATATCGGCGTGTTCTTCTACTCTTTTATCGATTACACCGTTGTGTTCTTATTATGTATTTTTTTATTTTGTGATGTGATAGATGCTTTTCACTTACAAATGTATATGTTACTTTAAATGATAGAAATAATAGATTGAAGTTATTTACAACTGTTTGTTGAGCATGTTTAGACTTAACCAGATTGGGTGTTAAACTCTTAATTTGATATCGGCGTTTGGAACCATGAAGATAACATGGTGTTTATGCTCGTGTACTTTATCATCATGTGGTAAGGTCTTGCTTCAACAAGGAGATGATTTGGTGTGTGGTAACGTGCAAAATAAGAAAAGTTTAGTAAAATAATTTTTCAAATTGTATCACATATACAACAATCAACATGTGTATGGAAGCTTCATTGTGTTGGTCAAAATTGGGAATAGGTGTATGCCATAGGTAAGGAAAGGTGTATGTACATCACATGTTAATAGAACTAATGTTATTGAATTGATGATAATAATAATGCTAGGTTTGTAATGATATAGCCAATTTTATACTAAAGAATTGAAAGTGTTTGCTAAGGAATTGGGTGCTGTTGTTGCAACAGTACATTTTAGAATTCAAAAAAGATTGATATGGTCAAATCGCTTTTGATATCATCAAGTTCATTTTGAGGTGTAAAGATGCACAAGGCATTGATTGCTGGTGTAATACACGAAGTTAAAACCTTCATAGCCACGGTATATCCATGTATTTTTTGATAAGAAACGGTTCGGTATGTGATAATTTCTGTGTGGATAAAGACAACATCTTTACAAAGGTATCGGGGCTTCGACTCAACTAATTTCTCAACAAACTTATCTATGACTTGGGATTATTTGATCTTTGATCACATGGACACATAAATTAAGGTATTATTTTATTTTCATTCTAATTGAATTTGTTATTCAAGATTTCGATCAAGTTGTGAACTTTGTCTAGTCAGTTAAATTGTTTAGGGGCATAATGATGTTGACTCAAATTTTTATTAAGGGTCAACTTGACAAATAAGATTGAGGGCTAATTTCGTGCCCACTTGATCGAGCCAAGAAACTCGATGGAGTTAAATGAATTGACTCATTGAAAAGGGACTCAATGAAATCGATTGATAATTTGGGAAGTTGGTTGAGCAAAGGATTTCAAATTATTGTTTGATAACTTTACCAATTCAAGGAATTTGATTTAAACATGGGATTCAATTTATTAAGAACTCGACAAATCAAAGAACTATCGAGTTAGACCGAGTCAAGGAACTTTTTCTATTCAAGTAGTTCGATTGTAATAACTCAAACTCTAATTAGTATTTCAAGGAAATAAAGTAGTGAAGTTTGGAAAAAATTATGACAGAGAGACTTAAGGCAAAATACTTGGAATTTGTTATGTTCATTCTTTATGAAATTTGACTTCTTCATTGGGTTTAAAATGGTCAAAAAATATACTTTAGCATAGAAGCATGACGTAATCAGAAGTCGATTGAAAAAGTTACCAAATCCTCAAGTTTCGGATCAAGTAACTACCATATAGGTAATGTCATTTTAGGGATCTACTTTGAGGAATCTGATCACACCATTAGATTCGTGTCAAAAATTACTCAAAATAGAGTATAAGTTTGTCTAAATCAACATTCTAAAAAAATAACTTTCAAAATGACACTTACGTCCTACTTAAGTTATAAATATCTGAAATCATAAGAAAAATCTAATGTTTCTTATTCTTTTCTCCAACCAAATATTAGTCAATTTTTTCTTGAAATTTGTAACTCAGATCTACTCCAAACTATAATTTTTGGAGTCTTGTTGAAAGAAGAAAAGTTGTGCACATCATCGAGGGTAACACGTGGATGCAAGAAAATTAAATTTTCATCAGAGGAAAAATTTGAAAATTTGACCGAAGGTGATCTTAAACTCCATTCAGCTGTCGAATATAGTCCGAGGTAGGATGTCTTCCCTTCTACCTTATAGTTACACAACAAACTCATAGAAATATCATTTTTATACGTTAGATTGCTTTTGTTCTTCCCATTTTCAAGTAATTCATTGAATTCAAACATGTTTTGAATGAATTTAATCATATTTCCGTGCTTATTAATGATTGATTTTTATTCGTTTAATATATTTTAATCATTCTATTATTAGTATAATGGTTGGAACGAGTTTCAATGACTTTCGGCCAAAAAATCGATTTTTCGAATAAATTAGATTTTTGAACTTTATGTTTGTTGACGGATAGCTTCAACTGATGATGTTTGTTTGAATAAACTTTGCAACTCGAGACGTAGTAAGGACAGCATAAGAGGTAGCTTCAACCCATTTGGTAAAGTAATCGATGGCAACCAGGATGTATTCGTGCCCATTCGATGCCTTAGGTGATATTTTACCAATAATGTCAATTCCCCATACTGAGAAAGGCCATGGTGAGGTCAGACCCACTAATTGAGATGGTGGCACATGTATCAAGTTCGCATGTATTTGGCACTTATGACAAGTTTTGACCATGTGATGACAATCTGTTTCCATCGTGGGCCAGTAGTATCCTTGTCTCATAATCTTCTTGGCTAACATTTTCCCACTCATGTGAGGGCCACATTCTCCTGAATGTAATTCAATCATTATCTGTTCAGCTTGATCTTCATCAACACACGACAAGTGAATCCCATCATAAGACCTTTTGTATAAGCTTCCTGCACACAGGATAAATTGAGATGCTAATCTTAGTAGGGTCTGTCGTTCTTTCCTCGATGCTTCTTCCGGGAATTCTTGTTTTTCCAACACTTTCTTTATGTCTGTGTACCATGGCTTTCCATCGGGTAGTCGAGTAGCAATGTTGATCTGATGGCAGTACGCGGGTTTGTCTTTGACTTCAACAGTGATCGGTGTCAATTCCATGCCAGGGGGCAAATGGATCATTGAAGATAAAGTTGCTAAGGAGTCAGCAAATCTGTTATCTTCCCTTGACAGGTGCTGGAACAGGATAGCTTTAAACTTACTGACTAAGTTTAGCAAATACTCATGATAGGGTTTCAACTTTTCATCCCTAGTCTTCCATTCTTCCAATGACTGATGTATGACCAAGGCCGAATCCCCGAAAACCTCAATTTCTGTAATGCCCAGGTTCAAAGCAGTTTCGAGCCCTGCGATGCACGCCTCATATTCAGCTGTGTTATAAGTGTTCGAAAAGGCTAACTTAATAGCGATAGGAATATGGCACCCTTCTGGAGATAACAAGACTGCCCCTATTCCATACCCATTTTGATTGGCCGCTCCATCAAAGTATAACTGCCATGTTTGGTTCTGCGGTTCTTTTTTAACATGCAAGATGTTCTCATCTGGGAATTGATCGACAGGCCTTATTCTTTCTACTACAGGGTGATCTGCCAAGTATTCTGCTACAGCTCTCCCCTTGACGGATTTCTGAGTGACATGCGTGATGTCAAACTCTGATAACAACAATAACCATCGTGCGGTTCTCCCTGTCAATGCCGGTTTCTCAAAAAGATACTTGAGAGGATCCATCCGAGATAACAGGATAATTGAATGAGACAGCATATAATGCCGGAGTCTCTGAGTAGCCCATACCAATGCTAAGCAAGTTTTCTCCAAGGATGAATACTTTCGTTCATACTCTAACATCTTCTTACTGATGTAGTAGATGGCCCTTTCTTTGCGAGTATCTTTGTCATACTGTGCAAGCATGCATCCCATAGCTTCTTCTGTGACTGACAAATAAAGAAGAAGTGGTTCACCCGGTGTAGGTGGAACCAAAATAGGTGGATTTAAGAGATACTCCTTGACTTGGTCGAAAGCCTTTTGACATTGCTCATTCCAAACTGTTGGTTCATTCTTCTTAAGAAGCTTGAAAATAGGTTCGCAGACGTTGGTGAGTTGAGCGATGAACCTGCTAACATACTAGATTCTGTCTAGAAAACCTCGAATCTGTTTTTCAGTCTTGGGAGGCGACATTTCTTGGATAGCTTTAATCTTTACAGGGTCCACTTCGATTCCTCTCTGACTGACTACAAATCCCAACAGCTTTCCAGAAGTTACTCCGAATACACATTTCTGTGGGTTGAGGCGGAGTTGGTACTTTTGAATCCTTGTGAGAAATTTTTCTAACGCAGTAACATGCCCTAGTCGTTCTTTGGATTTGACTATCATATCATCTACATAGACTTCGACCTCTTTGTGTATCATGTCATGTAGTAAAGTCGTGGCTGCTTTTTGATAGGTAGCTCCAGCGTTCTTCAAACCAAAAGGCATGACCTTGTAGTAGAAGGTCCCCCACTGTGTGATGAACGACGTCTTTTGCATATCTCGAGGATCCATCTTTATCTGATTATACCCTGAAAACCCATCCATGAAGGATAACAACGCGTGTCCTGCTGTGCTGTCTACTAGAACATCTATGTGTGGTAAAGGGAAACTATCCTTTGGGCTTGCTTTGTTTAAGTCCCTAAAATCCACACACATTCTAACTTTTCCATCCTTTTTTGGCACCGGGACGACATTGGCAATCCACTCAGGGTATTCTACTACTTCCAAAAATCCAGCGTTAATCTGCTTTGTAACTTCTTCTTTGATTTTCAAAGCCCATTCCGGCTTCATACGTCGAAGTTTCTGTTTGTTTGGTCGAGCATCAGGATACAACGGAATCCGATGTTGGACAATATCTGTGCTTACCCCCGGTATATCCTCGTAAGACCACGCGAACACGTCTTTGAACTTTCTGAGTAAATCTACTATCCCTTTGCGTTCATCGGGAGATAAAGTGATTCCTATACGAATTTCCTGAGGACTTTCTTTTGTTCCGAGGTTGATAACCTCTACTTCCTCTATTAGAGGTTGAGCCTGACGTTCCTCTTCTTGTTTAAGTAATTTGATTATTTCAGGGGGAGGTTCTTCGTCAGAAGACTCTCCCTCCGAAGCCAGATTATTAGTTGAATTATTATTGCGCTCGGGGTAATCAAAAATTTCTTTCATTGCATTGAAAGGAGATGGGGGTAACAGGACTCATTGCAGACTTGACAGACTCACTTGACTCAGCAGGAAAAACAGACTCCCTAGCAGCAACAGACTCAGCAGAAACAACTAACTTACTCGACTCAACAGAAATAAATGACTCAACTGGCACGTCAGACCAAACAGGACTAATGGGATCGACAGACCCAGTCTTGACATGCAACACAGGACTGATTACATGATAATTTGATAGAACCCCAACAGCGGATTTGATTACAGAGTGAGGACTTGGAATCCCTTTCTCAACCGACAACACTAAAACACTATGGTCTTCAATGAATAGTTGATCGATGTTGAGGGAGTCCAGATCAATCTGCCAGTCTTCAACTTTCTTCTCCTTAACTTCTATGCTTGCTTTCTCTTCGGGCCATTCCATGCCAAAGAAGATTTCAAACCCCGGCAGACGGGGTACCTGTGATGTGATCAATGAAAGGCTCTGGGAACCCAAAGTAGCGGAAGTCTTCTCCTTATTTCACAAAATAACCATTGAGAGTCTTTCGATAGGGCTTCATTTTTATGAGATCTGCGGTACGCCTTTGCCTTTTAGCGATGGCCTTATCCCGTTTTATCTTCCAGTATTGGGCCCAATCCTCTTTAGTAGGCTTATATCCTAGTTCGAATGTGCCGATGGCCTCTTTAATCAATGGTGCCTCTTTAATACCTTGCTGCTTGCGACCTAAGCCCATACCAGGAAAGAATCCCATTTTCTTGAATATATTGGCCATGCAACAATTATAGGTATTTTCCATTGGAAAATACTCTTTCATGGCTTGATCCCATTGAACTGAGCATATCTTTTCAAATTCGAACCCACTGAGCTCTACTCCCTGTTGTTCTGGTTGAATCTCAAGCAACGGCTTATCCTTAGCCTCAGTATTATTTATGATCCCTACAATTTCAGCATCTCCATGAAGAGTAATTACCAGCCCATCCTTGATAAATTTGACCTTCTGGTGTAGCGTAGAAGGGATGGCTTTAATCTGGTGTAACCATGGTCTCCCTAACAGTAGATTGAAAGAGGACTGGATATCAATAACCTGAAATTCCACAGGAAATTCAGCTATGCCTGTGGACAGTCGAAGGTGCAAAATTCCCAGTACATCTCTCTTGGTATTATCATAAGCTCTAACACCTTGATTAGTAGGTTTGAGATCTTCAGCCTTAAATCCGAGACAAGTAGCCGTTTTCAGCAGGTAAACGTTCAGTGCACTCCCGTTATCAATCAAAACTAAAGGTACCCTCATTCCGTTACAGTCAATTGTAATGTGCAGCGGCTTAGTATGGCTTGCCCCTTCTTTTGGGAGATCTGAGTCCGAGAAGGATAGAATATTCTCCACGTAAGTTGCCCCCACTATACTGGCTAGCTGATCTGGGGAAGTATCAAGGGAGACCTGGGCTGTGTTTAATGCTTTGAGAACAACCTCCCTATGAGCAGTGGAAGCCATGAGTAAACCCCATACTGAGATATTAGCCCCTGATTTTTTCAACTGTTTGATCACGGAGTTATCCTCTTCGATGCTTTCCTTAGTGGGATCTTCTCCTTCTTTTCTTGCCAGGACTGCAGGATTTTCAACACAGAGTTCTTGTGGCTTAAAAACTCTTCCACCTCGAGTCATATGTCTAACTTCGTCACAGAAAAGGGAGAAGGGCTCATCTTCTTCAGTCAACACGTATGGATCTTCGTCTGCTAAAGATACAGGATTTTTCAGATTCATCTGGGCCAATAGGTAACTAGTGAACGCGGGACTATCGTAACAAGGCGGGGATAAACAATAGGTATCATCCGAGGTTAAATCAAACGGTTCATAGTTTGTAGTGAAAACCTCATCAGTGAAGGCTATCCCGGTAAGGGGGTAACTGGGTGGTTTAACTCGGATTGGATGGATGAGAGAAACAGGGTCGAATGGTAATGGGGTGTGAGAAACCATGTTCAGGGTTGGTGGAGGTTGATAAGCAGGTAGTGGATTAGTGGTGACATTTGGTGCGCTAGGGATCGTGATCTTTTTGTTATCAATAAGGTTTTGAATTGCATGGCGCAGGGTGATACATCGATCCGTGTGATGGCCAGGATTTTGATGAAATTCACAGAATAAGTTGGGGTTGTGTCCGGCTGGCAAGGGATTTGGTAAAGGTCGGGGTTGAATCGGGGTAAGCAAACCTTTCTTCAACAGTTTGTGCAAAGCTACGGTAAGGGTCATCCCTAGATTAGTAAATTGACGCGGAGTTCGAGGTTGACTCGGGTGAACCTGGTTATTATTCCGGGCTGGGGGTTGAGCCGGGGTAACTAAGGTATTGGCGATGTAAGTATGGTTGATGTTGGGTTTGGGAACATATGGTTTCTTAGGCTTGTTATCTGAGGGGTTAGAAAGGATCCCAGAGGCAAACGCATCCTCAAGTTGGCTCCCGGCTTGCAACAATGATTCAAATATAGGGAGGTATTGGGCCACTAGGTGTTGAGCATATCCTTGGGAGAGGTTCTTTAGGATAATTGCTACTTATTCCTTCTCCGAAGGTCTATCCCACATTTGAGAAGCCTTGGCCCTCCAGCGACAAATGAAATCAGTGAATGTCTCCCCATTTTTCTGTTTAGTTGCTTCCAAATCCCTTCTTGAAGTCTCAATCTCGGTACTGTACTTATACTGATGCCAGAAGGCCTTTGACATGTTTTCCCATGTACCCACAGTAACTGGATCTTGAGACATTAACCAACATAGTGCTGATCCCGATAGAGTTCTTTGGAACAACAATGTCATTTGTTCGTCGTTGAGCCCTATAGTGCGCATGTTGGTAACATACACCTTAAGATGTGTTTTTGCACACCCTGTCCCACTGAACTTGTCCATTTCAGGCATCACAAACTTCTCTGGCAAATGGATCCTAGGGATGCGATTCAAAGCTTCAATGCCTGCTGCGATTTCATCAATACCCTTTATACTCTTCATCGCTGACTCCAATTGAGACATTCTATTAGATAACGCCGGATTCTCATCAACATACTCTTCGTCTCCGTCAAGCTCGAAAACTTCACGTGGACGTTTCTCTTCAACTTTTTTCCCTTTTGGATCACCTAAAGGAATTCCCGTCGATTCCGAGGTTTGTTCCAACATTTCCACCTTTCCTTTTATATTGCTGATATCATTGGCAAAGGCTGCCAAGATCTTACGAATCTCTGTGAGCTCAGATTCTGAAGCCATCTCTGCTTGTTGACTTGGTACTGTGGTTCTTTCTAACCGACTGGACTTACGACTCCAACTAGGAGGTGGACGCTTGAGTTTGGGCGCAATGATAATCCTATATGACCCCATCAAAGGTAGATTCAGTCAATTTCAGTATTACCCCCTTGATAACATTTTTAAGAATCATTTTATTGAGGTTTGTGCACCAATCCATTAATTAATCCATTCACACAATGAGTATTTGAAAATGAGATATTTATTCAAAAAAGAAAGATAGTTTTATTGAAAATGATTGACAATATGTTCTTATTAAAACATCTTTCAACAAATTTGATTTGAACTATTTTTACATGGACGCTTGGTTTTGTCTTGATGGTTATCAGGATTGCGGTCAGGCTTGACTCTCTTGGTTCTAACAACTGGCTGTTTGAATTCTGCTGGTCCGTCTGGATACCCTAAGGTGCGCTTGTTCCATGCTTTCTCGATGAGATGTACTAACTTTTCAGTCAAAGGCTCAGGGGAAAAGAAAGCTTTGGGTTGAGATAAGGATAACTCTATGGGTACATCATACTGTTCTGGGATCAAATTAGGATGGTAAAAAGATGTTTCTTCTAAACCGATCAGATGGACATAGTAGGATCCTTTGGTTCCTAGAATGGGGGGATCATTCATCCACCAAGGACATCTTAAACCGATATGACGAGCTAAGCGAGAGTCTAACCATTTACTCTAGGCTTTGACTGAGTTGTGACACACTAACAAGTTCCTCTTGGAGAAGTGTTCTGGCCCATATTCGAGGTTTGAGGGAACATCTACAATCTTAAGACGATCATATAGAGTAAGTGGGGACTTCCTTTGAAGCTTTCCTGCTCACCATTTTTTATGGCATCTAGACCTGAGAAGGTTTCAGCTAAGATGAGGGGTACTGGGTTGGCTTTCCTCGAGAGTTGAGAAGCTATATCTATGAAGGACTCAGGGATAGTTTGGCCATCACTATTAGAGGTCAGTATGTATTGGGCTAGGATTCCTAAGCATAATCGATAGTCTCTAGTGGCTCGCCAGGCTTCGGATTTTACATTGATAGGATGACTGCGGGAGCGGTACGGGCCTGTAGACACCCCATTTTTGCATCCGCCTGATTAATTAAGTCGTCAACCCGATCGCAAAGGTTCCCAATGATGGATGTCTATTCCATTGCTTTATTTTGTTACCAGATATGTTTCAGAAATCCGGATGAGGTATCTCGAACTGACAAAACTTAGAAACCACGCTACGCTAGGAAAATACGACCCCAGAAACATAGAAATCATCATCTTGCAAACCAAAAAGAAGCTTCACGATAAAAATCACTAAAAATGATTAAATTGCCAAAATACCCCTAACCTCAAAACAACCTTAGAGCCTACATTACGCTTAGGAAAATCCGTTCAAACACATAAAACAACAAATCGAAACCAAGTAAACCACTTCGCCAATTTTCACAAAATTTGACAAAATTACGAAAATACCCCTCATAAAGTTCACGATCATTTCATACAAAAAACTTCATAAATGACAAAAACCAACATTCTCATTGAATTCCTTACGAAAAACTGATTCCAAAACATCCTGGAACATTGAAAAATGACTTAAAACGTAAAAAATCCTCTCCGAGGGCAAAACGGTAATTTCACAATTTTCATAATTAAAAAATTCGAAATTAATAAATAAAACATTAAATAATTAAAGTGAAACATTAATGAAATTAATTTAAAAAGTTGAACCTAAAAAATCGATTAATTGGACTCTCAGGCAAAATTGTTGAGGGTTCGTGGGATATTTCTTTAAGGACCCCTCCATTTGGGGGTCCAAAGAATTAAAGATATAATAGAAGGGGATTCTCCAAAAATTAAAAGTAAATCAAGCAAGACTGAAATCAAGGTATTAAAGTCAATCAAGTGAGACTGAAGTCAAAATTAAAGTCAATCAAGCAAGACTGAAGTCAAGGTACTAATCGAGTCAATCTCATAAGACCAAGGTCAAAACCCTAAATCAAAACCCTAATCTAAATTAATCAAGTCAATCTCATAAGACTAAGGTCAAAACCCTAAATCCAAACCCTAATCTAAAACTAATCAAGTCAATCTCATAAGACTAAAGTCAAAACCCTAAAACCCTAAAGACTAAGTCAAAACCCTAATTGAAACCCTAAAAGAAACCCTAATCAAACCCTAAATGCTTCTAAAAATTTTATAAATAGAAGCCTCCACACCCTATTTTCGGATCAAAGAAAAAACCCTAGGAAAAGTAGGTGAAGAAGCCTTCATAACCTCCCCAAAACCCTAATTTTGGAGCCCCAATTCCTTCCCTAAGACCCCTACTCCGATTTTAGCCTAAAAAACACCCAAAAACCTCTCAAAAATACCCCAAAAATCCACCACAAATTCAAAGCATCCAGATCCAAGTAAGAGACACCTTGCCTCGGAGATCAGGAATCAGATCTGGAGACAAAACGAAGCAAGGAGTACGGTACAAGGAACTGTTTATTTTCAGATCTGAGGGAATAGCACCTTTGCAGATCAAAGGTAAATTTTTATTATTTTTAAATCTAGTTTATCATTAGCGATGTAGATCTATTTGGGATAAGTAGAGACCGGCATTGACCGGGCAGGGTTGGTGCCTAAGACCTTCCAACCCCGTAACATGATCCCCGGATTCAGATTTCTATGTAGATTAGTTCTTTTTTATCCATTGTAGAGTCATTTATGGTTCCTAGACCTAAACTAGGTGGCGACTCCCAAACCTCAAGGGTCAAAAGCGGATCTGCGCACCCCGCGGATCGAGGGCGCTTTCAGTGGCGACTCCACTGGGGACATTGAGGATCAAACTTGAAAAACCCTAAGTATGAGAGTATCGCTAAAATAACCTAGTTTCTTTTTATTTATTTGTTCTTTGTATATTTGTTTATTCATTATTTGCGTATTTGTTTTTTTTTTCCCGATTATTGAGCATGTGTTTTGATTTTAAATATCCGGCTTCGACATACTATTCTTGTGAGTCAATCAAGGGTTATCGAACGTGGTCCTAAATAATGAAGGATTTCGGAATGGTTGGTTGTATGGAAAATAATATGATGATTGGTGGACCATTGGCATTTAATTTTACGTGTGTAGTTTTATTTTTTCTGTTATTTTTTATTTTTTTTATTTTTTATTTTGATTTTTTTAAGGGTGAGTGCCATTAATCATTGGACAGTTTTGTGTTTTAAAAATTAAAAAAAAAAAAAAAATGTGTTATTAGTTTTTTTTAAAATAAAATAATTTTTTTGGAGTTTGGGAAAGTGGCGCTGTGCATTGACAGCAAAGGAGGAATTTTGTAAATAAAAATTTAAAAAAAAAAGAAGAGAGGAAAATGCTTCGGTTTGAGGTTCTGTCAACAAAATTGGGTTGGTGTGTCATGAACAATGACATTAACTTTCGGTTTACACACCAAACTCAATAACAGCGTTTGTGTGTGTGGAATGGTGTGTAATAACGAAACTGTTTTTGTTTCTATTCACACATCATCTTCCCAAGTGATTTAAACACGATTTCAGCGTCCTCAAAGGTGAGTTTCTTTCGCAGATTTTTTTTTTACATCTTATTTTATCGTCCCCAACGAGGAGATTTTTTAAAAAAATCTGTATCTTGTCTCATTTTGTTGAAGAAACAACTCTACCAGATCGGTTTAAATCATAGAACTAATTGATCTATCGCTTGGACCATCGAAAAAAAGACAAATTTTTTACAGAAAACTCATGGATTCTTCCTCTGTTCTTGGGTCTTCAAAATGGAAGCAAGAAGTTGTATTCAACGAACAAAGGTAATGAAACCGTGGCCATTAGAGTTTGTGGAGAGTTTCCACTGCAATCTTGAGCTGTAATGAGACGTTAATGGCAGCAGTGTAATTTTTTTTTTTTTTTTTTTTTTTAAATCCGATTTTGGAAATCACGAGAGGAGGATTCATAAGGGGAATGCAATTGAGTTCCCTCTACTTTTCCATCTTCCAGCGGTTGAGTTTTTCTTTGCAACCGAGTTTCATCGCCACACTTCCGATTTTTGGTTCGATTGGAGCATGTTTTGAAAAATGATTTTCGGTTTTCATGGTTGTTTGATTCAGAAAGTTTAAGTTTTTATGCGTTTATCTGATCAGTTTTTTCGAAATTTCAGATCTTACAATATTGAAGATTGAGAGAAAATTACAGATTTTAATGGAATCAAATTTCTGAAATCAGTTTTGTGAGTCCCGATTTAGTTGTTTGGTTCACGTTCCAAAAGCAATCTTACTTGGAGTTGAATTTTGAGCTAGTTGGTTTAAATCAATCTTGATAAGATTGATAATTGTTTGAGTGGACCGGCCACTTCGTTTTCTATTCGTTTCCATTTAAAAAAAAAAAAAAAAAAAGAAAACAAAAATGTGATCTCACGTGTTATGGGTAGATGAAATCTCGCACATTTGTTTTATATGATTTACCCACAAGATCATGGATGTCTGGCAAATGTAGCAAAAATAAGATGATTAATTAGCAACCCGCTCTATGGTTTAAAAGAGAAAGATTCTGATTTCTATGTGAGTTGTTATTGACACACCAATTCCTTTTAATGTTACTTTGATCATAGTAATTATTTACTGATTTACATGGAAATTTGGGTGATACTAGCAAAAGATGATGTGTCAATAACAATCCACTTGTGGGTTAAACTTCAGGATTTTTAAAAAAAAAAAAAAAAGGGCAGGGGGTTATTTGATTTTAGATCTCCATGCTAGCGATCATCCATTTATCTTCGATCCAATGTGCCTTAAAATTCGGAATTATCTTGGACAATCCAAAATGACCCTTGATTGAAATACATGAATAAATATTTCGGATTAAATGTTTGCTTTTAACATGGATATATGCTTGATATGTGTATTTTCAATCATGTGATTCGAATAGTGTTGATCTCGATTAAATATTCATGTGATTGGGATAGTGTTTTATTGCGATCCATTTTGTAATGATTGGTTTGATTGGATCCATGGGCCCATTTGTTTGAAAAAGCCCCGGGCACACCCCACCCTGTTTTGCACACACCACATGCACGTTTACCGCTTTACTCACTTACACGTCCCATTTAGCCAACGTGGCACTAGTGCGTGGCCCGGTCTCTTCGGAGACGCGACGTCATTCATGAAACCCACAACTCCAGTCACGTACCTTAGGGTATATCAAACTGGGGGCATCAATACCATCTGATCAGGTGATTCTGAGAAGTATGTTGATGCACCCAGGCTGGAGCGACCTGAGCCTTTGACCTATTGTAAGCCACACAGTCACATGTCCCGATTGCCAACGTAGTACTAGTACGTGGTCGGTCCCCTCGTGGGATGCCAAACCATTTATGAAAGCTACAACTCTTGACTCGTACCCGTGGGTATAAAAAGTAATCTAGGTATATCAATTGCACTTCTTGGTCAAAACCGGTGCCTAAGCAGATCTTGCCCCGCTGTACCCTACTGTACGAGGGGGATAGACTACGTCTATTCTAGACGAGAGGTATTTAAGTGGGCCCTTGCTCAGCATTGTGCGCCACCTCTCAACTGGAGATCAAACGGGCTGTTTTTGGCTTCAGAGAAGTGAATTGAGGTTTTAGATTATCACCTATATGGTATATCAAACCAAGTCACCACGTATCGAAAGGTATATAGGTGTGCTTGGGCAAGGGTGGCCAGATAAAAATGCATTGCACGTAGTAAGCTTAGAGTCTAGAAACCTTCCCAATAGGTCACGACTCGAACTTATTGTGGGTGTTCCCGGGTTGTTTGTTGATTGGAACTTGTTGATTGATGAATGTATGTGAATGGTGTAGATCAGAGTGTATGATTGTCCTCAAGGATCAAATAATGTTTTTGAAAATTAAAATGGGTGCACCGACCCAATAAAGAATCCATTCTTTTACAATAATGACTCAGTCCATCCCGATCTAACAATCATGGTGGGCCGAGTCATTTAAATTGAAAATGGAAATCAAATTTTCAAATAATTTATAGAAAGAAAATCTTTTCCAAAAAAGATTATTTTCCAAAAGAAGTGTTCTTTAGAAGAAATGTTTTCCAGAAAAAATTATTTTCCAAAAAGAAGTGTTCTTTAGAAGAAGTTTTTCCAGAAAAAATATTTTCCAGAAATGTTTTCCAGAAAAAAATATTTTCCAGAAATGTTTTTCAGAAAATATTTTCCATAAGAATAAGATTTCCAAAAGAAAATAAAAAATTGATATTTTTACATGGACCTTGGAAAAGTACTAAAATACCCTTTTGTGTCAAACCAGGATGCTAGTCGCAGGCGACAATCCAATCGAACAGTTAGTCAAAACGACCGTTGTAGGGATGCACCCTGTAGAGAAGATCAATTTTGGGAAATTTATGTTGAGGAGTGCTCTTTACTTCCATGAGTTTGAAATAGACTGGAATCTCCTACATGCTATGGCTAAGCGATGGAATCCCCACCTTCATATATTCCATATGGGGTATATGCATTTGTGCCCCACTCACGAGGATTATTGCGGCATCATGAGGATATCCACTTCAGGACCTCTAGTCAGGCCCTCATTGAAGACCGGATATTCTGGTGAACTCGCCACAGGACTAAACATTTCCAAGGAAGAAGCCAAAGTCTTAGTCAATGACGGGAGATTGAATTTAGTACCCCTACTGGGCCCGTATCGCTCTCGCAGTCACCCTATCAATGTAAAACCCGAAGCCTGGCGAGCTACTAGAGATTATCGATTGTGCCTAGGAATCCTAGCCCAATACATGCTGATTTCCAATAGTGATGGCCAAACTATCCCTGAGTCCTTCATAGATATAGCCTCACAACTCTCAAGGAAAGCCAACCCAGTACCTCTCATCCTAGCTGAAACTTTCTCAGGTTTAGATGCCATAAAAAATGGTGAGCGGAAAAGCTTCAAAGGAAGCCCCTACTTACTCTATATGTGGCTTTGTGACCGTCTTAAAATCGTAGAGGTTCCCTCGAACCTCGAATATGGGCCAGAACACTTTTCCAAGAGAAACCTATTAGTGCGTCACAACTCAGTCAAAGCTTGGAGCAAATGGTTAGACTCTCGCCTTGCCCGTCATATTGGTTTTAGGTGCCCTTGGTGGATGACTGATCCCCCTGTTCTAGGAACCAAAGGATCATACTATGTCCGTCTGATTGGTTTAGAAGAAACATCTTTTTACCATCCTAATCTAATCCCAGAGCAGTACGATGTACCTATAGAATTATCCTTACCTCAGCACAAAGCTTTCTTTCCCCCCGAGCCTCTGACTGAAAAGTTAGTACACCTCATTGAAAAGCTTGGAACAAGCGCACCTTAGGGTATCCAGATGGATCAGCAGAATTCAAAGAGCCAGTTGTTAGAGCCAAGAGGGTCAAGCCTGACAGCAATCCTGATGACCGTCAAGACAAAGCCAAGCGTCCATGTAAAAATAGTTCAAGTCAAATTTGTTGAAATATGTTTTTAATGAGAACATTTATTTGTCAATTATTTTCAATAAAGCTCTTTTTCTTTCAAATGAATATTGATTTCTTCTTTGAATGTTCATTATGTGAATGGATTAATTAATGGATTGGTGCACAAACCTCAATGAAATGATTCTTTAAAATGTTATCAAGAGGGTAATACTGAAATTGACTAAATTTACCTTTGATGGGGTCATATAGGATTATCATTGCGCCCAAACTCAAGCGTCCACCTCCTAGTTGGAGTCGTAAGTCCAGTCGGTTAGAACGAGCTACAGTACCAAGTCAACAAGCAGAGATGGCTTCAGAATCTGAACTGACAGAGATCCGTAAGATCTTGGCAGCCTTTGCCAATGATATCACCAGTATAAAGGGTAAAGTAGAAGTGCTAGAACAGACCTCGGAATCAACAGGCAATCCTTTAAATGATCCAAAAGGAAAGAAAGTAGAAGAGAGACGTCCACATGAAGTCTTCGAACTCGATGGAGATGAAGAATATGTCAATGAAAATCCGATGTTAGCTAACAGAATGTCTCAGTTAGAGTCGGCTATGAAAAGTATAAAAGGCATCGATGAAATTGCAGCAGGTATTGAGGCTCTGAACCGCATCCCTAGAATCCATCTGCCCGAGAAGTTCGTGATGCCAGAAATGGACAAGTTTAGTGGTATAGGGTGCGCAAAAACACATCTTAAGGTATATGTTACTAACATGCGCACTATGGGGCTCAGTGACGAACATATGACGTTGTTGTTTCAGAGGACTTTATCAGGGTCAGCACTACGCTGGCTAATGTCTCAAGATCCAGTTACTGTGGGCACATGGGAGAATATGTCAAAGGCTTTCTGGCATCAATATAAGTACAGTACCGAGATTGAGACTTCAAGAAGAGATTTGGAGGCGACTAAGCAGAGAAATGGAGAGACATTTACTGATTTCATTGGTCGTTGGAGGGCCAAGGCTGCCCAAATGTGGGATAGACCGTCAGAGAAGGAACAAGTAGCGATTATCCTAAAGAACCTCTCGCAAGGATATGCTCAACACTTAGTGGCCCAATATCTCCCTACTTTCGAGTCATTGTTACAAGCTGGAAGCCAACTCGAAGATGCATTTGCCTCAGGGATTCTTTCTAACTCTTCAGATAACAAGCTTAAGAAACCCTATGTTTCTAAACCTAGCACCAACCATGTCTACATAGCCAACACATCAGCTACCCCAGCTCAACCCCCAGTCCGAACTAATAACCAAGCTCACCCAAGTCAACCTCGAACTCCACGTCAATTTACCAATTTAGGGATGACCCTTACTGTAGCTTTGCAAAAACTATTGAAAAAAGGGTTGCTTACCCCGATTCAACCCCGGCCTTTACCAAATCCCTTGCCAGCCGGACACAATCCCAACTTATTCTGTGAATTTCATCAAAATCCTGGCCATCACACGGATCGATGTATTACCTTACGTCATGCCATTCAAAACCTGATCGACAACAAAAAGGTCACAATCCCTAGCCCACCGAATGTCACCACTAATCCACTGCCTACCTATCAACCTCCACCAACTTTGAACATGATGTCTCATACACCATTACCATTCGATCCTGTCTCTCTCATCCATCCCATTCAAGTCAAACCACCAAGTTACCCCCTTGCCGGGATAGCCTTCACTGATGAGGTTTTCACTACAAATTACGAACCATTCGATTTAACCTCAGATGATACGTATTGTTTGTCCCCGCCTCGATACAGTAGCCCCACATTCACCAGTTACCTGTTGGCCCAGATGAACTTAAAAAGCCCGGTACCTTTAACAGATGAAGATCCATACGTGCTATTTGAAGAAGATGAACCTTATCCTCTCTCCTGTGATGAAGTTAGACATATGACTCGAGGGGGAAGAGTTTTTAAGCCACAAGAACTTTGTGTTGATAATCCGGCAACCTTGGCAAGAAAAGAAAGAGAAGATCCTATCAAAGAAAACATTGAAGAAGATAACTCCGTGATTAAGCAATTGAAGAAATCAGGAGCCAATATCTCGGTTTGGGGATTACTTATGGCTTCCACTGCCCATAGGGAGGCTGTTCTCAAAGCATTAAGTACAGCCCAAGTCTCCCTTGACACTTCTCCAGATCAGCTAGCCAACATAGTAGGGGCGACCTATGTGGAAAATATCTTGTCATTCTCGGACTCCGATCTCCCAAAGGAAGGAGCAAACCACACTAAGCCATTGCACATCACAGTTGACTGTAACGGGATGAGAGTACCTCTGGTATTGATCGATAATGGGAGTGCATTGAATGTTTGCCCTTTGAAGACCGCCACTTGCCTTGGGTTTAAAACTGAAGATCTCAAGCCCACTAATCAAGGGGTTCGGGCCTATGATAACACTAAAAGGGACGTACTGGGAATTCTGCACCTTCGATTGTCCACGGGCATAGCTGAATTTCTGGTAGAATTTCAAGTCATAGACATCCAGTCCTCTTTTAATCTGTTATTAGGAAGACCGTGGCTACACCAAATCAAAGCTATACCTTCCACGCTGCACCAGAAGGTCAAATTTATCAAGGATGGGCTAGTGATCACTCTCCATGGAGATGCTGAAATTGTAGGGATCATAAATAGTACTGAAGCTAAGGATGAGCCGCTGCTTGAGATTCAGCCAGAACAACAGGGAGTAGAGCTCAGTGGGTTCGAGTTCGAGAAAATATGCTCAGTCCAATGGGATCAAGCCATGAAAGAATATTTTCCAATGGAAAATACTTCTAACTGCAACATGGCCAATATATTCAAGAAAATGAGATTTTTCCCTGGTATGGGCTTAGGCCGCAAGCAGCAAGGTATAAAAGAGGCACCAGTGATTAAAGAGGTCATTGGCACATTTGGGCTAGGATATAAGCCTACTAATGAAGATTGGGCCCAGTACTGGAAGACAAAGCGAGACAAGGCAATTGCGAAAAGACAAAGACGCACCACGGATCTTATCAAAATGAAGCCTTATCGTAGGACCCTTAATGGCTATTTTGTGAAGGAAGGAGAAGATTTCCGTTACTGTGGGTTCCCCGAGCCATTCATCGACCATATCACAGGTACTCGTTTGCCGGGATTTGAGATCTTCTTTGGTATGGATTGGCCTGAAGATGAAGCAAGCACAGAAGCTGAAGAGAAGGAAATTGAAGACTGGCAGTTCAACATCGATTCCCTCAACATCGACCAGTTATTCATTGAAGATCACAGTGTCTTGGTGTTGTCAACTGAGAAGGGGATCCCAAATCCTCAGTCTACAATCAAACCTGCTGTAGGGTATCTCTCTAGCTATCATGTAATTAGTCCTGTATTGCATGTCAAGACTGGGTCTGTCAGTCCCCTTAGTCCTGTTCAGTCTGACATGCCAGATGAGTCATTTGTTTCTGATGAGTCAAGTAAGTCCACTATCGCTGCTAAGTTAAGTGAGTCTGTCAAGTTGGCAATGAGTCCTGTTACCCCATCTTCTTTTAATGAAATGAAAGAAATTCTTGATTACCCCGAGCGCAATAATAATTTAACTAATAATCTGACTTCGGAGGGAGAATCTTCTGATGAAGAACCTCCCCCTGAAATAATCAAATTACTTGAACAAGAAAATGAACGTCGGGCTCAACCTCCAATGGAGGAAGTAGAGGTTATCAATCTTGGAACAAAAGAAAATCCTCAAGAGATTCGGATTGGGATCACATTATCCCCTGATGAACGCAAAGGGATAGTAGAGTTGCTCAGAAAGTTCAAAGACGTGTTCGCGTGGTCTTATGAGGATATGCCGGGAATAAGCACAGACATTGTTCAACATCGGATTCCGTTATATCCAGATGCTCGACCCATTAAACAGAAACTTCGACGTATGAAGCCGGAATGGACTCTGAAAATAAAAGAAGAAGTTACGAAGCAGATTAACGCTGGATTCTTGGAAGTAGTAGAATACCCTGAGTGGATTGCCAATGTCGTCCCGGTGCCGAAGAAGGATGGAAAAGTCAGGATGTGTGTGGACTTTAGAGATCTAAACAAAGCAAGCCCAAAGGATAGTTTTCCTTTACCACACATAGACGTTCTAGTAGATAGTACGGCAGGACACGCTTTATTGTCCTTCATGGATGGTTTTTCGGGGTACAATCAGATAAAAATGGATCCTCGGGATATGCAAAAGACGTCGTTTATCACACAGTGGGGAACCTTTTGCTACAAGGTTATGCCTTTTGGTCTGAAAAATGCTGGAGCCACTTATCAAAGAGCAGCCACCACTCTACTACATGACATGATACACAAGGAAGTTGAAGTCTATGTAGACGATATGATAGTCAAGTCCAAAGAACGAATGGGGCATGTTGCTGCTTTAGAAAAATTTCTCACAAGGATTCAAAAGTATAAACTCCGTCTCAACCCGCAGAAATGTGTGTTTGGAGTAACTTCTGGAAAATTGTTGGGATTTGTGGTCAGTCAAAGAGGGATCGAAGTAGACCCTGTGAAGATTAAAGCTATCCAAGAGATGCCACCGCCAGAAACCGAAAAGCAAATTCGAGGTTTTTTAGGCAGAATCCAGTATGTCAGCAGATTTATTGCTCAACTCACCAACGTCTGCGAACCTATTTTCAAGCTTCTCAAGAAGAATGAACCAACAGTTTGGAATGAGCAATGTCAAAAGGCCTTCGACCAAGTCAAGGAGTATCTCTTGAACCCACCTATTTTGGTTCCACCCACACCGGGTGAACCACTTCTTCTTTATCTGTCAGTCACAGAAGAAGCTATGGGATGCATGCTGGCACAGTATGACAAAGATACTCGCAAAGAAAGGGCTATCTACTACATCAGTAAGAAGATGTTAGAGTATGAACGAAAGTATTCAGCCCTGGAAAAAACTTGCTTGGCACTAGTATGGTCTACTCAGAGACTTCGACACTATATGCTATCTCATTCAATTATCTTGTTATCTCGGATGGATCCTCTCAAGTATCTTTTCGAGAAACCGGCACTAACAGGGAGAACTGCACGATGGTTATTGTTATTATCAGAGTTTGACATCACGCACGTTACGCAGAAATCTATCAAGGGGAGAGTTGTAGCAGAATACTTGGCAGATCACCCAGTAGCAGAAGGATTAAGGCCTATTGATCAGTTCCCAGATGAGAACATCTTACATGTTGAAGAAGAGCCTCAGAACCAAGCATGGCAGTTGTATTTCGATGGAGCTGCCAATCAGAATGGGTATGGAATAGGGGCAGTCCTGTTTTCTCCGGAAGGATGCCACATTCCGATCGCTATTAAGTTAGCCTTCTCTAATACCAATAACACAGCCGAATATGAGGCATGCATCGCTGGACTTGAAGCTGCTTTGAATCTGGGCATTACAGAGATCGAAGTTTTTGGGGATTCAGCCTTGGTCATACACCAGTCATTGGAAGAATGGAAGACTAGGGACGAAAAGCTGAAGCCTTATCATGAATATTTGTTAAACTTAGTGAGTAAGTTTGAAGCTATTCTGTTTCAACACGTGTCAAGGGAAGATAATAGATTTGCTGACTCGTTAGCCACTCTATCTTCAATGATCCATTTGCCCCCTGGCATGGAATTGAGGCCGATCACTGTTGAAGTCAAAGACAAACCTGCATATTGCTGTCAGATCGATATTGCTACTCGACTACCCGATGGAAAGCCGTGGTACACAGATATTACAAAGGTGTTGGAAAAACAAGAATTTTCAGAAGAAGCATCGAGAAAGGAGCGGCAAACCCTTCTAAGATTAGCATCTCAATTCATCCTGTGCGCTGGAAGTTTGTACAAAAGGTCTTATGATGGGATTCATTTGTCGTGCGTCGATGAAGATCAAGCTGAACAGATAATGGTTGAACTACATTCAGGAGAATGCGGCCCTCACATGAGTGGGAAAATGTTAGCTAAGAAAATTATGAGACAAGGGTACTACTGGCCTACGATGGAAACAGATTGTCATCACATGGTCAAGACCTGCCACAAATGCCAAATACATGCAAATCTCATACATGTACCACCTTCTCGATTAGTTGGTCTAACTTCACCATGGCCATTCTCAGTTTGGGGAATTGACATTATTGGTAAAATATCGCCTAAAGCATCAAATGGGCATGAATACATTTTGGTTGCTATCGATTATTTTACTAAGTGGGTCGAAGCTGCCTCTTATGCTGTTCTCACTGCGTCTCGAGTTGCAAAATTTATCCAAACGAACATCATCAGCCGATACGGGGTACCTTCGGAACTGATTTCTGATAACGGGTCACATTTCAAAGCTGAGGTTATTACTTTGTGTTCAAAGTTCAAAATCTCACACCACAAATCATCTCCTTACCGCCCTCAGACTAATGGAGCAGTCGAAGCAGCTAATAAGAATCTTAAGACTATCATTAGGAAAATGTGTCAATCACATCGAGATTGGTCTGAAAAACTACCATTTGCACTATGGGCATATCGAACTTCAATTCGATCCTCTACTGGAGCTACTCCCTACTCCTTAGTGTATGGCATGGAAGCAGTCTTGCCAGTTGAAATGGAAATTCCATCTCTGAGGGTCTTGTTGGAAACTCAGTTGTCAGAAACAGATTGGGTTCGCCAGCGGTATGAAGAATTGAATTTGATTGAAGAAAAACGACTGAGAGCTTTGTATCACGTGCAAGCTTATCAAAGAAGAGTTGCCCGTGCATTTGATAAAAAGATCAAGGTTCGTCACTTACAGGTCGGGGATTTAGTACTCAAAGAGAATCGGGCACCTATCTTTGACCCTAGAGGGAAGTTCAAACCAAATTGGGGAGGTCCGTACATCATCAAGGAGATACTACCAGGAAAAGCTGTCAGGCTTCAAGATCATGATGGAATCGAGTTACCAGAACCAACCAACCTTGACCAAATCAAACGGTACTACATTTAAGGAGGCCATTTTTGGCCGAATCAATTTTCCTATTACCTAATTCTTTATCTCATTTCTCAACCCCTTTGCAGCCTGTTCAAAAAGAGAAAAATTGTGCCTTTTATTTCTTAGCCTGATCACCTAACCTAGGGGAGGGAAAAATCCGAACTACGTTTTGGTCTGATCCCAAAAATTTGGGGTACGTAGGCAACCTAAGAAGTTACTTCAGGCCCGACCACACCAAAATAAAAAAAATAGATTCCCCGATAAAGAAAAAATCTAAAAAGAAAAAAAAATGGGGAAGAAAATTCAAGAAAAAGTTTAAATGAAATGCCACACAAGGGGCATTTGGGTTTTTGAGCCTCAAAATCCCTTTCATTTTACGCCTAGTCCCAAGCCTACCTATAAAAGTCCTCCTAAGTACCGTGTGAAAAAGGTTAAGGAGGTTAGTAGAACATGATCAGACAGTAATTCTAGAAGGTCAGAGGAAAAGAAAAAAGATAAAAAAAATGATGATGAAGCCTGCTAAGTTGAAAACCAGAAAAGGGCGACTTAGGCAAAAATTAAGGCAAGCTCGCAAAGTTGAAAATCTGAAAGGACAACTTTGGCAACAATCAGAGCCAAGAAAAAAAAAAAAAGCTCGCTAGATTGAAAACCTGAAAAGGCAATCTAGGCAAAAGTTAGAGCAAGCTCGATAGATTGAAAACCTGGAAAGGCGATCTAGGCAAAAGTTAGAGCAATAAAAAAAAAAACAGAAGAAAATCCCCAAGCTGAGAGTAGTTCGAGCTGAAACATCAGAAATCCGAATAATCAAGTTCAATACTCAGCTTAAACCAGGCATAGATTCAGAAGCCACAAGTATCTTGTCTACGATCGATCTGAAAATTCTTACTTCCCCAAGTGAACCAATGGAGAGAATGGTGAATTCTATGATGAGTCTCAAAAGGAAATATTTTGTTCTCTTGAGCCTGACTCAAAATCTTTAATAAAATTAAAAGTTGGATCTTTATTGCGTTTGTGGTAATCAAATATTTCAAACCTTCATACAAGGGGCATTTTTTTCTTTCTCCTCTAGATATGTAATTTCCCCCCTTTATACTAGGGGCATTTTTTAATGATGTGTTCAATTATTTTCAATGCCATGTTTATTGTCAAACTAGGGACATTTTGTTTTTGAGCAATGTTAATCCTAAAATGAGAACTCCAAACCTAAGGTTACCCTCTTGATAGCAGTTTTTCAAAAAACTCTTAAGGTTCAAACTCAGGTTTTAAATTTACAAAACTTTTTTGATAAGACCTTGAGGTTCAAACAAATGCATTCTGAATCTCACATAGGAGATAGGACATCCATTCTGTCCCAAATCTATTCATGCCCAGATTCAACCACTCTTCTCCAGACTCATTTTCGATCGTTTCTCTCCCAAATTTATTTCTTTGTTCTCAGTTTTACTCAGTCAGTCTCTACCAAGGGTTATCTTGGATTTTTCTCAGTTGCCGCCAAGGGTTATCTTGGATTTTGCTCAGTCTCCGCCAAGGGTTATCTTGGATTTTGCTCAGTCTCCGCCAAGGGTTATCTTGGATTTTGCTCAGTTACCGCCAAGGGTTATCTTGGATTTTGCTCAGTTTCCGCCAAGGGTTATCTTGGATTTTGCTCAGTTGCCGCCAAGGGTTATCTTGGATTTTGCCCAGTTTCCGCCAAGGGTTATCTTGGGTTTTGCTCAGTCTCCGCCAAAGGTTATCTTGGATTTTGCTCAGATGCCGCCAAGGGTTATCTTGGATTTTGCTCAGTCTCCGCCAAGGGTTATCTTGGATTTTGCTCAGATGCCGCCAAGGGTTATCTTGGACTTTGCTCAGTTTCCGCCAAGGGTTATCTTGGATTTTGCTCAGTTGCCGCCAAGGGTTTTCTTGGATTTATGCTCAGTTTACGCTCAATTTAAATTTACTTCATTTTGACTCTTTTCCAACTCAAACTCTTTGAAATCTATCTCAGATTTTGAGCCCACACACTTGCACAGTTGTTATATCAGTCAAGGAGAATTTTTTAATTCAAGGATCTGACACTGCCAGTGAGAGCTCGCGCTCAAGGACCTGACATTTTTTCTAGTTCGGGGAGAGTTTCATGCTCAATGATCCGAATACCCCGACGAATTGTTAAATCAGGCTGCAAAATGAACTGTCACTAGCTTTGGCATTCGGATATCGCACTAATCTACCAAGATAGATTTGTTATCTAGTTTGCTTCAACCCTCTGCCAAAGAGGGGCATCTGTAGACACCCTATTTTTGCATCCGCCTGATTAATCAAGTCGTCAACCCGATCGCAAAGGTTCCCAATGATGGATGTCTATTCCATTGCTTTATTTTGTTACCAGATATGTTTCAGAAATCCGGATGAGGTATCTCGAACTGACAAAACTTAGAAACCACGCTACGCTAGGAAAATACGACCCCAGAAACATAGAAATCATCATCTTGCAAACCAAAAAGAAGCTTCACGATAAAAATCACTAAAAATGATTAAATTGCCAAAATACCCCTAACCTCAAAACAACCTTAGAGCCTACATTACGCTTAGGAAAATCCGTTCAAACACATAAAACAACAAATCGAAACCAAGTAAACCACTTCGCCAATTTTCACAAAATTTGACAAAATTACGAAAATACCCCTCATAAAGTTCACGATCATTTCTTACAAAAAACTTCATAAATGACAAAAACCAACAATCCCATTGAATTCCTTACGAAAAACTGATTCCAAAACATCCTGGAACATTGAAAAATGACTTAAAACGTAAAAAATCCTCTCTGAGGGCAAAACGGTAATTTCATAATTTTTATAATTAAAAAATTCGAAATTAATAAATAAAACATTAAATAATTAAAGTGAAACATTAATGAAATTAATTTAAAAAGTTGAACCTAAAAAATCGATTAATTGGACTCTCAGGCAAAATTGTTGAGGGTTCGTGGGATATTTCTTTAAGGACCCCTCCATTTGGGGGTCCAAAGAATTAAAGATATAATAGAAGGGGGTTCTCCAAAAATTAAAAGTAAATCAAGCAAGACTGAAATCAAGGTATTAAAGTCAATCAAGTGAGACTGAAGTCAAAATTAAAGTCAATCAAGCAAGACTGAAGTCAAGGTACTAATCGAGTCAATCTCATAAGACCAAGGTCAAAACCCTAAATCAAAACCCTAATCTAAATTAATCAAGTCAATCTCATAAGACTAAGGTCAAAACCCTAAATCCAAACCCTAATCTAAAACTAATCAAGTCAATCTCATAAGACTAAAGTCAAAACCCTAAAACCCTAAAGACTAAGTCAAAACCCTAATTGAAACCCTAAAAGAAACCCTAATCAAACCCTAAATGCTTCTAAATTTTTTATAAATAGGAGCCTCCACACCCTATTTTCGGATCAAAGAAAAAACCTTAGGAAAAGTAGGTGAAGAAGCCTCCATAACCTCCCCAAAACCCTAATTTTGGAGCCCCAACTCCTTCCCTAAGACCCCTACTCCGATTTTAGCCTAAAAAACACCCAAAAACCTTTCAAAAATACCCCAAAAATCCACCACAAATTCAAAGCATCCAGATCCAAGTAAGAGACACCTTGCCTCGGAGATCAGGAATCAGATCTGGAGACAAAACGAAGCAAGGAGTACGGTACAAGGAACTGTTTATTTTCAGATCTGAGGGAATAGCACCTTTGCAGATCAAAGGTAAATTTTTATTATTTTTAAATCTAGTTTATCATTAGCGATGTAGATCTATTTGGGATAAGTAGAGACCGGCATTGGCCGGGCGGGGTTGGTGCCTAAGACCTTCCAACCCCGTAACATGATCCCCGGATTCAGATTTCTATGTAGATTAGTTCTTTTTTATCCATTGTTGAGTCATTTATGGTTCCTAGACCTAAACTAGGTGGCGACTCCCAAACCTCAAGGGTCAAAAGCGGATCTGCGCACCCCGCGGATCGAGGGCGCTTTCAGGGCCCAGTAAAGGTACTAAATCCAGTCTCCCGTTATGGATTAGGGCCTTGGCTTCTTCTTTGGAAATATTCAATCCTGTGGCGAGGGCACCAGAATATCCGGTCTTCAATGAGGGCCGGACTAGAGGTCCTGAAGTGGATATCCCCATAATACCACAAAAATCCTCGTGAGTAGGGCACAAGTGTATACGCCCAATGCGGAATATGTGAAGGTAGGGGTTCCATCGTTTAGCCATAGCATGTAAAAGGTTCCAGTCTATCTTAAACTCATGGAAGTAAAGAGCACTCCTCAACATGAATCTCCCAAAATTGATCTTCTCTACAGGTTGCATCCCTATGACGGTTGTTTTGACTAACTGATCGATTGGGTTATCGCCGGTGGCTAACATCCTGGTTTGACACAAAAGAGGATTTTAGTACTCTTCCAATGGTCCATGTAAAAGATTAATTTATTTTCTTTTGGAAAATTTCATTCTTATGGAAAATATTTTCTGGAAAATATATTTTCTGAAAAATGTTTCTTCTAAAGAACACTTCTTTTGGAAAATAATCTTTTTTGAAAAATATTTTCTTTCTCTTCTTTGAAAATTCGATTTCCATTTTGATTTAACTGGCCCGGTCCATCATGATTGTTGGATCGGGATGGAATGGGTCATTATTGTAGAAGAATGGATTTTTTTATTGGATCGGTGCACCTATTTTAATTTTCAAAAATAAAATTTTTTTGATCCTTGAGGACAATCATACACTTTGATCTCATCATTAACATCACTCACATACATTCATCAATCACATGCATTCATTCAATAAACAACCCGGGAACACCCACGATAAGTTCGAGTCGTGACCTACTGGGAAGGTTTCTAGACTCTAAGCTTACTACGTGCAATGCATTTTTATCTGGCCACCCTTGCCCAAGCACACCTATATACCTTTCGATACGTGGTGACTTGGTTTGATATACCGTATAGGTGATAATCTAAAACCTCAATTCACTTCTCTGAAGCCAAAAACAGCCAGTTTGATCTCCAGTTGAGAGGTGGCGCACAATGCTGAGCAAGGGCCCACTTAAATACCTCTCGTCTAGAATAGACGTAGTCTATCCCCCTTGTACAGTAGGGTACAGCGGGGCAAGATCTTGCTTAGGCACCGGTTTTGACCAAGAAGTGCAATTGATATACTTAGATTATCTTTTATACCTACGGGTACGAGTCAAGAGTTGTAGCTTTCATAAATGGTTTGGCATCCCACGAGGGGACCGACCACGTACTAGTACTACGTTGGCAATCGGGACATGTGACTGTGTGGCTCACAATAGGACAAAGGCTCAGGTCGTCCCAGCATGGGTGCATCAATATGTCTCTCAGAATCACCTGATCAGACGGTATTGATGCCCCAATTCGATATACCCTAAGGTACGTGACTGGAGTTGTGGGTTTCATGAATGACGTCGCATCTCCGAAGAGACCGGGCCACGCACTAGTGCCACGTTGGCTAAATGGGACGTGTAAGTGAGCAAAGCAGTAAACGTGCACGTGGTGTGTGCAAAGCAAGGGTGGGGTGTGCCCGGGGCCTTTTCCAAACAAATGGGCCCATGGCCCAATCAAATCAATTATAACATGAACTATATGGATATAAGCACTATTCCAATCACATAAACATTTAATCATGATCAACATTATGACTAACATCAAACATGCATTCCTAATGAAATTATAGCATATTAAATAGGCAATTATCATGAATTAATAATATGGTCCGAACCATGGAAATAAGCTCATGATATAGTCCAATCAAGATTATTTTGGGACGACCAAAAATAAGTCAAAATTTCTAAGAATTTCGAATTAAGGGTATAATAATGATCAATGAAATAAAGATGATGGTTTTGTTCATCATTTTTTTATTATTTTTTATTTTTTAAAAAATAAATTGAGCCCAATCAAGGAAATTCAAAAAACAAAACAACTTGAGCATATGTCGCCATTAGCAACATTTAAAAAATTTGATTTCAGTATTTTTTAAACTTCCCTTTTTAAAAAAAAAAAACTTTTACTTTTTATTTTTTTATTTTGATTTTACCTTTTTTTTTAGAAAACAAATTGATCTTAAAAAAACCAAGATAATTTTGTGAGACAGATTATATGCCGCTGCCAATAATCGAACTCATCCGGCACATGTCGAGATCGGCCTTGCTATTTTAAAACAGCAGGATAACGTCGAGATCAACAGCAGCTCGACGTCGAGCTCAACGTCAAGATCAACCCTTAACAGCAGATTATCGTCGAGATCAACAGCAGCTCAACGTCGAGCTCAACGGCAGCTTAACGTCGATATCAACCCTTAACAGCAGATTATCGTCGAGATCAGCAGAAGCTTAACGTCGAGATCAACTCATAACAACAGACCAACGTCGAGATCAACCTATAACAGCAGACCAGCGTTGAGATCAGCCTATAACAGCAGACTAGCGTCGAGATCAGCCTGTAACATGGGATTTTTCGACGAATTGTTCGCCATTTCAGTGCTGTGATGAGAGGAATCTCTCTACGACCTTCTCTAATGGTGATTGGAGACTTTTACTTGAAAGAAGAAGAGTGAGAAACCGTGATTCAACCAATCTTCAAAAGGATCTCCACGTTCGATCGAGATCAGAAGTATCTTTTTTACAAGAAAAGCTGATCGGGCAAGAACAACCATTAAACTCGAGACATGGGACGATTTTTGAGCGAAGAAGATGCGAAGTAATTCAGGTAACAGCGCCCCATACCAGTCCGTTAATCCATCGTTGATCACTCAATAATCAGGATGAATGCAAAACTCAACCGGTTGATCCTTAAATCGGCCGAGATCAATGAGCTAAGAGGTGGGTTAAAAACCTTTGAGGAGCAAGGTTTTTCGAGTCTCTGTTGAGACAGTAGAACCGAATGAAGAAGACGATGGTTTTCTTTAAAAAAAAAAAAATTTAAAAGGGTTGAATGGGAAATAAATAAAATGGGTTTTTTATTAACAGCACCCAAAATAATTAATCGATTTACTACGCACACCCCCCCAACAGTTTCTGCCGACAGAAATTCCAGATTTTTTTTTTTTTTTTTTAAATTTTGAAATCCTATATGCTGTCAATGGACAACATGTCGTGCTCACTAAAGAAAATCGAACACCTATGAAAAATAACCAATTAATCAAAACAAAATTTCATTTAAAAAAAAAAAAAAGAAAACATTATTAAATAACACATCAAACACGTTTCAAAAAAAAAAACAATCTTTTGTTATCCAAAAACGGGTCGACATCCCCCCCCCCCAAAAGGAAAAATATATAAAAAAAATCCTTTTTTATTTCATCATTCTATCCTCAATGATCATCATTCCACCCTCAATACAATTATCCGTTCACGTTTGATATCATTATTTAAAGTCACCCTAAATGACTCTCGATTGAACTATGCTAGAAGGACATATTCGAAGTTGAACCGAAATTAATGATTAAACCCACCAATATAAAAAAAATGATAAACGAGCAATAAAAACAAACTAACTAAAAATTAAATAGAATCAACTAAAAATAAAAACTAAGTCATTGGCAATGTTCCCATACTCGGGGTTTTTCAAGTTTGATCCTCAATGTCCCCAGTGGAGTTGCCACTGAAAGCGCCCTCGATCCGCGGGGTGCGCGGATCCACTTTTGACCCTTGAGGTTTGGGAGTCGCCACCTAGTTATTATGGTCTAGGAACCAAACTGACTCTAACATAGATAAAAGGAACTAATCTACCATAAAAAAATCTGAATTCGGGGATCAAGTTACGGGGTTGGAAGGTGTTAGGCACCAACCCCGCCCGGCCAAAGCCGGTCTCTACTAACTTCCCGAGTAAATTACATTGCTAAAACCTAGATAAAAAATAAATAAAAATAAAAATTTACCTTTCCGATGGCAAGGACTTGGTTCCCTCAGATCTGACAAAAAGAGCTCCTTGTACCGTGCTCCCTTGCTTCGTTCTACTTCCGGATTTGACTTCGGATCTCCGAGGCAAGGTATCTCCTTATTTTTGAATCTGAACTCTTCAAGTTCGTTGCGGATTTGGGGGTGTTTTTAGAAGGCTTTTGGGTGTTTTCTAGACTAAAATTGAAGGAGGGATGTTAGTTAAGGAGTTGGGGCTCCAAAACTAGGGTTTATGGGGGGCTAGGGGAGCTTCTAGACCTACTTCTCTTAGGGTTTATAATTTGATACGAAAATAGGGAGTGAGCACCTCTATTTATAGATGTTTTTAGGGGTTGATTTGGATAGAGTTAGTATTTAATTAGAGATCTTTTAATTAGAGTTGTGTTTTAATTTGACTTGTTTTAGGTAGAATTGTGTTTTAATTAGAATTGTTTTAGGTAGAATTATTTTTAAGTTAGAACTCTATTAGATAGAGTTATTAATCAATTATAATTCTATTATGACTTTTGGTCTTATTTGATTGACTTTTAATGTTTTGACTTTAGTCTTAATTGATTGACTTTTAATATTTTGACTTCAGTCTTGCTTAATTGACTTTAATTTTGACTTCAGTCTCACTTGATTGACTTTAATACCTTGACTTCAGTCTTTCTTGATTTACTTTTAATTTTGGAGAACCCCCCTCTAAAATATCTTTAATTCTTTGGACCCCCAAATGGAGGGGTCCTTAAAGAAATATCCCACGAACCCTCAACAATTTTGCCTGAGAGTCCGATTAATCGATTTTTAAGGTTCAAAATTTTAAATTAATTTCATTAATGTTTAAATTTAATTATTTAATATTTTATTTATTAATTTCAGAATTTTTATCATGAAAATTGTGAAATTACCGTTTTGCCCCCAAAGAGGACATTTCACGTTTTAAGTCGGTTTTTTATGTTCCAGGATGTTTTAGAATCGATTTTTCGTAAGGAATTCAATGGAAATATTAGTTTGTGTCATTTATGAAATTTTTTTGTGTGAAATGATTGTAAACTTTATGAGGGGCATTTTCGTAATTTTGTCAAATTATGTTAAAATTGGCGAAATGATTTATTTGTTTTTAATTTGTTATTTTATGTGTTTGAGAGAGTTTTCCTAAGCGTAACGTAGGCTCTAGGATTGTTTTGATGTTAGGGGTATTTTGGTAATTTTGTCAATTTTTAGTGATTTTTATCGTGAAGTTTCTTTTTGGTCTGCAAGATGATGGTTTCTATGTTTCTGGGTCGTATTTTCCTAACGTAGCGTGGTTTCTAAGGTTTTGTCAGTTCGAGATACCTCATCCGGATTTCTAAAACATATCTGGTAACAAAATAAAGCAATGGAATACACATCCATCATTGGGAATCATTGCAATCGGATTGACGAGTTGATTAATCAGGCGAGTGCAAAAATGGGGTGTCTACAAGTATAAGTTTGTCGAAATCGACATTTGAAAAAAATAACTCTTAAAATGACACTTACGTCCTACTTAAGTTATAAATATCTGAAATCATAAAAAAAATTTAATGTTTCTTATTCTTCTCTCCAACCAAGTATTAGTCAATTTTTTTTTAATTTGTAACTCAAATCTACTCCAAATTAGAATGATCCGAGTCTTGTCGCAAGAAGAAAAGTTGTGCACATCATCTAGGGTTACGCGTGGATGCAAGAAAATTAAATTTTCATCAGAGGAAAAACTTGAAGATTTGACTGAAGGTGATTTTAAACTCCGTTCAACTGTCGAATATAGTCCGAGGTAGGATGCCTTCCCTTCTACCTTATAGTTACACAACAAACTCATCGAAATTTCATTTTTATACGTTAGATTGCATTTTTTCTTCCCATTTTCAAGTAATTCATTGAATTCAAACATGTTTTGAACGAATTTAATCATATTTCCGTGCTTATTTATGACTGATTTTAGTTCGTTTAATATATTTTATATATTCTATTTTTAGTATAATGGTTGGAATGAGTTTCAATGACTTTCGACCAAAAAATTAATTTTTTGAAAAAATCAGATTTTTGAGCTTTATGCTTGTTGACGTTGCCGTCATCAGACCTAAAAAATTTTAGAAATTGAATTTTTTCTTCAGCTTTTATTTCCACTCAACATATACAATATTTTCAGTTCTTCATTTCGTTAAAAACATTTAAGTAAATGTTTAAATGTTTACTTTATTTTTCTTTAATAAAATTAAGATTTTATTGCCCATTTGAAAACTTTGAAAATGTTTTTGAGATCCAAATCTCATTATATCAAAATGTAATTTTTTGGTTTCAAGCAAAAACGTAAAATTTGACATTTTTGATTGATTTTCAAAACGTGATAATTTTTGTGGTACTTTGAATTAAATTATAAAAACTACATGGCCTTTTTCATGTTGTCGATGGCTTAATGTACAAAAATCCGTTTTCAATTTTGACAACTTTGAAAAGTCACTTTCTCCAACATTTAGCCAAATTTCTATAATTTTTTCAACTTTTATATATTATGATCTTATCATATTTTTCAAACCTTTCTAATTAACCAAAACCATTGAATGGAATTGGTTGGTGCTTTATGAATTTTAAATAATTTTAAAAGAGAAAATACTTTAATAGATATGTAGAAAGTTAGACGATAGATTAATTGATTGATTGATGGATTGATAGAGATAACGTATGTTGTCAACTGATTGATAGGACATTGCCTCCAGTTCTATGTGATGGTCATGCCACATAAGACAGATAGATAGATAGATGATAAAATGATTGATGGATGAGAATGACAGATGGATGTCACTAGAGAACACTACCAAACCTAATTTGTATTTTCGGTAAAAGAAAATGATATACTATATACAAAATAAAATATGTTTACCGAAAAGAATTGTGCGAAAACCTATAAAGAGTGATTCGTTACTATATATCTGGAAGCGGTGGGTCAATCAAGGATCAGTACTAGATTTCATATGTTCTTTGATAGTATGAGATACCTTAAAACATATTACAACTTATGAGATTTGGGTATTTGTCTTACTTCTTTCTTGGGGAACGTTATGTGTAAAGTCGGTCTCTATATAGTGTAGAGGTAGGCAAGGTTCACATGTATTACCTCTTGATAGGCTTCGACGCGAGGGGTCTCCTGTTAGTCTATAGTCGTTAAATGGTAGGCCTCACCGTAAGGTGAACTCTCTAGGTTCTTGGCCAACGGTTAGTCTGAGCTGGACAAACGGTCTCAAAACTGTGGTATGTCGACCATTCACATAATCATATTCTAACGATGGGATTCTACATCAGAGGTTAAGTTTGGAATATTGATTGCCATGCCGAGGTCGGTTAATCAGCGTGTTCTTCTATTCTCTTATCGATTACACTGTTGTGTTCTTATTATGTATTTTTTTATTTTGTGATGTGATAGATGCTTTCCACTTATAAATGTATATGTTACTTTAAATGATAGAAATAATATATTGAAATTATTTACAACTATTTAATGAGCATGTTTAGACTTTATCGTATGATACATTATGAAAACCTGCATTATTTAACTATTCAGTTAGATTACTCATACGTGTATGACTCACTATTAGAATGATGTTCATCCTATTGAGTCACATTCCCTTATTACTCACCCTATCCTTCCCCTTTTAGATTGTTAAATTTTTGTAAAGCCTACCCATGAGGAGTCATTGAAGGAAGTTCTTGTAGAGGGTTAGTTGTGGATCTGCAGCCTCTGCCAGCTTGAGGATTAGTTTAGTGGTTTAGCAGGTGTGTTGTAATATATAATAATGGGATTTGATGTATATTTTGACAGTTATATTTTTTGAGATTCTTTTCGGGTAATTGTTTAAGGATTTTGGGTTTGATGTACTTAAATTATGATTGGTTAGCTTCTGCTGCTCTGATTTTAGATTATCTAATATAGATTCCGCTCCGTATGTTTCTTTTCATAACATTACTATCTATGATTATTCTATCAGGTTGTGTGTATGTTCATCTCACACCTCGAGATTCTGACTAATGAATCATTGGGATTTGTGTTGGGATTTCGGGACGTGACAGTGTGGTATCAGAGCTCAATATTAGTTTTGAATGGGACGAGCGCTCTTCTGTGTCTAGAGGTTTATTAGAGTTTTAATTAGAGGAATGATTAGGAGTAATAGGAAATTCTTTAAGAATATTATGTATGAGACAGTGGTCATTTTAGGAATTAATGGATTAAGTGGAATTAAATGAAATACGTTTGGTTACATGAATGTTTGAACTATAATTAGTACTCTATCTAGATTTGAAGAAAAGGTTTTGGTTTTGTAGAACTTACAAGGATTGTTTAAAATGTAGATCTTATAAGCTGGTAGACATCGATGAGACACTTTTATTATTTGCCCCCTTAGGAAATTATCAGCTTGGGCAGAACTTTTAAAGATTTTTACATTTGTAAAAAATTGTAATATGGGATAAAAGTACTGCCTAAATAATTGTGAGAATATTTTGATCAATTAACTTATTAGGATTATTGAATTTGCAGATTAGGTGAAATGAAAGGAAATAGGAATTCTTTAGGACCCATGACAAGGAGTCGAACTTGTGAGAAAATTTACCTGAGTCAAGAAAAGTTATAGAGATAAAATTTTTAATGGAAGCGATCTCCAAATTATCCCAAGATCAGGTTCGTATGGAAAAGAAACAATCAGAAATGTTTGAAGCCCAAATAATGATGATGGGTCAATTGACAAAGAGATTGGAATGGATATCAGAGAGGTTTGACCATCATTTTAATGATAAATCTCGAAATGGTCAAGAAGTAAATGCCCCACTACATGGAATACTATGAGAGGAAATGGAAATAGTACAACCCCCGTATCAAGGTCCAAAGGAAGGAATACAATCGGGATCCAACAAGAGACAAATGATTATGAATTAGAGAAATTCACGGGGAAAACAATCATGCATAATGTGGAGGGTAATTCTCGGAGCATTCAACACGTGGCGTCCCAACAGGAATACTATCCAACCTAACGATACACCGGGCCATGTCAAGCTGACTAATGAGTTGACAAGAGTAAAGGTACTGATGAAAAGACCAATGGACTATGAAGGGCTTGACATATCAGTTGTAACTGCCCCGGGGTTGACAGAATAATTGTATCTACCCCTGCGGTTGTCAGGATAGAGAGCAGATGCACCAACTCTGACTCAAATCATCATTTATAGGGAATCCCAGGTCGTGGGACCAATAAATACCCAAGTGCAATTGATACGTCTAAAAAGAAAAAGAGAAAAAAATATAAACAGAGGACTTATTTTTGGCTCGATATCTTTTCTAACTTGATCGTCGGAGTGGTCCTGTTGCAGGTCCCTCCGAGCTGAAGACAACATTTGACGATCATCTCGAGGTAGAGCGAAAAAACGTATCTACACACAAGAAGTGGAACTATAGAACTACTAACTCAAGAGATTAAAATTTTTTGCAAGAAACAATAGTGTATACAAGCAAATTAGTCAAAAGAAAGAGTTGTTGTATGTCATGAATGTGACGTGTTAGGACATAAAAGACACCAATGTTCTTATCAACTGAAATCGATTAAGGATGCGTGACTTAATAAGATGTTAGACATGCTAATTGAGGGAACTATGAGGCCACAAGATTTTAGTGAGGCTGATAATGTACTCCTACCACCCCGAAGAGACATGACTAACGATCGAAAGTTAAAAAGTGTGCAAGAGTCAACACAATTGCAAAAAGCACCAATAACTGATAGGGAGAATAAACACCTTAGATGTTATGAATGTAAGGAACTGGGTCACCTCAAGAGAGATTATTCTAAGGCACCACAAAGAACCAGCTAAAGCTAATGCTAAGACTCATACCAAACCTATAACTTCCTAGAATGTCACATGAGGTATGATTATAACTTTATTGTTTAACATGTTCTGTGATAGACTATGTATGTATATTCAATCATTAATTGCATATAATATTATAGAAGAACTAGAAATACCTATCATAGACATAGATAGGCATATTTCATTGATAAAGTCAATATGATACAAAATTGTGTCATTTAACATAATTGATAACTCATTGAAAATGATAGTAACCACCAGAATTCTGAAGTATAGATTTTGTTGTATGAATGAATTGGATATTATCCATATACTTAAGATTTGGGAGTACGATCTATATAGCAAGATATTAAGACATAAATATTTTGGCATGTATATATATTGTGATGCTTTGAAGATAATGGATTTAGTGGATTTACTCTACGGTAGAAATTATGGAGACCAATATAATTGTTTGGTTGATGATGAATAGTTAATGAATTAGTCTAGGGTAACTCGATGATGATATTGAGGTTAAATGTTTATTTGGATAAATTGATTATGACTATGAATTCAGGAGGAGTGATTGATATTTATGACAATTACGAGTAGAATGTTGAAGACTTCCTTTAATCTCATAGTTCCTTGTGATTTATTAGGTTCATGAGGGTAAAGGAAGTAAATTATATTGTTAGGGGTTGAAAGCTCTATTCAGGATATCATCATGAACATCTTAGTATTGTTATCGTATCGGTGTAAGAAATTTGAAAAGTTATGAAATTTTTTTTCCTTAAAGATTGCTTATGATGAGAATTAAATTTAAAAAAGATAGCTTAGGCAAGGCGATTAGGAAAGATTGAGTAAAAGATTTTATCACTTTCGAAAATTCCTGTAAAGGAAAAACGATGTTCTTAAAGGATTATTTAGGAACCTATAGAACCTGTGAGCAAACTGGAATGAAAATTTTCATGGAAGCTAGGTGACTTTGCAACTAATTCAAGTGTATTGCATGAAAAATATAGTTCGTTGATTTAGGATTTGATGATAATATTAAGAGATCAGACACAAGAATGAGGTATGACGAAATATCTTAAAGATTCAAGTCTCGCATGATTCGAATAATTTAGTAATAAAGATTTTAGCTTCCTAAGTATGATGGAAGAGATAGAATACGATTGAAGTTTTAGAAAACTATTTATGTTTTTATGGAAAGCTTATGATGACCAAGAAAAACTCCATCGAACATTTAAATTCATATTCCCTCATAAATTCTTTTCTTAAGGATGTAATAGTTAGTTCGAGGTCGACTGGTAGATATTCCTTAGGCCGATAGAGTCAATAACTATCAATGTCACTTTGTTTATTAGAAGATTGTTTGGCATTGAGACAGATAAGGCATAAAGTTAGGAGATTCTTGTTTGAACTATTTGGAGAATTGACATGAATGGTTGTAGAGTATCGAGAGATACAGTTACGAAAGGAAATCATGTATAGGATAAGAGATTTGGTAAAATCCTTGATTTCTAAGGATTTGTTGTACTGTATATTCTGATTAGGATAGTTTCCTGAGTTATAGGATTTCTAATTCCTGATTTGGCTGATAAGCCGTGTACCATAGTATTGGGAGGAGATCATAATATTGAAGAATGAATGAGTTGGTTTCCAATTATCATTTGTGACATAGAGGAAACTAAGGGAGCACATAACCTTTGAAGAAGACATCTTATCAATTTAAGTTGCTACCTCCTTAATAGTTATAAGTTAAGATTTTATAAAATTTCTTTGAAGATTACATTTTTGTGGAATTTGATTTGTAAAGAAGAACACTATGCTTGTTCATATTTTAATTAAGGATATTCGATTTATCAAAGAAGTATATGTTCAATGACGATGGATGACTCTTCCTTGATTTGGATGAGGCTCTCTAGGGGTTATAGATGAACTTGCTGATTTTTGTGAGAGAACACGAGAAAGAAAGGAAATTGAAAGCTAAATGGATTGAAGAAGTGGAGTTCGTCGATGTCGACGACTTTCTCTTCTTCATCGATAATCAACTCAGACTCGCTTGCGATAGATCTTGATGGGAAGGGTTGAAACCATAAGTTTGGAGAATGGGCTGATTCTTTGTGAGTTGGAGAGGAGAAAGTGAATAAAAGAATGAGTTGGTCTTTTTTATAATAAAAGCTAGGGGCATTTTTGGATTTTTCCTTTGTTTCTATTTTTGACAAAATCTTGATTATTCAAACTCGAAAAATGACATATGAGTATTCTATTTAGATTAAGTTTTTGTTGCGGACCGCATGGTGTGGTTAAATTTTTTTGATTCTTCCTCTATCGAAAATTCACTATTTTGAATTTTACTTAACACGAAATTCGAGGATTTTATAATTTTTTCATCCGAACTAGAATTTGAATGTTCTTATAGGCTAAAGTATATATTTCGATCATTTTGAACCTAATGGCGAAGTCAATGAATAAACTAAAATTCGAGTATTTTACCATAAGTCTTTCTTTTAAAATTTTATCAAAATTCACAATTAGATTTCCTCGAGATACAAATTAAAAACTCAGGTATTACACCTACGGGCCTATTCATTTGAAAAATGCCTCGGGCACACCCCATTCTATTTGGCACACACCACTAGCACATTTATTTTATTGCATTGCATACTTGCATGTGCCTTATAGCCAACGTGACACTAGTGTGTGGCCCGGTCTCTTTGGAGATGCGACGTCATTCATGAAAATCACAACTCCAATCACATATCTTAGGATATATAAAATTGGGGCATCAGTACCGTTTGATAAGGTGATTCTGAAAGGTATATCGATGCACCCATGTTGGGGTGACCTGAGCCATTTGTCCTATTGTAAGTCGCACAGTCACATGTCCTGATCGTCAACCCTAGACTCGTACTATATGATATATCAAAGTTAATCTAAGTTCACCAACTGTACTTCTTGGTTTAAATAAGTGTCTAAGTGAGATCCTACCCCGATGTACTATGGTATAAGGGGGATAGACTACGTCTATTCTAGACGAGAGGTGACTTAAGAGTGTCCTTACTCAGCACTGTGCGCCACCTCTTAACTGGGGATTAAACTAGTTGTTTTTTACTTTAGAGATTTGGGTTAGAGCCTTAGATTATCACTTTGAATACCTACAACATATCAAACCAAGTCACAACGTACTGTTGGATTGAGTACGCTCGAGAGGTATATAGATGCACTTGGGCAAGAGTGGCCACATAAGTTGCATTGCACGTAGTAAACCTAGAGTTTAGGAGCTTTCCTATAAGTCATGACCCGAACAGACTATAGGTGTTCGTTCTCGAGTTACTCTATTTAATCCAATCAATAGGTAAGTAGGTGGACCAATCCAGACCGTTCAAACTAAACCCGTAATATCGGTCCAACCCAATGTGTGAAATGCAAATCAATTGGCCCAATCAACAAATGAATTAAACTGATCAAAACTAAATCGGTTAGACCAATTGATTTTCTTTTCAAAGATTCAGACTATTTTATACCAAAAAGATTCGATCTTAAGATCAAATTAATTTATCTGATTGAAGGTTCCATCTCAATTAGGGGTAGACCTATGACTAACCTTTATCATTTTTGTGGACACTATAGACTTATAGTGCATTTGGATTCGATATTTCCCATCGAACTTGGGCTAATCTATATCAAAATTTTAATTATGTGGTTAATAGTGAAATCTTCAGAATCAATGGTTAATCTTGGTTTACTTCCAATTAGGTAAGAATTACTCCTAGACGTTCTAAACCCCCGTCTATACTATTTTGGGTCTGTCAAAAGAGTTGTCAAGCCAAAGTACCAATGTCAAGACCAAGTGGTCTAACCTTGCACCATAGTATCAAGTCCATCCACCCAAAAAGACCTCCCAACTCTGTAGATAAGTGTCATTGAGTTTTCTTTTAGTTTCAATTCAATTTTCATCAGTCTTTAAATTCAGTTGGTCATTTCATTTATGTTAGTCTTTCTTTAATTTTTGAGTTTTAGTCGAGTTTGTTAATCTATATTTTTTTAATTCTAATAAATAAATAAGCTTTTGATTATCATGCATGCAATAATGATTTGAATACAAAATTTGACATAGAAATGCCTCAAAGCTCACTAATCAAATTTGATAAATATTGGAATTAAAGAGTACACTCAAAAAGTGTAAATGGATACTACATTATCCTCAGGAGAACATGAGAGAATAATAAACTTACTTGAGAAATTCAACAACGTTCCTGCATGGTCTCATGAGGATATATTGATAGATTGGACCAAAATATAAGTCCTAAAATTGAGGATGAATTTCAAAATTAAAGATTATCAATCAAGAATGATGTAATTGAAACCATCGACAAAGGTGCTAAGACCCACAAGAATGGATTTATCATGTTTTTTCATTAGCAAAAGAATATGAGATTTCTTTCGAAGTTTGGAAAGGATTGAACGAGTCAATGTCAAATACAAAGAACTTAATCACACTCAATTTCGTAGAAGAAGACTGAAGATTACTCCTTCTCAGAAAAAGAGTGAAGATTACACCTTCTCAAAAGAAGACCTTACTCGATAAAGCAATCAAGACATTGAGTTCCTAAAACCTTGACATAATCAAGTAGTATTTCATCAAAAAAAGCCTTTTTTGGTTGAAACATTTTTCTGTATTACCAAGAAAAAGAAAACCTTCTTTAGCCCATCGCAGCCTCTAAAAACATTAATAGCATTTTCTTTCTAAACCACACTAACCAACCTTGGGAGGGAATCTTTGTATGAACTACGTTTTGAACTGGTCCCAAAAGAGACAAGAAATATTTGGGGTACGTAGGCAACCTGAGAAGTTACTTTAGGCTCGATCACTCAAAAAAATATATTCTCTTAAGAAAAGTGTCATCCAAAAGGAAAATCTCATATTGAAAGGTTTAAAAGAAAAAAATGCCAAACTAGTAGTATTAGAAGAAGAGAATCAAAATAATTGACAGAAAAGAAAATAATACCAAACTAGGGGCATTAAAAAAAGAGTTAAAAGAATTTACAAAAAAGAATACCAAACTAGGGGCATTAGAAAAAAAAAGAGAATATCAGATTATGGGTATTTTGGAAAAGTTGAGCCTTTTACCTTTTCTTTCTAAATCATGTTCTAAGCCACCTATTAAGTCCTCATGAATGCCAATTGACTCGGTTAAGGCATAGGGAACCAAGAAATTGTTGAGTTGAATATTTAAGATCATCAAAAAAAAAAAAAGAAGCCTACTAGGTTAAAAATCTGAAAAGACGACCTAGACAAAAATTAGGGTACACAAAAAAGAAAAAATCCTATTGAGAAGAAAAAGTCAAAAGGAAGCTGTCGAGTTGGTTATTCAAGATCATCGAAAAAAAAGAAGTCTGCTAAGTCGAAAACCCGAAAGGGCGACTTAGGTAAAATTTAGGGCATAACCATAAAAAAAGAAGGCCTGCTATGTTGAAAATATGAAAAGACGACCTAGGAAAAAATCAAGGCATCATCAAAAAAAGAAAAATAAAGCTCGCTAGATTGAAAACCTGAAGAGGGGATTTAGGAAAAAATTAGGACATCGTCAAATAGGAAAAAATGACCCATCAAGAAGAAAAATTCAGAAGGAAACTTGTACAAAAACTAGGAAATGTAGAACCATTCAAGACAAAACATTTGACGAAAACAATATTGAAGTTAAAGAAACTTAAAAGTTATCTTGAACATTGTAAGATTTTTAAGAGTATGTTTACTTGTTCAAGTATTCGCCATAGGGAAGTATAGAACCATCGACTACTTTGAAGAGAAAATTCTTCTATTCCAATAATTATCAAAATTTAAGTCTAGTTCAAATATTTTTCAAAAGAAATTCAAAAAGAAAATGATCAAATTCTTTATTGCACATATGATAATCTCAAGAGTTTTGAAAATTTAAAGAAATGTCGATTCTTCTGTTTGTTATATATCAAAGCCCATAGTTGCTCATTCATATTTTTCAAATGCAATCTATTCCATCAGTTTTGTAGTCAAATTTCAGTTAAAGCCAACTTTGAAACTAGGGGCATTTCTGAAAGTCATTGTGATTCCAAAGTTTTGTTCTTAATCACATGATAAAAAGGAAAATTTTACTTAAAAGTCTAAAAGTCCGACGAAGTCCAATGATAATTACGAATCCAAATGATGATAAGCCAATAAAAGTCCAATCTTTGAAACTTTGAACTCGATAATGCTGAGTCTTTAACTAATTCAAGCCCGAGAAGCGTGACCTTGATAAGTTCGAGTTCGAGAAATGAGACTCTAGCTTTATTTGAATCATAAAATGAATTAACAAGATTGTTTAAGTTCTTGTAAACCTTAGCTAGAGTCCGAGAAATGAGACTCCAGCTTTGTTTGAATCATAAAATGAATTAATAGGATTGTTTAAGTTCCTGTAAACCTTAGTCAGAGTGTGAGAAGCGAGACTCCAGCTTTGTTTGAATTATAGAATGAATTAATAGGATTGTTTAAGTTCCTGTAAACCTTAGCCAGAGTCTAAGAAATGAGACTCTAGCTTTGTTTGAATTAACAGGATTATTTAAGTTCCTGTAAACCTCAGCTACACTCTAAGAAATGAGACTCCAACTTTGTTTGAATCATAGAATGAATTAATAGGATTGTTTAAGTTCTGTAAACCTCAGTCAGAGTCTGAGAAACGAGACTCCAGCTTTGTTTGAATCATAGAATGAATTAATAGGATTGTTTAAGTTTTTGTAAACCTTAGCCAAAGTCCGAGAGATGAGACTCCAACTTTGTTTGAATCATAGAATGAATTAACGGGATGGTTTAAGTTCTTGTAAACCTCAATTCGAGTCCAAGAAACGAAATTCCAACTTGAATAGGATTTTTTAAGTTCCTATAAACCATTGCCCGAGAAGCGTGGCTCCAATGAGCTCAAGTTCGATAAACGAGACTCAAATTTTTTCAAATTCTAAAAAAGAATTTCGATAGGATTTAATGAAGATTCTATATCACCTATCTCGTTATAATTCAATATTTTGTGTGATTGTTTTCATTGCATATGTGCATTTCAATTTGAATCATCGTTGTCAGTGAGAGAAAATCTCTACGACTTGATATTATGTTTATCGAGAAGAGTTTATTCTCAATGATCCGATAGAATACTCAGTAAGTATCACACCATTGCACACACTTCCACATTTGCATCAATCAGGGAGAATTTTCTAAAATTCAAGTATCTAACATCGTCTGTGAGAGTTCAGGCTCGAAGACCTGACATAACTTTAGTTCAGGGAGAATTTTACCCTCAAGGATCTGAACGTTCTGACGAATTGCTAGATCAAACTGCAAAATGAACTGTCACTAGCTTTGACATTCGGATATCTCACTATCTACCAAAATAGATTTACTATCTATTTTGCTTCAACCATCTGCCAAAGAAGGGCATCTGTAGACACCCCATATTCGTACTCACCTGATTAAGAAACTCGTCAACCCGATTGCGACAGTTCTCAAGGATGGATGATTGTTCCAATGCTATATCTGCTATTAGATATGTTTCAGAAATTTAGATGAGGTATCTCAAACAAACAAAACTCTAGAAACCACATTACGCTAGGAAAATATGACTCACAACGTAAAAATTATCATTTTTCAGAAAAAAAAAATTTTACGATAAAAATCACTAAAAAATAACTAAATTACCAAAATACCCCTAACATCAAAACATCCTTAGATCTTATATCACGCTTAAAAAAACCCTTTCAAACATATAAAATAACAAAATAAAATCAAATAAACCATTCCACTAATTTTCATCAAATTTGATAAAATTATGAAAATGCCCCTTATAGGATTCATAATCATTTCATATAAATTTTTTTTATAAATGACACAAATCGATAATCCCATCAAATTCCTTACGAAAAAGCGAGTCCAAAACATTGAAAAATGACTCGTTAAGAAAAAAGTCCCCTTTGGGGGCAAAATGATAATTTTAAAATTTCAAAATTAATAAATAAAAGATTAATTAATGGAAAGTAAAACCTTAATAAAATTAAATTAAAAATTTGAACAAAGAAAATCAATCAATTAAATCCTTAGGAAAAATTTTAGGTGGTTGCCTACTTATTTAAGTGGAGTCCCCTTGATATTTAGTAAAGGACCCCTCCATCCGAGGGCTCAAAGAATTAAAGATATAATTTTGGAGTTGTTCAAAAAACTTAAAAATATATTATTTCATTGTATGAAAGATTAAAAACCTTAAATTCAAAATCCTAATAAAATCCTAATTCACCTTATCCTAAGAGATCTAATCTAATACCAACTCTACCCAAAAAAACTCTATAAATATAGAGCCTCCACAACCTAATTTCGCACGTCAAAATAAACCCTAGGAAAAATAGGTCAAAAAGTCCCCCTAGCCTTCTCCAAACCTAATTTTGGAGTCCTAACCCTTACCTATCATCCAAACCTTACTTTTGCTAAAAAAAACTCTTAGAAACCTTCCTAAAATATTCAGAAATCCTTCAAAAAAAATATAGAAAATACTCAGATCTAGAATAAAAAGACTTCAACTTGGAGATTAGAAATAGATCCAGTGATGGCGGAATAGTAAAGAAACTCATATAAGGACACTCTCTGCCAATACTGAGGGAACCGTCGTAATCCGCTAGGTAATTATTTTTATTTTATTTTATTTATTTTTAGGTTTATTTTGTAATGTAGTGTTATTCGGAAATAGTAGAGACCGACATTTGCCGAGCGGGATTGGTGCCTAACACCTTCCAACCCCGTAATGTGATCCCTGGACCCGTTGTTTCTTTTTCATAGATTAGTGTTATTTATTTGTTTAGAGTCATGATTAGGTTCCTAGACCTAAAAACTAGGTGGCGACTCCCAATCCATCAAATAAAAAAAAAACGGATCCGCAGCCTGCGAATCGAAGGTGCTTTCAGTTCCCAATGATGGATGAATATTCTAAAGTTTTTTGTTTATTACTTGATATGTTTCAGAAATTCGAATGAGGTATTTCAAGCAAACAAAAATTTAGAAACCACATTACTTTAGAAAAATATGATCCAAAAATATAGAAATCATCATTGTGAGACAGAAAGACGTTTTACGTGAAAAATCATTAAAAAATGACCAAATTATCAAAATACCCCTAATATCAAAACATCCTTAGAGCCTATGTTACGCTTAGAAAAATCTTTGCAACAAATAAAACAACGAATTAAAACCAAATAAATTGTTTCTCCAATTTTTACAAAATTTAACAAATTATAAAAATACCCCTTATAGGGTCCACTACCATTTCATGCCAAAAACCCATAAATGACACAAATCGATACTCCCATTAAATTCTTTATGAAAAAAATGACTTCAAAACGTAAAAGTCCTCTTTGAGAGTAAAACGGTAATTTTTCAATCTTAAAAATTTAAAATTTTGAAATTAATAATTAAAATATTAATTAACGTAAAGTGAAATTTTAATAAATTAAATTTAAAATTTTAAATCAATAAACTAAATTAATTAAGCTCACGGGCCAAATTTTAAGTGGAGGCCCACTTATTTAAGTGGGGTCCACCTGATATTTATTAAAAAATCCCTTTATCTGAGGACCCAAAGAATTAAAGATATAATTAGGGGGATTCTTAAAAAAACTAAAAAAAATATTCTTTCATTGTACGTGAAAATTAAAATCCTAATTCACTTAATCTAAAACAAACCTAGTCAAACTAAAAAACTCTCAAAAAACTCTATAAATAAAAGCTTCCACAACCCAATCTCACAAGTCAAGAAAAACCTTAGGAAAGAGAGGTTAAAAACTCTCCCCATCCTTCTCAAAACCCTAAATCTAAAGTCTCAAGTCCCTACTTAATACCCAAATCCTGTTTTTTATTCAACAAACACCCAAAAATCCTCAAAAAACACTCAGAAACCCTCAAAACACCCAAACCATTCAAAAAATACTTAGATCCAGAAAGAAAATACCTCATCTCAAAGATTGGAAGTTGATCTAGTGACAACAACAAAAGCTGGAAGACTCATATGAGGAACGCACTCTGCCAGTACTTAGGGAATCAGCCTTCACAATTATGTAAGTAAACCTTTTTTATTTGTTTTATTGTTTAGGTCATTTTTTTAGTAATGTAATTTTTCGGAAAAGTAGAGACTGACATTTGTCAGGCGGGATTGGTGCCTAACAATTTCCAATCCCGTAACGTGATCCCCGGACCTATAGTTTCTTTTTCGTAGATTAGTGTTATTTATATGTTTAAAGTCATGGTCCGATTCCTAAACTGTAAAACTAGGTGGCGACTCCCAAACACCAAAAAAACGAATCCGCCACCCGCGGAACAGGGGCGCTTTTAAGCCCTCGATGTAAAGTGCCCTAAAATCTATAAAAATTGGAATGGGCCTCAAAGCCTAAACCTTAAAAAAAAAAAATTCTTTCTTTTAATAAATGGTCCAAGGCCTTTCTTATATGGCTTATGAGCTAAAAACCTATCTCATTTACTTCATCATCACTTCTCAATCCTACCAAACCCTAATCCAATTTAACTCAACCTATTTATATGCTTACTCAACCCATCACCTAGGCCCAGTGGGTTTAAAAGCCATTACCACACCTGTTCAACCCATTACCGAAACCCAACCATCCTACCAAAGCCTAAATATTACAACCAATCACCCAAGATCATCAAAGTCAGACATATGTCACCACCTCCACTCACTTTCCTCATTCAAATATCTACCCCTATCACCTTTCTCTAAAAAATCATCTATCCACATCTCAACCCATACCTTTCTCTAACCTACCCTCATTATTATCTACAAATCCATCTTCACAAGCCATACCCACACCCTTTCTCTTTAATCAATTCATTTAAATACTTCATCTCCATACCTTTTAGCACATGTCACCATATCCTTCACCCTCTCAAAATCTAATCACATAGTCTCTTACATAATCCAATCTTCTAATCAAAACCCACTCTATTCAATTTACCTAACACTCAATCAACAAACCACCTTCTTACACCCCTATTCTCTCAATCAAACACCACTCCTCTTCACCTCACCTAACACTTTATCAAAATGAATTGAAGGATCTAACCCATTTGGATCATAAATGACCTACTTAAACCTTTTTCCACAAATGTCCTTCCACCACCCTTAATTTACACACACCCTCTCACAAATCTCACACCATTTTATCCTTTCTCATTATTTCACCCCATCTTATCCCTAACAATAAATTTCAAAATCCTATAAAATCCCCCATTTTCAACATAATTTTTTCCTCCATGCAAAACAAAACTCCCATAAGAAAAACTACTTGAACTTTCTCTCAACTCTCTTTACTATCAACTCACTACTCATTCACAACCCTTTATTCATTCTTAGGTAAACCAAGATAAATCAAAGAAGACTCATCTTTTGAAGGTTAAAAAGGTCAAATAAAAAATAATGTGGGTTTTTTGAACAAAAAAATTAACAAATAATTTTCCTTTTCTCCCTTCTACTTTCCTCTTCTATTTCTCCCATTCTCCCTATATTTGTCCACACCCCACAAAAGGTTGGAACCATAAAAGAGCCCATTTCTCAATAAAAAGGCCCTCAACGGTTTAAACTAAAATCAAAGTCACTCACATTCAAGGGCACAAATCAATTTTTTAACTTTTCTTTTTCATTTCAAAATAGATCAAATTCGATGTTACCACCGATGGTAGAGGGAGTAGGGTGCCTAACACCTTCCCTACTCCCTAATATGGACCTCCTTATCTAAATCTAGGGTGGACCAATGGACCCTATTCTTATAAGAGTCATTAATAAAAAATGATTTTCAAAAACTACTTTCCAAGTGATCATTCATATTTTTTTTACAAAAAAGAATGGTGGCGACTCCAAATCCAAAGTGGGAGAGATATTTGAAAATTAAAATCTCATGTCCATAGCTTGGCGATTCCACTAAGGATTACACTAGCGAGCCCAACCCTTTCTTCGATTCTGTCATTTTTCAAAATAAAAATATGCATTTTTTCCTTTATTCGATTTGTACTTATCTGCTAACATTTGTTATGTCTCTTTTTATTTTTTATTGTCATATGATAATGCATGTAATATTTACTTTATGATTTTTTTCTTTCTGAACAAATGATGTGTAAGATGAATACACCTTTTGACAGAAATACACATGCATATGCACTTAATAGCTCAACGCACAAACCACCCCCATCCCTTTTTTAAATCTTAGCCCTAGATGCAAGTACTCTCAAGCCCCCAAGATCATTATTTTGGGTGGCAGTGATGAGAACATCCACCCCATTCACAAACCTAAGACGTGGATACTTTGGTGTACATCGAGGTCTAAAGAATGGGTATCCAAAAAATCACCTATAAACCCGCATGCATCGAAGTGCGATTAATAGACTTAGGACACTGAAGTCTTCAAAATCAAATGTGTATCCATCCCATGTTCATGTATGATGTAATTTCTAAAGCCCATGAAAGCAAGTTATGTAGACTTAGGCCTTTTTTCCTTTTTTATTTTCTTACATATTCCTCTTGCTAAATGGGGAAATCTGCATTTTCTTTATGTTTTGCACATCATCAAAAAAAATTTTCTTTATTTATCCCAAGCTAAAAAACAGAGGCAATGTCCTCTAAAATCAAGAAAACTAAGGGCCAAGATAGGGTAGTGCCCAGAACTGAGAGTAGGAACAATTTTGGTATCCTAGAAAAGGTTTTGGTTCATACTTTATGTATGGACATAAGAAGCATGATTCAATCTGTGCTTCATGTACGAACTTGAGAAAGTTTCTTAGGTCTATACATGCAACACAGACCAGTGTGATGGCACCAAATTTCTTTTTCTTTTGTCAAAAATGAACCTTCTGGTCTGTATTCAAAGCATGAACTAGTATGAAAATACTTTGGTCTATAATTTAAATATGGACTTACAATTTTTTTTTTCATTTCTTCCCTTATGTTAGTCTTGACAACTTTTCTCTTGGGTTTTATTTTTGTTTTGCATTTTAAGACGTAAATTGTTTAAATAAATCATTTTTAAGTTTAGAGCCCACCACTTGTCACCTACTGCTCAAAATTGATCTTGGCCTAATGTGGCGCACTATCTACCTCGATCACCATCAAACTCACTATCACCCATCACCAAGGATCAATTCAAATAGGATCTATGACCCGTATCCAATCCAAATTGGGTCCACAACCCATATCCATTTCTAATCGAGTCCACAACCCATATACAATTTGAATTGGGTCCACGAACCATATCCATTTTTAGTTGGTTCTACGACCTGTATCCATTTAAACTGGGTCTACGACCCATATCCAATCTGAATTGGATTTACGACTCAAATCCATTTCGAATTGGGTCCACAACCCATTAGGTTTATGACCCAAATCCATTTTGAATCAGGTCTACGACCCATATATAATCCGTATTGGGTCTGCAACCTACATCCATTTCAAATCGGGTCCACAACTCGTATTTATTTCAAATTGGGTCCATGACCCACATCTATTTCAAACCAAGTCCACGATCTGTATCCATTTCGAAGTAGGTCTGCGACCCATACCCAATTCGAATAGGATCCACGACCCATATCCAATCTGAATTGCTTCCACGACCCACATCTATTTCAAATCGGGTCCATGACCCTTATCTATTCTAAATTGGATCCATGACCCATATCCAATCTAGATTGCGTTCATGACCCATATCCATTTCGAATCGGGCCCACGAATCATATCCATTTAGAATCGAGCCCACGACCTGTATCCATTTTGAATCAGGTCCATGATCCATATTAGACCCAAATCAGGTCTATCTTCCAATTTCGACTCGAACCATGTCCATGGTCCATGTGTGATCCAACAAGGTCAACAATCGGTTGATCAAGCCAAATGAATCCAATTATTTTTCAGCAAGTTTGATTTGAAAAAAAATATTAAAAAATTAATTTTTTTTGAAATAAAAATTCAAATGCACCAATTACAATTCTTTATTAAAGTTGGTGCCTAAGAATGATCTTGCCCTATTGATACGAGGGGAATAGACTATATCTATTCAAGGAAATGAGATGACTTAAGAGTGCCCTTGTTAAAACCTTGTGCACCATCTCTTCCCTAAGGATCTGACTGACCGATCTTGATTTTAGAGAACTGGATTGGGGGCTAACAAAAAATATGTTTTTCCAACTTGATTCATTTGTAGTAATCTATTTTTTTAAAATGTTTTTTCAACTTAGCATTGATGCTAGCCATGTGTTGATGTAATCATTTTTTTCAAATTATACCAACTATATGTTGATGTAACCATCCTCAGAAAAACACACAATCCGGTTCCGCACTGATACTAGCTTTTTGTCGGTGCCAACTTCACGTTAATATAACTTACTCTTTCAAGTGCACATAATCCAGTTCCATGCTAATGCCAACTCTGCATTGATGCCAGTCCTGTGTTGATGTAACATTATTTTCCAAAAACACGTAACCCAACCCCATACTGATGCCAATTCTGCGTTGATATTAGTCTCATGTTGATGTAACATTATTTTCAAAAAACACGTAATCCAATCTTGTGCTGATGCCAACTTGGTGTTGATGCTGGCCCCGTGTTGAGGTAACATTATTTTTCAAAAAACACATAACCCAATCCCGTGCTGATGCCATCCCAATGCTGATGTACACAATCCAGCTCCGTACCGATGCCAACTCTGTGTTTATGCCAATTTTGTGCTGATGCCAGCTCTGTGTTGATGAATCACACTTTTAAATTTATTTAGGTAAAATTAGTTTTGGGTGCCATCCTTAATAATTACAGGACCTAATAAAATATCATGCATTTTATTCTTCCTTGTAACATAATAACATGAGATCTTTGTATCTATAGGTAACCAAACAAAATAAATACAAACACTCTGAGAAACCTCCGTATTTTCTACGATCTTCATCAATTATGAACAACTCAAAGGACCCACAACTTGCCTCGACTAAACTAGTAGAGGCCAACGCAAGGATAAAAATGTTGTTGAAAACAACAAAAAGGCAGGAGAGGATGCTAATTGCCATCTTGAATAGTACTAATTTTCTATGAGCACAAACTGCTCAACACCAAGTGTCGAGATCAAACCTTTAACTCCCCGAGCAATTACATCATGGACAACAAACCACCCTACCTCCTACTGGTCAGTATATCAAGGCCCTCCACTTTACATCCCTCAAAATTGACTACCTCTAGTGATTATCCTAGAAGACGAGCTTGACTTCAAGATTGTCAAAGTCAAGAGTACTACCAACGAGAAAATGATCTCTCCAAGAGGAAAAGAGAAGAATCAAAGGCACAAATACTTTATGAGGGACCAGGTTCAAAGATCATTGTTTCTATTCCAACGCATCACTGTCGGCTAAGTTTAAATGCCCTAAATTTGATAAATGTAATGGCATCGGGTGCCCCTTGTCGTACCTAAAATTGATTGGTTTAGTTATTTTAGAGAAGTTTAACAGGGCCAACTCTTAAATGGTTATTAAGATTGGACCACTTGCTTATCAAGAATTGGTGGATCTAGCTGAAATGTTCTAGCACAACTATAGGTTTAACACATATATTGGTTTGGATCGAAATGATATGGCACGAATGACGAGAAAACATAGAGAAATAATAAAGAAATATACCCAAAAGGTAAAAGTCAACCTCTTAGGTAAGGTCAGCCATGACCGAGTAAGAAATGAACACTACGTTCATATCTACATTGGACATTCATTCTAAACCCATTTGGTGGTCATACCACATGCACTTTCTCCAATCTGGTTCAAGTAGCAGACCGGGTTGAGGATGGGATCTAAACCGATCTAATATTTGACTTTACTACCCTAGGCGCAACAACAAAGATATCGTCACAGAAGAAATCAATGTCTTTAGTCAAGAAAAGAAAAGAGACTCAAGTTAACAATGTACAACCCAGCCAACCTCTCTTTATTTAGGCACTAGTTTAGAGGCAACAAGCATCTCAAGTTCCTTAAGAACCAGTATTGCGAGCTGCCTAGGCTCCAACGCCATAGAATCCATTTTAAATGATTCTTACACAAGCTATGCTAATACAACAAACTTCACAGTTCGATCAAAACCAACAAGCAAGACCTAATAGGATCAATAAGGTATTCACCAGGCTACCAATGACATTGTTAGAACTACTTCCCACATTACTCCGAGGAGAGTACCTTACTAAATGACCATCGAACCCAGAAGTTACTAAAGGATTGGGATACAATCCCAACCTTTCTACTCGTTTCATATGGGTACACCAGGGTATTCCACCGATTAGTATTGGTAGCTTAGGCATTAGGTACAAAATTTGATTGATGGGAAGATCATCATACTAGATGATCCAACAAACCAAGCTCCACAACAAAACATTAATTAGAACCCTCTACCTACTTATAATAGAAGAGGAAATGGATCCATAGTAAACATGGTTGTAAGACAAGAATCAAACTTCAACCCTTCAGCACTGATAGCTCCCATAGGATTAGAAGTCAAAATCCACTTAACAAAAAAGTTGGCAATACCAACTGTTAACACTCTCCCTCGATACATCCTCAATTCTACCCTATTACCACTCAAGATACCTAGTCTTATTATCCATTCTAGTGGCTGACCCACAAGCTTTACTGTATAGCCTCTGCTCATAATTCCATACACATTTCCTAACCCATAGAATTCAGCCTCTCGCCCATCTCTTCACATACCATATGCTTCATCTTTAAGACCGCCACTAGTCATTCCTTACGCCTATTCAAACCCTACTCAAACTACTACCGCACCTTCATCAAAACCATCACCACCTATCCTCCACGTAAAACTTGAACCATCCTTAATAACCATACATTCCCCCAAACTCTGCTCATATAGTTCCAACCATGCAGTTTCATGAAGCTATGATGCAAGCATTGAAACTTTAGCAGTGGTAGAAACAATGAAAAAAGCTATGGTAGTAAATATTAATCACATGACCAAGACTAGGGCACGCCACAGGACATCGAAAAAGGAAATAAGGGTTGAAGAAAAAATGAAAGAAGTAATAGAAGAGAATGAGGACAATAGGAAGAAAAAAAGGAAAAATAAGATGGTTGAAGAAGACAATGCAAGGCAAGGAAGGGTTGAAAAGAAATAGGAACATAAAGCGATAGACAAAGAGGTTGCAAACTTCATAAAATTCATCTGCAAGAGTGAGTGCAATATAGTGGAATAGCTTAACAAGACCTCGACAAATATCAATATCTTGGGTCTCCTACAAAACTCAGAAGACATCAATAGGCACTTTTAAAAACCTTGGACGAGTCGAATGTATCAGTAACTATTTTACCTACAACTAGAGTAGACAGTAGGACAAATCATGACTTCTGAACCTGATTGCCTTCACAGAAAGTGAACTTATTTAAGAGGGATGTGGAAACATTGAACCACTAAACATCATGGTCATGTGTAAAGGCATGATGGTCGCTAGAGTTTTAATCGATAATGGCTCGGCCTTAAATGTTTGTCCTTTAAAGACTTTCTACAAGTTGAATGCAGATTGGTCCATGTCAAGCCCAACAACAAGGTTGTCTGAGGATTCGACAGATTAAGAAGGGACTCCCTCGAGGAAATTGATTTGCCAGTAACTATCAACCCTTGTACTTTTGAAATCACCTTTACAATCATGGACATACCAACAATGTTTAATCTACAGTTAGGGAGGCCATAGATTCATATTACAAAGATAGTATCGTCTTCTTTACACCAGAGGGTCAAATTCATAATAGGGCAAAAGATTATACTAGTTCTAATAGAGAACCTAATCCCAATTGGTTGAACCCTGGATGTACCATTCATAGACATGAAAATGACCAAAGACAAGGCAATGTACCACTCTTACCAGTTCACTACTATCAACCAGGTCAAGAAAGGAAATGAAAAGGTAAGAGCAAAATTTTCAAAGGCAAAACTAATGATTGGAATAATAAAGAAGGAAGCTAGCTACCGACTTAAGTGTTTAGGTCCAGGATGAAAAGCTAGAATCACCCTGATCATTGCAAATAAGCACACTCCTTACTTTGGTCTCGATTTTAGACCTACAAAGAAGGACATTGCTAACATGAACGACAAGAAAAGGGAACTTCGATTAATAAGAAGACATAACTAAGAGCCAAATGTCTGGAACCTGGGCTAGGTACCTCATATCAACATTAGTTTCCCAATGTCGCAAGTTAGATCGGACAACCTATCAGAACAACTACCACCAAAGCCAATAAGGAAGCTAAGGAATGTAAGTCTCAAACCAAAATGTGTGCAAAAAGTTTCAATTGTTGAGCTTCAGCCCTCCTTCGTTGATGGCATTGATATTCTATTCATCGGAGATTCCAACGAGAATTCACAAGACACAACAAAAGAGCCCGTTGAAGTGAAAGTTGCCACGAGCAAGGAGAATGATTCACCATTTTCAAATAACATCAACTGGGCATCAATCACTATTCCACCCAACCTGGGGGGAGCTAAGTTCGATTTAACAACTGTCAATCGAAAGTAATGGTCATCTCAGAATCGTCAGAACAACTACCTTCTCACCTCATCTACCCCATAAATGATGCAGAGACTCCAAACAATTAGGAAGAGTTTCCTATCACCCTTGAGGCTGTTGAAGCCTAAAATAAACGTTGTTACAAAAATTTAATTCACCCGAGGATGATAAGGAGTCCACGTTTTTGGGAAAAGACTATTGTGAAGGCTCCCTATCTTTACAAATGAATTTGCATGATTGCTTTTTTTTTTTTAAATGTCCGAAAAATAGCACCCAAAAATCAAAAAAGTAAAAAACTCTTCAAGAAACAAAAAAAATCAACAAACCTTCAAAATCTCAAAGAAATAAATATTTATAAAAAATTAAAAAAAAAGTTTTCTCAAATTTTAAGGGATTTGTCTCAATCAAATGAACCTTTGGACAGAATAAAATATGAAAGGGACGAGTATGACTTTAATCTCATGGGAATTGAAGAAGAGTTAGGAATATCCTCCTAAGGAAATCAAAGACATTCTAGGACGACATGAAAAATGTGTTCAACCAAGCACTGAGGATACAAATTTGGCTAATCTCGCCACTAAAGCTGACTCACGAAGTGTAAAAATCAAAGCCTTGTTAACACCTTAGTAGAAAGAAAAAATGATCGAACTACTTCATGACTATCAAGACATCTTCGCCTGGTCCTACAGAGATATGCTCGACTTAGACATAGATTTCGTCATTCTCAAACTACCTATCACTCCCGAGAACAAGCCAATCAAACAAAAGTTAAGAAGACTCAAGCCAGAATGGACACTCAAGGTTAAAGATGAAGTGATGAAACAGTTTCAAACAGGTTTCCTCGTAGTATCTACATACCCTGAATGACTAGCCAATATCATTTCGATATCGAAGAAAGATGGAAAAGTACGGATGTGCGTCAACTATCAGGATTTGAACAAAACTAGTCCTAAAGATGAGTTTTCACTATCTCACATCGACAGTCTAGGCGATAGTATTGGGGCATGGCATGTTCTCATTCATAGATGGTTTTTACAACTACAATTATTACAAAGTATGTTCGATTAGACTGTTGATGCGAGGTAGTGAAAATTCATGCCATTCGGGCTCAAGAACGTTGGGACAACCTATAAACATGCAATTATGGCTATTATTCCATGACATGATCCAAAAGTAAATGGAGGTTTATGTAAATGACATGATCGCTAAGTCTAGCTTGGAGAAAGACCATTTGATAAACTTGAGAAAGTTATTTGATTGACTAAAAGAGTACAGTCTGAGGTTCAACCAAGCCAAAAGCATTTTTGGAGCAACGTTAGGCAAGCTGTTAGGTTTCATCGTTAGTAGAAGAGGCATTATGATAGATCCAGCAAAGACTAAATATATTCTTGAAATGAAAATATCGGTATCAAAAAAAGGACGTTAGCATTTCTGGGTAGAATATAGTATATCAACAGATTCATCGCACAACTTACACTTATTTGTGAACTAGTCTTTAAACTGCTTAGAAAATATGTATTGAAAGCATAGAATGAGGATTGTCAAGAAGCTTTTAGCAAGATAAAGAAATATCTACTCAACCTTTCAGTCTTGGTTCCTCCCACGCTAGGGTGATCTCTACTAATGTATATCTCAGTATAAGGAATGTCTATGGGCTATTTACTAGGACAACACGATGAGTCAAGTTGAAAAGAGCAAGCCATTTACTACCTTACTAAGAAGTTCATCGATTATGAGGCAAAGTACTCAGAACTCGAAAAGACTTATTGCACACTGGTCTAGACATCTCAACGACTATGCCATTACCTCCTCAGCTATTCAACTATGATCATCGCTCAGATGGACCCTCTTAAATATCTTTTCGAGAAGCCAGCACTAACAGGTCGCACCATGAAATGATAATTGTTGTTATTTGAGTTTGACATAAGATATGTCACTCAAAAAGCCATTAAGGGATAAACTATTATCGACCACTTAGTTGAGCACCCATTACTTGATTATGAGCCATTAAGGATGAATTTTCCGGATGAAGTCTTCCTGTTGATTGAAGTTGAAGATAATGATGAAGAGTAAGGTTGGAAGATGTACTTCGACGGAGCTTCAAATCAGAAAGGAAATAGAATAGGGGTAATTTTGATCAAACTTGATAGGTCTCATATTCCAATCATCATTTGACTGAAATTCCAATGTTCCAACAACCAAGCAGAGTATGAAATTTGTATCTCCAGTTTGAAGACATCAATTGACTTGGAGGTGGATGAAATTGATGTATTCGGGGATTCAAGTCAAGTGATCTATCATACAACCGAAAAATGGAAGACTCAAGAATAAATATTAGTCTCTTAACATGAATACCTTGAAGAACTAAGCTCAATCTTCACCAAGATCTCATTCACGTATACGTCTCAAGTCAAAAATTAGTTTGCAAATGTACTAGCCATGCTTGTTTCTTTAATCAGTATCTCAAAAAACCTAGTCATCAATCCTATCAAAATTTGCCTCCAAGACGAACCAGCTTATTATTTACCAGTGGATATAACAAAGCCTGAGGAGAAACCATGGTACTCAGACATCAAGGCATACTTAGAAAATTGAGCCCTCCTATCAATTATGACAATAAATTAATGAAGAACCATCCAAAGATTCGTAGGTCAATTCTTTTTAAGTAACGAGACTTTGCTTAAAAATCACATCACGAAATTTTCATTCGTTGCATCGTAGAAGTAGAGGCTAAACAATTGATTGAGACTGTATATGGGGGAATCTACATACCTCACATGAATGGTCACATGCTTGCCAAGAAGTTCATGAGAATGGGATACTATTGGATGACAATGGAAAGTGATTGCTATCAGCACATTCGTAAATACCATCTTTACTAAATCTATAACAATAAGATCAACGCTCCACCTTTGAAATTACACAGTATGACTACCCCTTGGCCTTTCTCACTCTAGGGCATGGACGTCATTGCACATATTTTGCCAAAAATTTTGAACGGACATCATTTTATCTTGGTTGTTATTGATTACTTTATAAAGTAGGTAGAAGTAGCCTTTTATGCCAATGTTACAAAAAGTAACATGATGAAATTCTTTAAAAACAATATTGTTTGTCGGTATGGTCTTCTTAGAGAAATAATAACCAATAATGCCAAAAATCTCAAGAATAGAAACATGGCAAAAATGTGCGAAGACTTCCAAATCACATATCACAACTCTGTACCTTATAGACCCAAAATGAATGGAGCAGTTGAAACTACTAACAAGAACATCAAAAGAATCATCGAGAAAATCGTAGTCATCTACAAGAATTGACTCAACATGCTGTCTTTCACTTTCCACGCCTATCGAACTTCATTTCGAACCTCAATAGGGCAACTCTGTATTCGTTGGTGTATAGAATGGAAGCAGTGTTACTCGTCGAGGTTGAGATTCTCTTTCTCCAGATCTTAAAAGAAGCATAATTGGATGAAACAGAATGGGTTCAGGCTCAGGTCAATCAATTGAATCTGATAGAAGAGAAACGTCTTGCAACTATTTGTCATGGGAAAATTTACCAATGATGAATCGTCCGTGCTTACAACAAAAAATTCAAACCTCAAAGTTTCTCACCAGGAAACCTTGTCTTAAAAGAAATTCTATCTATCAAAGAAGATGGTAGAGAAAAATTTTGACTAAACTACGAGGGACTATTCATCGTGCAGAAGGTAATGACAAGATGAGCTCTGATTCTTATAAAAATGGACGGACAAGTTTTTCCTTAACCGATCAATGCTTACACTATTAAGAAATACTATGCCTGAGATCTGACCCTGAAATGATGAAAGGCCATCTTTGCTACCTAAAGATAACTATACAACTATAGTAAATCTTTTCAAGGTATCACGTTCATTTCTTAACCTAAGACTAGGGCAAGTCAATGTTAAAAAAATAAGAAGAGAAAATAAAAAAATCAAAGTACTCCTAGCCCGCATGAGGAAAAATTGTGAACTACTAAAAATACAAAAAAATCAAAAAAATCAAAAACTCAAGCATTTGATTTTGAGCTTGACCCAAATTTTAGCTTAAACAAGTTCGAGGGATGTTAGGAAGAGACATAGATTAAATTTTTGAAAACAAAATAAACAAACCCCATGTCTAATACACTCTAGACAGACTTAGACCTTAACTTTTTGTATTTTTCCACTACCATTAACTTAAGCCAATGTTTTGTCCTACCAAAAGTCCTTTCAAATCAGGAAATATTCTAAGGTATCACAATGACATTGGCAGCACTACACGAAAATACTAATGATCTTGCAGATTGATTTGGACGTCAAGTCTTATTAGTCGTTGGAAGATTTGGGAGGGGAATCCAGATCAAATATTTGAAAAAAGAGAGCATCATGAAGCATAGAGTAGTTGACCTCGCGATTCAACTTGAGTTATTGAAAAATGAGAAATCGTCGACAAACTCGAGAAAAAAATGTAGATCGATTACTCAAAAAAGAGTATCACTATAAAAGTAAAGTTTCGATGTCGCAACTCAACTTGAATCACCAAGTCAAAAAGGCACAAACTCCAAGTAAGAATTGTAATGCAAAAAATTCAAAAAAATACAAGCATAGCCTAAAAGGGCATAGTAAAAACCCAAAAGGGCACTGTGAGTAAAAAAATCAGACTATGGTAAGATCAAAGCCTCCAGCACCATGAAAACCTGAAAGGACGTTGATACGCAAAAATATAAAAATCAGGTCTGGTGAAAATCGTAACTGACACCAGGGGCAATAAAGGAAAATAAAAAATAAAAAAAATAAAATGAACTCTTGGCTCACATGAGTATAAACTGTAAACGACAAAAAATTTCTTGAAATCCCATGTATTGTGCTTAATTGATATTCACCCTATACTAGGGATGATTCTATAGGAGTCAAAGAGCTACTGACATCTATATCATCGATTGTTGGCAAAAGCATAGAAATCATCGAAGTACCAAAGGTTTTTCAAAAAGTTTTTTATATTATGTATCTACAATATTTATTCAACAAAGACAAATCATAAAAATTCAAAAATTTTCAAAACTACTATTTTGGCCAATGAGAAAAAATACAACACTTAGTCAAACTTCATGTTTTCAAAGGAATAGATACAACTAAAGCCAAGTAAGTAAAAATTTATTTTATTTTCATTTCAAATTCTTAAAATTTTCACATTACATTTTTGCTAACAAAAAAATACAAAAAATATATAGTGCCAATCATGCATCTCGACGAGAAATGAAAAAATAATCAAGTCTTTCCTCAAACACATGAATTCGGGTAGCTTGCCCCGCCATTACCACCTCAATGTTTGAAGCGTTATAGCTCACCAGGTAAAACGCAAAAGCATGGAAACAGAGACCGTGAGCAAGTCTTTCCCACAGATCATCAATCTCAGCTCTCAAAATAAAAGATTCATCACTCCGTAAGGATTCAAGTCGAGCTATTTGGGTCTTCAACTCATTCTCAGAATGCAGCCAAAGCATCTCAACCCATTTGTGACATACTCTCATCTCCTCCAATCAATCATGGTGGTCAAAGAAACGAGAACAAGATCTTACTTGAATCGAAGGCACGATACTAGCCTTCTCACAAATCTATTGTTGTATCCAAAATCGATAATTCAAAAAAGAAAAGCCAGAAAATATATGGTGGTTAAGAGACTACGTTCTTCCAAGCTTTCTCTAGCTGATCATGTAATTTTCACGAGAGAGGAGAATGAGAAAAGGACCCAACCAATTCACTAAAATCTTCATGAGTCACTATGCCCTGATCTTCGTCAAATTGCCTCAACACATGAAGAGGGATATAATGAGTAGCCCCAATCAAACTGATCAATATGGCAAAACTACTCTATGAAAAAGAAAAAACAGGCGAAACCGAAGGTTAGAAGGTACTTAACTAATGCACCTTGTCATTAGGCATATTTTGCAAACCTTCGAACCAATTCAATTTGTCATTAGAACAGACAAGAACTTATCCCTTGTTTATCAAAACCATTAAATCAGCATGAATATTGAAAGAATGGCTAATGGTCGTGATCAAAGTCAAATGATCAAAGAACTAAAGTTGCACAAAAAGGAAAGTCAATTCAAATCACAATGTTTCAAAAAAAAAAAAGAATAGCATTTTTACAAAAATCGAATTCAAATTGCCCAAGAATCATTAGAAAACTCTTGTTTCAAAGTTCTTATACCAAACTATCACAAATCTGAGATTTCAAATGAGCTTTGCACCACGAGGTCGAGAAAATCAAAAGGCTAACCCTGTCAGACCCCATGCTTGGGTAACTATTTTTTGTTATCAAATCCATCAAACCTAATTGGTGTTTTCAAAACTTGTTTAAGCAAAATTGTCAAGCTTGTACAAATAAGGATTTCGTCTATTCTTTGCACGTAATTCCTGCAAAGGTGGGTAGTTGTAAACACCTAAATTTGGATGGGTCCTCGATGCAAAATATCTCAATATCCATAAAAATTAGAATAGGCCTCAAAGCCCAAACCTTCAAAAGAATTTTTTTTTAAAACAAATGGCTTAATGTCCTTCCTATATGGCCCATGGGCCAGAAACATACATCCTCTACTTCATCATCTCTTCTCAACCCTACCCAACCCGAGTCCAACTCAACTCAACCCATTTCTATGCTTACTTAACCCATGACTTAGGCCTATTGAACTTAAAACCCATTACCACACTTATTCAATCCACTACCCAAACAACATACCCTAGCCCAAAAATCACAATCAATCACCTAAGATCATCAAAGTGAGACACATGTCACCACCTCAACTTACCTCCTTCATTCAAATACCTACCCCCATCACATTTCTTTAAAAAATCATCTACCCACATCTCATCCCACACCTTTTTCTAAGCTACCCTCATCATTCTTTACAAATTCATCCTTACAAGCCATATCCACACTCTTTCTCTTTAATCAACTTATCTAAACAATTCATTTCCACACCTTTTGGACACATGTCAGCACATTCTTCACCCTCCCAAAATCTAATCACCTAATCCCTTACACAACCTATTCTTTTAATCAAAATTGACTCCATTTAACTCACTTTACACTCAATAAACATACCACCCTCTTACACCCCCATTTTCTCGATCAAACACCACTTATCTTCACCTTACCTAATAGTCCACTCAAATGGGATAAAGGATCCAACCCATTTGGGTTACAAATGACCCTTTTAAACCTCCTTCCATAAATACTCTTCCACCACCCTCAATTTACACACCCCTCTCTCACAAACCTCACATCATTCTACCCTTTCTCATCATTTCACCCCATCCTATCCCTAAAAATAAATCCCAAAATCTTATAAAACCCCCCATAGTCAAAAAAAATTCCTTTTCTTATGCAAAAAATAACCCCAACAAGAAAAAATACTTGAACTCTCTCAACTCTTTTTACTTTCAACTCACTACTCACTCTCAACCCTCTATTCACTCTCATCTAAACTAAGACAAGTCAAATAAGAATCATCTTTTGAAGGTCAAATAATGTCAAATCAATAACAAGGTGGGTTTTTTTGGATAAAAAGATGAATAAATAATTCTCCTTATCTCCCTTATATTTCTCCTATTTTACTTCTTTCATTCTTCTTACACTTGTGCACACACCACAAAAGGTTGGAACCACATAAAGGCCCATTTCTCAATAAGGAGGCCCTCAACAGTTTAAGTCAAAATCAAAGTCCCTCGCACTTGAGGGCACAAATCAGTTTTTTCCAATTTTTTTTCTTCAAAATAGATCGAATCCGAGGTTATCACTGATGATGGAGGGAATGGGGTGCCTAACACCTTCCCTATTCCCTAATATGGACCTCCTTACCTAGATTTGGGGTGAACCAATGCACCCTATCTATATGAGAGTCACTAATAAAAAATGATTTTCAAAAACTAATTTTTAGGTGACCATTCACACCTTTTTGTATAAAAAAATTGGTGGTGACTCCAAACCCAAAGTGAGAGATATATTTGAAAACAAAAATCTCATGTTCACACTTTCTATAGATTCCAAAATCATTAAGTTTCAATTATAAATAATTCAAAGATGAATTTTTGAAGTTCATTACCGTAATTCTCAATTCTGATAAATAAAAGGAATCTCAATATTCTACTAAGTTTTAAGGAAATAAAAACATGAATTTTATAAAATGTAATATTCTTAGATAGTGAGTAATTGAATCTTCTTATGTAATTGCTATAATGTTTCAAAAAATGATTTTAAATTGATCGAGTTATGAATTTTTGAGTGAAGGTGTGTCAAATATATATATCGTTGAAACGTTGGATATTTCATTGTCTTGAATAATTCGTATACAGTGTATTAGTCTTTAAAATTTTCCCATTCAACCCCCAAGGTTCAGATTTGTGAAATGGACCATTGATAATGGGTTGGGTCATGAGTCTCGAGTTTTGGGGTGTGACATAATTGGTTCCCAGGATGTGGGCTAAAGATTTATGGGCTACTCGACCTGAGAAGAGTGACATGCAAATAAAAAATAAAAAATAAAATCAAGGAGTGTAAAGTTTGGTAAAGTTACACAACTCCTTTAATATTGGTCCACAATCTATTGTATCTATATCAAACTTCACTGCTTGTTTGGCACCTAAGGCATGACGATCAATGGATTGGATCAGACCTGGAATCCAATCCATTCCAATTTGATAACTTTTAATATAATATTTTGATTTTAATAAGGATTGGGTCCCATATCTTGTCGAATTGATTTTGGATCAACCATGTCTTGAATAAAATGTGAAAAAGTATAAAATTACATTGGATGTGTTGTTTAAATATATGAAATTAATCTAGATTTTGTATAGAAAACTCAGTTTGTCCCGATCTAGAGCCAATTAAATTTTCATCGGATCAGGTTTGGATCCTAATATTAAGATCCAATAAAAATATGATCTAATGCTTATTGAATCAGTTCTTGGTCCGATCCAATCCTCATGGGATTGGTACAAGTTTGGTCCAGATCTGATCTGGACCTTATAGGTCGGATTGGCATGCAACCTAGCCCATAAGATATCTAGGTTTGAACTTTGGATAATATAAACAATCGCAATTCAAAATTTTGCTATTCTAAGCCAGTTCTAATATATTAGAGGGCCAAGTTCGGATTTTAGGTTCATACCATTGAAAACCTGAATGATCCCTGACCTACTTTGAATGGTCTAGATCTGAAATCAATTCGCCTTTGGTTATAATCAAAGGCTTAGATTACTTCGCATTTCTCATCAATTACCTAAAATCTTATAAAACCTCTTCCCTCACATAGAGGGCTCAAAAGAAAAGGAAATTTTAGGTATTCCAAGCAACAAAAAACTCTGCCAAAACAACTCTCTTTTAACATTACACATTTTGTACTTTTTTGGATTCTACAAAATGCATATCTACACATGGGCTTTAACTTATGGTTCGGCTTAGGTATTGATCTATATACTAAAACATAATTGGATTGCTACAGTTAAAGGGGATAAAACTTTGTGTGGGACCTACTTTAATCACTTAATGGTTTATTCTCTTTAACCCTTCAACTTTATTTTCATCCCTCTATCTTTATTATATTCTTTTTTACTCTTTCAATTCATTTTATTATTTTTCATCTTTTAGCTCTTAACCTCAAAAAAAAAAAATTAACCCTGAACTTTATTTTTTCTACTCTAGTATACATATATGTTACAAACGTAAAATTACAAAAACATTAGACTCACTAAAAAACACAAGAGATTGTAGAGGCTTTGTCGTTGATTTACCTTGAACAACTCAAACCTTCTTGATGGGTCCTCCTTCCTCATGAACATGTTGGGGGTACCTTGTGGTACCTATCAAATACACTCCAACACTCAAGTTAGAGCTGAAGTTGCAGAGAATAATAAATAAAGCTCTTCCTTTAAAACCTGCCCCAAAGTCCCATCCTTCGAGATCTTTTTTCCTATTTATAAGTTCTCTCCTTTCCTCAATTGCTTATTCTAATATGACGTTCCTTTTCCTGTTCCTGAGGATTTGTATTTATTTTCTTCTAAGTCCTTCGGGTGACTAAAGGAAAGATCCTATAAAATAAAAACAAAATCTCTCTATTAGGGAAGATTGTGATTGATACGATCAATCCTTCCTAAAATCTCGAGATACTTTTTTAAACGAACATAACATGACAGTTAGTTTGGTTATGTTGCTCAGTTCTACCCCTCTTTACCTAAGAACAAATAGATTGTTTGCTCATTCAATTGAACCGTGCCGAATGGAGTTGCTGAGCTTCACATGTACCATAAGTTTGGGCCATGTTGGATAAACTCCATCATCGAGCCTCTTTTAGATCTAGACATGTATAGGGCCTAGATTTAAATCTAGATTTACCTTTATAGTGATGGTGTGCATATGACGGTCCATAAAGAAATGAACAAAAGTTTTCCTTGAACCTATGGTTTTGATATTATTAGGCCCAAACCAACTCACTATATTGACATGTAATTTGAATTTGATCTATGCCTAGACCCAAAAAAAAACTTTTCAATAAATGGGTTCGATTACGCCAATGTGGACTAAATCGAATACCCAAACTTCATTGGATCAGGTAGGATTCAACCCACATGGACCAAACCTAAAACTTGATCACATTGAATTAGGTTCAGCCCATATGGGCCAACCCAATCCTATTCACATTACGGATTTTCTCCACTTCTTCCCATGTTGTTTTACGAGTTTTATTATATATGGGGATCAAGACCCCATTGTGCCTACATCATGTTTGTGTGATGTGGATTTCAACAATCCTTCTTTTGGACCTTTATATTGAAAAAAAAACAAATTGATTTTCCATTTTATCGTCATAAACATATAGATCAATTATTCTCGATTGTATTTCTGAACATGGTGAAAAATCAATTCTTTTAATTCGATCCATAATCTTAATCCATGTCTAAAATATAGATAAGACTAATTGATGAGTGTCTCAAAACATTGAATTATACGCACATTTTTTCAAACATTTAACTTTATTTTTGTTACTATTTATCCGTATTAAGGTAATAATCATGATAAGCCTCAAAACATTATGTTGCATATTAATTAGGCTTAATTATATATAAATAAATTCATTTAGTAGAAAAATCTAATTACGTGTGTTCTTTGTGTAGAAAATCAATATTTTAAAATCAAAATCTCAAGACAAAAATATTTGGGCCCACTTTGGAATGCCCTAATCCTTAACTCATGTTCTCATCTTTTATCTTTTTGTACAAAGAAAAGTGGAGGCTACTTTTAGACCTTTCTACACACATTTTTTTTTATATAAATAGAGTTTCAATATCTAAAGGTTCTCCTCCTTTCCCTTTTGATTCTCTTATCCAAGACTCCTTTAATCTAAGACTCTTAGTCTATTCTCTTATTTTTTTTTGTATTTTTATCTTCTAGTTATTTTCTTTTAGATAAATAGTCTTGTAAGAAGTAGAAGAAGAAGAATTTGTAAGTTTCTCCATGAAATAAAGAAAATTTCTTTCATCTCTTATCTTTTCTTTCTTGCAATGATATTAGGATAAGCTCCCCTCTATTGGAGAGTGGAAAAGCCTATAGTAAGTTCTTATGTTGTTTCTAATTTCATGCATTTCTTTTAATTAAAATACTTATGAGGACTTTTTAAAATTTCTAGCACCTTTTATTTTTAATATAGATACTTTATGCTTAGATTAGATCAAGATAAAGTATACTTAAACTAGATAATCGGTAGTAAAAAAATTTTAAAGAATTCTACTTTGTTTATGTCTCTCATGTGATTCATTTGCTAAACTTTTCGATCTAAGGAGCTAACACCAAACCCTTATGATTAAGTTATAAAAAGACTAGAGATTAGAAATTACTCATCAACATGTTCAAGGTAGATCCACCTTCAATGGTGCTTTAATTTCATAAGTTAACTTATTTTTAATTTCATTTACTTTAGTTCATTTTCTAGCAATTTTACATTTTCATATAAGTTCAAAAATACAAAGAAAAATAGTTTTAATTCCTTTTAATTAATTTGAATTTTATCCTCTTAGCTTAACTCTACTCCTCCTTTCTCTTGGGTTCGATTCCCTACTTACCCTACAAGTAAAGTAAATTAAGATTAATATTAACTCCGGTGAGAAGAACAATAATAGTCTCATCAGAATTTTGAGGATGCTGCCGGGGAAAGATAATGGTAGTTGTGATAAGTTTTGATTTAAAATTCATTTCTTTCATTTTTATTTTTTATTTTGATTTCTTTCTGTAAGTTCAAGTGTTCTTGAGGTTTTAAGAGAGAAAAAAGAAGAAAAAAACATTGAAAAAAGAAAAAAAAAAGTCATTCCCGTTTGTTTTTTCACCTTAGACAGCAGAACTTAAACTGACTGTAACTTTCTACTTCGATCTTTGATTAACTATTATAGTATATCGATTTAGGGTAAAACGAAATTTTTTATAAAATGCGACAAAGTCAATAAAATTTTAGTAAGTCAGATTCTGTTTACTATCATTTTTGTTAACATTTATGTTTTGCTCCTTGTAGGTGAACATTTGTTTCTTCTTTCCTTTCAATTTTCTTTAATCTTTGGTTAGGTTTATTTTTTTTTGTTTTAGAAACTCTTGTATAGGATTCCTTGTAATTTTTTTTTAATTATCCAAGAAGGCTTGGATTGTAATAGACTAAGGAAGGACGACGGGTAGACAATACCGTCACGGCTCCTTAGGTCCGCATACTAAAATTGGAGTTGGTGACCTAAATCGACTCAAACCATCTTCACCCTATTTAACACGGGAGGTAATCTCCAAACACCTACGTCTCTCCACGTTAGTGGGTTACTCCTTGCCTTTGTGTGTTATTTTTCCAATTTGCACACACTTGAAATAGTTAATTAAGTAGTAAAGAGCACCCCTCTCCTAGGGATAACATGATAAGATAAGGATTGGAAGTCATTACCAATTCCTTGCTCTAATTAGGATAATCAACTCACTAGTTATCTAATCAAATTAAATAAAATCAATTAGATTTGACTATAGGGCCCACGAGCTCAACAGGAGAAATTTTGTTTTAAGTTATGCCAAATGCGCTTCTTGGTCATCTTTTGTATCTAGTAAGATCTTGCCCTTTGAGGGGATAGATTCAGTTTATTCAAGAAAGGAAGGTGATTTAAGAGTGTCCTCGTTTATGCATTGTACACCACCTCTGATCTGGAAATCCGAATGATTCAAAATTGACTTTATAGAAATCGAGCTGGAAGGCTAGTTGTGTTATTTCTACCCAATTAGGAGCTGTCTAGCTTTAGGCAACCTATTTAGGTCCAGTCTTTTTTTTTCATAATTGTTTGATCGATTGTGTGATTTCCATTATCATTGAGTTTAGTAGAGAATTTTGGATACCATGCGTCCTATGTGATAATTATGGTCATCTTTCTAATGTTGTCCGAGTCTACTTATGTTTCGTGCTACGCAAGCCAATATGCATCATTCTCAAAATTCTTATTGGATGTTGACACCTAATTCGTTCGACCAACCATACCACATAGATAATTGATTTCCCTCGGATACCATACCGTGTCAAAATGAGTTCACTCAAGGTAGTCAGTTTGGTAACTATGAAGATTTTTATATACACGACATCTTAAAGATGAATCCAACCATAATTTCCCAACAATCCTATGATTCTCAATATTTTTCCAAATATAAAGCTATAGAACCATAGTCAACATTCAATGACTCATTTTTGTCCTCTCCTCCAACTTTATCATTAGAGTCCTTGATGACTGAGTTGTTAAATCAACAACAACATCTCCATCAACAACAATAGGACATAGGTTAAGCCTTAGCCAGCATAGGAACTCAATTGAGTCACCTAGCACTATCTTTAGAAGAAGGAAATTTTGATAAATTCGAAAATGAGGATATCTCCATCCCAAAAAATTCACCATTCTTTCAAAATAACCTTAGTGACAAGTTCTACTCTTTTGAAGATTTTGATGATTGTCTATCAATAATTGATAATCCTTTCTCAATTGAAATTCAAATTCAAATCAATGAGGTTACAGTTCCAACTGAAGCAATGATGGAAGTCCAACTAGGTCAACTTACTGTGCCCTTAGAAAAAAAAGAGAATGGTCAATTTTCAAATAAGATAACCCTCTAGAGCCAACCAATGTTTCAAATTCCCAATGAGCTAATAAATTGTACAAATTTGGCTAAGAAAATTGATCCACCATAAGAGGAAACTGTTATTCAGGAAGAACCAAAGATGAACTTTAATTTGTTAGTCACACCAATTTTGACCACTATTGATCTAACTTTGTACCCCATCCAGCCTATCCTTTCAGAAGATTGTAAAGACCCTACTTGTCTTATAACTTCCATTCTCTTAGGAAATACGATAGTTAAGAACTGTTTCGAAAAGGTGATAACACTAAGAACTGAGAATACATGAGGGATGTTGATCATTTTAAAAAATTATTTCATATCTCAACGATGATCAAAATCTGTCTACTTATCATTTGGGGTGGGAAATCGATTGTCATGTCTATCAAATTAGATGTTAAGAAAATTCCTAAAAATCAGACCTTTTGATAGGTCCTGCTAAAGACATTAAACTTAGCATTGCTTAGGAGGCAACCAATGTGTTTTTTATTTTAATAAGTAGTGTAGTTAGAAAATAAACTTTCTCAAATAAATAAATAAATAAAAACTCCAACCCTAATCCTTTTCTTACTCTCTTCTTCTTCACGACAACTCTAAACCAAACCAATCAATCAGCGATATTAGGACTGCAGACTGGTCAGCAATTGTTGATTGAGTAATAAAGATAGATGTTGGCCTATATTGAGGAGAAGAAGGTACAAGTCATTGAAAGTTCGGATCTAGATTATGATGGGTTTCATTATTAGATTAGAACAATTTTAGGTTGTTTCTTAATTCTTAGGTAGGATTTTATTTATGCAAAACTATTGCAGAAATTATAATTTTTATAACTTTCAATTTTTTCATATCAGTTGTAACAAGATTTTGCACATTAATGCCCAATCCGTTTCAGGTGTGATCTAACATTTTTCTCTCTTTTCTTACGGCGTGTATATTGATGACAATATTTCATTTAGGTTTGGGGGTATTAGATTAACTCACAAGTACATTGCATATCATTTTAGTTTAGTTTCATATTTCATTCTAGTTTAATTTTATGTTTTACAAAAAAAAATTCAAAAATATTTAACACTTTCAAAATATTTTCTTCAAAATCTTTGTATGTACTTTTTACATATGAATTTCAAATATCTGGCTCATGTCTTAACATTTAATTATAAGTTCTTTTTGGTTGTTCCTCATTAAGAAAATCATAAAAAAATTACTTTGAAAAATTTACTTTTGATTGAGCAATTGGAAAAAAAAACTAGAATTGACTATCTTCTTTGTTTAGAGTGTTAGGGGAAACCTAATTTAGTGAACTATGACTTCGTTGTCATTTGGTTAGTTGATTAGAAGAAAAATAGAATTAGGGTTAATATGACTTGGACAGTAACCATACGATTAGACTGGATACCTTGAAAAAGGCTACCTATTTTTTATAAAAAGAACACCAGAAAATAGTGAAGTACGGAAAAATTGAGAAAATAAAAAGCAGAAGATGTGAAAAAAAAAATCAAAATAAAATCAAAAGGTTAGAACTGAAAAAGTACAAAAATGAAAAGAGTCCAATGAGATCAATTAGTTTAGTAGGGTGAAAGTTGTCAATGGTAAAAATGTGAGTAAACTGGAATATCACAGATAAAGCCCCTTAGAGGTATTAAAGTGAACATCCACACTTCTCACAATCTCAAACATGATGTTTAGTTTCAACTTAAAACTTCGGTAGAACTGACCATTCTTAGCAATTAGGAGGTGAAATCTTGTTCCTAGAAAATATGTTATTTTAAAAAGAAAATATTCAAAAAAATCGCACAAGCACTCAAGTTATCTTTGAAATTTTTTAAAATGAGGAATAAAAACTTAGAACTTTGTTTAAACGTAAATGACCTTTGACTGATTTGTGACATACCATTATGTTTGCCTTACAACCAACCCCCACAAAATTCTATTTTCTGATTTTATTTTTGATGGGTATAATACATTTAAATGAAACGTGTCGGATTTGAAACAAAAGTGAAAGTCGAGGACTAAAGTTTCAATGAATTCTAGCTCCTAAATCATACTACCTAGTACAATCGGAACTATTTTCAAGCCAACTACGCCTATTTGAGTCAACAGTATGAGAAGTCAAGTCAAATTCAAATGAATCACTCGCAAACTTCACATGGGTATCAATTGGTACACAATTCTTTAAAACCCGAATCACAATAAATATAGTGTAGTAAATAAAATTATGTAAAAGACTAAATTTTCTTTAGCATTCTAGAATAAAATCAAATTCAATTTGAACTTCGATCACCTTGAAGAGCAGAGTCAAGCAATGATGCAAATAACGCAAATGTTGATTCTACACCATCTGTCACTGACGCTTCATCTTCACTCTTGAATGATTTTAGCGACGGGCTTCCTATTCTTCGAATCGAATCAACCACACCATCGTCAACGGAAGATCACCTTTTGAGTGGCTTAGCTGGTGTTCCTTCCAACCCATTGGATTCCAAATTCTCGACCTCTTGTTTGATTTCTTCGAGAAAAAGTGATGCATTTGGTCTTATATAAATGTTTCGTCCATCATAAAAGAGCTTCGAAGATGAATTTTTTTGGTGAGGCGAAATGTTTGAAGCAAAATGTTGTTTCCTGCACATTAGGTCTTCTGGATCAAAATAGCTTGGAGAGGTCTCCATGTCTACTTCCATGAAGACGATTATGGCAAGATCGAAATCCTAGAATGGCTTTAACCCTTGAAGGTTAAGCACGGGAAGGACGACTACCTACTGAGGTTTAAATCCTAATGTTCTTGAAAGGTAAAGCTGGACCCTTTAGTCAACAAAGAGTTGGAAGTTTGCTCGGTTCATGAATGGGTAAATGCTCATGGATCGTCGGTTTCCTACAGACTAATGGTTCACCCTTGGAAGGAAAACATCTGAAAATGAAAGGGAAGAGGGAAATTCGCGCACTGTTCTGTTTTCATTTAGAAACTTTTAGAGGCGGATTATATTTTCCGCTGCAACAAATGTTTTAAATGGTTAAGTTTAGCCGCGGATCAATTTAACCGCTACAGAAAAACGCACCTACTGTAGTAGAAATATAAATCCGCTGCTATAAATCGACGTAATAAATCATTAAGAGTAGAAAAATTAATTCTGCCGCAGCGGAACATATATTCCGCTACTGTTATTCAATTTAAAAATTTTTGATAAAGAGAAAAACTCACTAAACATAATTTTTTACATTAAAAAAAAATGATTTTTAGTGGCGGATTTACTAATCCGCTGCTATATTCAATTAAAAAAATTGATAAACAGAATTTACTAGATATAATTTTTTATATTAAAAAAATTTTGATTTTTTAGTGGCGGATATAATAATCCGCTGCTATATTCAATTTCTTTTTAAAAATATGATAAAAAGACTCATTAAACATAATTTTTATATAAAAAAATTGATTTTTTAGTGACAGATATATTAATCCGTTGCTAGATTCAATTTTAAAAAAAAAAATTACTAAAGACTCACTAAATATAACTTTTTATATAAAAAAAGGTTATTTTTTAGTGGCGGATATATTAATCCGCTGCTATATGCACTGAATAAGCAGGAAGGATGAAGTGTGGATATGTCAGGGTCCCTATAGCGGCGAATATAATTATCCGTTGCAAAAAAGTCTACCTATATAGGCGAATAATATTATCCGCTGTAAAAAATGTATATATAGCGTCGGATAAAATTATCCGCTACTATAAACCGTCGCTGTATATCAAAAATGTTGTAGTGTCTTAACAAGACGAGGTTGAGGAGGTAATTCAACCCATATGGGGACTTAGGAGGACTTTAGGTCAAGATTAGAAGAATGGGTGAATTATTAGAAGAACTCGATGAGGAAATTATGAGAGGGTTAATACATGGGCATTGTGGAAAATAGGAAGGATTTTCATGAGAAATAAGTCACTTAGGTTTAGAAAGTCATTTCCTTACGAAAATCTTAAGCACAGATAGACTTGTTACTACATAACTACATGGTCCTTGGGTGAGGAGTGGATTGAACAACTTTACAAAGGTCCTTGGGTGAGTTACGACCTAAGAAAAAGTTACACTAGTCTGTAGGTGAGGCCAGGACTGGGCCAAAAATAGCTTGGTCCCTGGGTCACCCACGGTCTGATTGGAATCCTCAATTAAAATGGCCTTTTGAGGCTTTTGGCTTAAAAAATTGGGCTTTGAGGCCCTTTTGAAAAATATCATGGCTCAAGCCCATTTCTAAAAAGTTCTTGGTATTTTCGAGCTCGGCCTAGGTAAAATGGGATGTCTACAAGCTCCAATTTGGATTGTTGGAAATTTAACAATTCCTATCAAGTGAATTACATGCATAATACAATAAATAAATACTTTATGTCAAGTCAAATCAAGATCTAACAAATCAAACCGTTAAATCTCAAAGTAAATAACTCTTGGTATGATTTGAGCCCTTGGATTGGTATGTCGTATTTTGAATCATTGTATAGAACTCAATCAAGATAAAAAGATACATTTGAGATTCTCCCTCACTTATAGTCCTTAAAGAGAGATTATTGCTCCCAGACACCAAACCAACATGAAGATCATTGACTCGTCCATTGACATAAAATTCATGGAATTTTCACAAATGTTTGGTTCAAAAAACCCAAAAGGGAAGTGTGCCAAAAAAATGGCTATTAATTGATGATATATAACATAATAACATGTTATTTTCATAAGTTTAGAAAACTATTTAATAACATGGTAATAGGGTGTGTGAGATTATAATTATACTCCTTAAGACAAAAATGACCTTGATGACAATGAGGTTAAATGTAAATGTAGGGGCATTTTTGGTCTTCAAAATTTTGATGCCTACAAACACTTATTCAACTTCTCTCATTATTTTAAAGATGGATACAAAACTTCCAAAGAGTATATAAAATTGGTGTCATGGTTGAGAGATTGCTCTGTTGAAGTCTTTATCCAATGGATCCACAACTTATTCGTTAAATACTGTGATTATCCTATCAATAGCTCAATTCAATACTTCCAAGTAAAGAAAAAATAAATCCATACGTACAATAGAAAATAAGAATAAGAGGAGAGGAGAAATAAATAATAATTTATTCTTAGAGAAAATCCTCAACAACAAAAATCAGCACACATTGCAACTCTTATGGGTGATTTTATAACAAAAATAAATAAATTCCTAATTGAACTAAACTTCTTATCCTAATCCTGATCCAATTTGGTAATTAACTTCTAATTAAACTCTAACTTTTGAGATGAATCCTAGTATAATTAAGTAAGACAAATTATACTTAAACTAAAATACTTAATTAACAAACCTAATTAAAGATTAAGTCCACCAGCTATTGTTTCTGCCTCTACAAAAAATTCCTTAAGCATCTCGAATGCTATAGATTTGTCTTTCAAGAAGTACACTCAAACTTATATCGTTGTCTTCGATGAAAGCGATCATGTAGTGCTTACCACTTATCAATGGGTACTTCACATTGCCAAACACATCTATGTGCACTAGCTTTAATGGTTCTTTCGACTGAAACTCTAACTATTCAAAGGGTAGTCGATGCACCTTGCTAAATTGACATCCTATACATAGTATGTCTGAATGAAACTCAAGCTTTGATAGTCTTCTAAAAATTTCACATTTTATCATCTCGTGAAGCTTTTTGTATCCTACATTCCCTAACCGTGCATGTCAAAGATCTGGTGTCTTATTTTTTCGGGTCTTCTCTACTTATGCTTCTTCAATTGACATAATGTACATAAACTTCATCCACATTCCCTTCATCATACGGACGTCATCTACTTTGGCATTCTCAAAGATCTTCACATATTTGGGCCCGAGCAAGACATATCAACCCATCTAATTTATCTATAGAACATATAATAATTTTTTTTCCATGCTTGGAATATGGTAGACTCCACGTAATAAGCAGTCTTTGCCAAATCTCACTGTGATTTCCATATTACCCACGTGTTTTACCAGATGTTGTGAGTTGTCAGCCGTCACAACCACACAATTTTGATCATCATACGCATGGATGGTTATGAGCATCTTCTCATTACCCGTTATGTGGTTTGAACAACTCGAATCCATAGTCCAATTTTTTGCATAGTCAATGGTTGCATTCTACTTAGATCAAACTAACAAGAAAAGAAGAAGATTAGAATATGGAGAATTTCTCTTTCAATAAAATATAATTTTATTTCTCTATAAAATTAGGACATGCACCAATAGCCACATTGATGTGGTCTCTTACATAGAAAAATATTTTAAAATCCTAATGGAACTAAACCACTAACCAATTCTTATCTAAGTTGATACTCTAATTAAACTAGGATACTAAATTAAAGTCCTAATCAAATTCAAACACTAACTACTCAAATCTCTAATTTAAATTAAATTCTTAAAATAAAAAGAATCCTAATCTAATTAAAATTAAATCCTAATCAAATCCATCGGCCCTAGTGGTAGTCTGTGATGACTCTAACATACTCATGTGGTTGGTTCAAGAGAGTTTAATAAGGTGGTTCAAAGGGGAAGCTTGATGACAGTAGGTGTTGCAAAGGGTGAGAGTAAATCTCCTAAGGTGAATGTGATTTATTGGTCTAAACCTCTCTTTTCATGGACTAAATTAAACGTGGATGACTCGACTCTAGGCAATCCTTGCATGATGAGTGAGGGTTGTATTGCTAGAACTTCTGAAGGCCAATTGTTGCGGGCTACGAGTTTCTTCTTCGGAACGATAATTAATAACGAAGCAGAATTTAGAGCTCTCAAAGAGGGTCTAAAATTGGTGAAGTTAGTTGGAAAGAAAGTGGCTAAATACTGAGTTTAACTCTTCTCTTTCGGTGTAAGTGTTGAAAGTTGAAAGGGGGTTGTTTCGTTTAGAGAGTGGAAGAATGGGTTAAAATGTGTTTGGATCAATGTTTTAATAATTGAACTGATGACTCAACCAAATATTTGTTAAATTGATTGGATTGAGTTTTAACTCTAATTCAAACTGATTAGATAGAATCAAACTTATTATTAAAAATTATGTATATTTGTTTTAAATTACTTTCATTTATTTTCTTAAGGGTTAGGCTAACCTGACCAACTTGGAAAGATTTGACATGTTAGGGTTTCTTGGGCTCAAATGGATTCCCAAATTAGCAAAATAACACATCTTCTAGAGTTCATGGCCTAGATGAAACTAACAAGAAAAAATCAACCTTGTTTTTCTTTTCTAACTTTGATCCATGGCTCAAGAAATGGCCACTGAACTCTCAAATTTTTTCTTTTTTAACTTTGATCCATGGCTCTGGAAATGGCCAGTGAACTCTCAAATTTCAAATTCAAGTCTATTTGTGAAAAATTATATATGTTACATTTTGTTTTTTGCATCCCACCACATGAAAATTGAAAAATTCGACAGAAAAAATTGACTGGCCAAGGCCCACAAATTTTAAAAACTGAATTTTGACGGTTTAGAGTTGTCGAATTTCTCCCACCCTTCATTAATTTGACAATTTTGACCCGTTGAAAAAAAAATTTGACAATAAAAAATTCAACACCAATTCAACGTCTTTGTTCATCAAATTTTATGAAATTTGACAACTTAGGGCCGTCAATTTGGATTTTTTTTCACATTGTGTCCCATTTGGCATTTGATCATATTTAAGGATAAAAATAAGGAGGGATTACTAGCAGAACACCTTCGACCGATTGCATACTTTCTTCAGAAGATTATATGTTTTTTTCCTTACTAAAAGCTCCACAAATTCACTCCCTAATCCCTACAATCTCTTGTTCTGTCACTATACTATCTCTTCTTATCCCTCAGTCTTAACTTACCTCTCTCTCTCTCTCTCTCTCTCTCACACACACACACACACAATTTCTAGTCTCTCTCTTCCCTCACTCTTAACATACCCTCACTCTCACTCTCTCTCTCTCTCTCTCACACACGCACACATATCTCAAATGGGGCTTGTAATTAATTGAGTGGGGGAACTTTTCCCCACTGCCTCCATACTAGCACCGCTCCTGGATGTGGATGGTCTAAAAAATGGCTTCTTGTCCATCCAGAGGTAAACAAAGTAATAAAAGAATATCTTTTGTAGAGCTCAAGAAAGTAAACTTACAAATAAAAAAATAAATTCTGTGGAGATTGTTGATTACGCATAAAGTGTGATTCGAAGATCACTCAACCCAACGAGGTTAGGAAATCATTCACGTGATTTGGGAATAACTCGGATTAGCGATTTACTCATCCTCTTTAAGATCAAATCCCACTAATTTTTCTCTAAGAAAGAAAAGAAATTCTGATTTTTCTAAGTCCTACTACCCAGCTGTCCCCCACTTTTTATATACATTTTTGTCTTTATTTTTAAAATTTAATAAAATCACTAAATAACCATCCCAGAAAATAATGTAATATTGACTTGTGGAAAATTCAAACTAGGTATTGGAAACTTATACTTTAATTACCTATTTTTTGAAACACCACAAAACACTTTGTTCCAAGCATGGAACAAGTCTCAAGAATTTTGATCTTGTTTAGGAGAGATTTTTTTGTTCTTAGAAAAGTCAATTTGAGACTTTATAGAATCCTGATGACCAATCACAATAAACTTAAGCGGGGTAATTTCATAAAATGGGGATGCCCTCAATACACATTAGTTTGTGTGATTGGTTCGCCTAGGATTATGTGAAATCCCGAATTGGTGTTAGCAATATTTTACAAAATTAAATTTTTTTTTCCTTATCGAGGGGGTGGGACTTCCTATCATGGGCATAATAATTTTTGAGAGATTCTATCGCCACCTCAACTTTTGCTATGCCACCCCAATCCATGCGTAAATCATCAAAGAATTAGCAACACATCTTGGGGTGGTGTTAGCAAAAGTTGGTGTGGCAATAAAAGCTACCTATTGTCTTTTCTTTATTTTTTATTTTTTTTGACCCATTATCAAAACAAGTTCCACATTACCCATAATACCATATCATTTGTTCATATTATTATAAATATCTCACCTTGTTTGTTTTGAAAAAAAATTATAATACTACTAAAATTAGGGTGAATTATCGTTTCGTGAGTCGAATATAATGAAATTTCCATTCCGACTAACTGTTCATTGTAATTCCTAAAATGTGAATTTGTGAGATTGCAGGTTTTTCAAGTGATGAGGTCCCAAATTTAATGTGACAATCTTACTGGTTTTTTTTGTCAAAGTGACAATCTTCCAAATTTATATAATGACGATCTCGCTAATAATAGTGAACCTGTAAGATTGTTACCTTAAAACCTTCAAGATCGTCACTGTTCACATTTTGGGAATTAAAATGAATAGTGAGCCAGAATTGGGATTTCGTTAAAAATTGATAACGTTTAATTTTAGTAAGTTTCTCGAAAAAATTAAGACTAATTAGAAATTAAAATATCTTAGAGTGGGTTCCAAACGTTTAACATAGAACATAATATCAAATTAAGAAATTTAATTTCTCCACAAACTATACAATGATCACAGATATTTTTGAGAGGGAGCAAATTTGGGTTTAGTCTCAGGCCTCAATGCAAGTTGCAGATAAGCATCATATCATGTAAAAGATGACTATCAAAAGCAATAAAGTGAAAAAGAAATGGAATCATATAAGAGATGATGGAGAAGAAATTGACCAATACAATGGTGACTTTACCCTACTTGTCTTGCTTATTGTCAATCAACAGGCAGGAAAGCAAATGCGGTGGTGGTTGCTGTGGCCTGTATTTTCCCTGGCGTGTCATTACCCTAGAGGATGTCAAATAATGATTGAGTGATATGAAATTGCTACCTTTTGTGATTGGTTGCTTTTGGTTATTTTATTGTTTAGAATCCACGATAGGGTGGATGATTGATATCAATAACAGTCTCCTTTTGACTTTCCTCTATATTCAGCGCATTAGGAATGTGGAGTGATTGATTGCTCTCAGATTAAGACCGTTTTGACATGTGGCATTAATGACGTTAGAAATAATAAAAATTTCTCTCTCCTATCCGTACTTCCGCTGCCCATAAATTTTTATTTTTAAATTTCAAATCTTGAAAAAATATAGTAATATCCATATGAATTATCATATTAATAATCGAACACTACAACCTTTTATATTTCATGAAAAATCTCATCGTAAATTTTTTTTTCTTTTGAATTTGACCAATGGTGTTAAAAATAGATGGCTATCGAACACCCAAATTTAAAATATAAATACAATGATGATTTTTATTTTCTTTAAATTCATATAATTTCATCATCTACAATACTTTTGTATTGAATCACATTTTTGAATACTATAAGATGATCTTATAATGAAATTTCAATTTTTTATCATGGGACTTGGCAGTTGGAGTCCTAAATGTGTAAGGAGAGAAGGAGGTCTTAATGCAGGTGTATGAGCAATCAAGTCAACTTCCATAAAAATAAATCAAGGATGTATGAGATACACAAAATTTTGGAACTCAAGAATTCCTCTCCCCCCCCCCCCTCTCCTTCTTAATTTAAGAATTTTATCAAGCAACCTAGGGATTTAAGACATGTATATTATCATGATCGTTCTAGTATCATTGATGATGATGGGTGACACAACTCTGATTTCAACCTTTCATTGCTTGTATCAGGAATGCTTCAAAAGATTGAAATATTGTTATAAGATTTTTTAGAAAGATTTCATTTATGTGAAGATTCTTGAGAAATATTTCATTTATGTGAAGATTCTTTAATGATCAGGTCTTAATAACACTTTATTATCACATCTTTTTAAATAAATAAAAGAAAGCTAAATTTAGAAAAAAAAAACAATGGACGTGATTTTAAATTTCTTTAGTAAATGTAAATTGGACCAATCAAATTTTAGGACTCATCCTACTCAATATAGACACCCTAACTTTCACAGACCAAGTTCGAGAGCTCACAAAAATCTAATGAAGAATGTTGTGACCTAAAGAGTTTGAATTTATCAAGTATGATCTACCCTAAATAAAACCAACACTTTCAAAAAATTCAACTTAGGCTAGGGCTTTAGTAACCAACGACTTGGCTTAATTTACTCTAGTTTGTTGGTTGCCTAAGGTTTGAGAAAATTTAGCTTTGGCCTTCACTCACGTAAGGTTCTGTGTTATTTTGCACTAGTCCTCACTCAGGTAAGATCTAGTGGATTAAGCCGTTGTGGTTCGAATGAGTGCCTTAGATTTTCTTAAGGACATTACATGTTAAACCCTCTCCTAATTTCTTTATCCCCAAGATAATACAAGCATTTTCCAATTTTTCCCATGCATTTAAACCTATGCTAATTTTCCAACCTTAGTTTTCTAGTAAATCTGTAATTTTTCCAATCTTCACTCTTGGTCCCCACCAAATGATAGTTACCTCCCTATCCTAAGTTTGTTGAAACACATTTTAAGGCATTGCCTATTAAGGCCACCCACTTGTGAACAACTCAAAGTCATCTCCAGCAAGTCCTTGTAAATTGACAAAGCTCAAGGGACTTAGAGCATTTTGTCTTTCCAAGAGAAGTACGACGCCCCAAATTTCAGGTCCACGACCCAACCCATAACCTATGAGTTAGGATGTAGATCTAAGTATTGAAGGTCAAAAAATTATAAGTTATTTAAAATAAAAAAGAAATGTATGATTTTATTCAATTATTGAAATATCTTGAAATGGTACGTTCTCTCAACCGTTAGATTTTTAGCACAATCTATTTTTCATAAAAAATACAATAGATACACATTATAAAAGAAAATATGAGAGAAAATTTCACAAAAAATTAGCAAATGTATGTTGTCCCATTGTGGATATAATAGACCCATTTTAAAGAAATAGTCGTTGCAGATTACATGCTCAGTATTTTCGTGAACAGTTGGTTGGGTTGGAAAGTAAATACATAAACCTAAATTTTTGTGTTTTGACTAGTAATAAAAAAAAAAGAATATTTTTGAGAGAAAAATAAACCGAAATAGAACCCATTTACAAAAACAATGAAACTTCAAATTCCAATGGTTTTTTTCAAAAAAAAAAAAAAAAAACATAAAATTTTCTCATCTAATTTCAATGATTTTTTCGATTTAAAAAAAATATATTTTTGATCTTTATCAAATGACAATAGTGAAATATTCTAAAATTAATAATTTATTGAATTAAATTAAATTTATATCTGATACACTCCAAACTCGAAAATATATAGCAATGAAACAAAATCTCAATCAATTATTTAAAAAAATTAATAAGATCAACCTAACATTCTTTTTAGATGACTCATCATATGGAGTTCACAAATAATAAAAAATAAAATAAACCACCACGTGTTTATCAATGTTTTTACCATTTATTTCAACATAAAACAAAACTGAAATAAGAAGAATGTAAAGATGAAAATTTCTAAAATTTGAATAAAACATCTTATCAAGATGAGCATTAAAAAAAATTTGAATAAACAATGTGAGAAAAATCTTCGTAGATACTATTATACTCGTCTATGATTTAATCAAGATAATAATCATATCGAGTAAATGAAGAATATTGTAAATCTTTTATTGTGGAAAAGATATAAAAATTAAACAAATAAATAAAGTATGTCATGCAATGATGATTCATGCATATGCCTCATCTATATAACACGAAGCATGCATTGTGGCTCCCCGCCAAACGCTAACACAAAACCCATGTCAGATCTTAAGACACTAAGTGGCTTCTCGAAATTTCGGCATGATCTCATCTGTTTATGTTAGCATTCCAAGGCGTGTAACCTGCACCTGATAAACAACATACATAATATCATATATATACATACAAAATATAATACAAACGGAAGCCTATATACATTTAATAACGTATGATAGATCAAAGTGCGGAAGAAGAAATTTATATACGGGATTATACAAAAATTCTTTACTATAACAAAAGTCCTACCGTTCAGTACAAATCTATAATACTCCTCGACAAAATGAGTATACCCCCAATACTCACCAAGTGGCGGACTTTGGTTGTCTATCTGACCCATCAGATGATCCTTACTTGTGCTTTATACCTGCCTCGCTAAGCATTGAATCTGAAATAAAAAAAATTAAGAAGGAAAGGGTGAGTAACAATGGTTATCCAGTAGGGAAGCAAACAATTTCTATCAATAACCTCTCCTACCATGAACGAATAAACATATTAAATCATTTTAAAATATACAAAGTTTTATAATATAAAAAAACTACGATTAACTGGTACATATAGCCAGGGGATGAGCAACTAAATATTTTAAAACTCACATTACAACAATCAACAATACTCATTATAACAATTTCTTTTTATACAAATCTAATTGACCAAATAGAAACATTAAACATGCATTTCATTTTATATATCAAAATAAGACAACAAATACATAATACATAATGGTGGAGTAATGGAATTATAAAGTTGGGATTCACGACTGGATTGCTCCCAGTCGGAATATGATATTTCATAATAAAGTATTAGTTTTTGATTTTGTGACTGGTCGCTATTTATCACACTTACTCGATCATTTATCCGGTTCATGCTGACCGTTTGACGTGACCATAAGCAATGGGTCTCTTTTCAATGTGTCAGAACATTCGACTACTATAGATTGTTAGTGATCACTGACTAATCATCTTCGTCTATGCCTATCATGTAACACCCCAAATTTTTAATTCGTATCTCGAGGAAAAATAAATAGTGGAATTATAAGAAAATCTTGAAAGTGGGACTTATGGTAAAACTGTAGGACCTTGTTCTGATCATTTTTAATGGAATCTGACCACACCATTAGATTCAAAATGATCGAAAAACATAGTTTAGCCTGTAAGCACGCTCAAATGAGAGTCCGAATATAAAAGTTACAAAATCCTCGATTATCGGATCGGACTAGGCTAAAACAGTGACTTTTTGTTAGAGCAATAATTTTTAAAATTTGATCATACCATTGGATTCATAACGAAAAATTATTCAACATGGACTATTTATTTGTCATTTTTGGAGATCAGGAAGTTGAATTATCGCTAAAAACGAAAACGACATCAAGTTTAGGGGTCACGTCAGGCCAAAAATGTAAATTTTTGATGGAGAAATAATTTGTAGAAATTGACTATACCATTAGATCCGAAACGAAAAATTAGGCGAAATAGAGTATTCATTTGTCAGTTTTGGAGACCGAATGACCAAGTTATCATCGATCAAAACAATAGGCGAAATACCGAATTCGTCCCAAATATTATTTAAATAATATTTTTAAATTTTTTTTATATAACTCATCTTCCCCAACGCGTCATTACAACCGAGCCAAATACGAAAAAAAAATTCGATTTCTTCCGATTTTCCACCTCAGATCTCTCACAAACGGTCCATTTTCGACGATCGCCGCAGAAGAGAAAAAGATCCGCAGCTACGTTCTCTACAAAACCCACCCAACCTTTTTTCGTTTCACTTTCTATTTCACCCGATATCGTCAAAAATCAGCCGTATTTGGATACGGAAATTTTGAAACTTTGACCTCGGATTTCGTCCGTTTCGGGGTCAAATCGCTTTCCGACGCAGAAGGGAGAAACGTCCGCAGCCTCATTTTCTACATAACCCACCCAAATTCCTTTCTTTTTCTCGTCTTTTTCACTCCGTATAGTCAAAAATCAGCCGTATTTTTATACGGAGATTTCGTAACTTCGACCTCGATTTTCATCGGTTTCGGAGTCAAACCGTCTTTCGCCGTAGAAGGGAGAAGAGACAAGCACATCGAGATCTTCGAAACCACCAGGTCGGTTTCGAAAATAGGCCGCTTCGAAGTTCGATCCGTCTCGAATTCCACGCCAATCGCCTCGATTTCCGTGCACACGCTTCGATCCTTTCACCTAGTGATTGTAAGGAACTCTCAATTTCTATTAGTAATCTAGATTGTGAAAATTGCATTTAGGATTTTATCGAAAAATTTGGATGTATTTTTAAAATATAGAATTATTTTGTTATTTCAAAAAATTCACGCCAGAAATTGCATGTTTGATATGTTTAATTGTATTTTTAATAAATTATACGTGGGTAGGGTGTTTTAACGGGTTATTGCCATAAATTGGGTCTTGTGCACTGCTCGGACCCCGTTTTGATATGAAATTTGTATTTTTTTCAATATTATTGATAGAAATAAATTCTATAGTTGAAAAATGTGATTTAATATTCAATGAACTCATATTGAGTTGATGAATATCAGAAAATGGATATTTTATGAAGAGATTGAAAACTGTAAAAGTCAAAAAAAGGGAAAAAAGGTATGAAACGGTAAAATGTTAGAGTCACACCCGAGGGGTGATGTCTGCATTTTACGTTGTTGTGTTGTATGCAGGTTGGTGAACGGATATCCAGGGATAATGTTACTGGTTGTATGTTTATTTACTTTCTGTTAGCGCGAGGCGCTCTGTTATGTTATTTATTTTAGGCCGGGTGGCCACACTTGCATGGTAGGAAACTGGATATCTATTCTCAACCTTGTATTGTTAATTTCTCTTTTGTTTTCAAATAAAAATAATATATATATGTAGCTATTTTGTGAGCTGTTAAAGAGTTTGTGAATGCCTGAAGGGATAGTGCGTCATATCATCCGGAGTGGTGTACTATCTTGGGATGTACGGTAGGGACCACCAAACTCATACGTGGTATGGGACGCGTATGAGAGTGGAGTCACAACTGGAATCCGGGTTTATTCCTCTCTATCTTTACCAGTGAACTTGTAATGTAAAGGTGGTCGTATACGAATGGTTTGTATATTTGGGAATCACTGCACGCCTGATAGGCATAGACGAAGATGATTAGTCAGTGATCACTAACAATCTATAGTAGTCGAACGTTCTGACACATCGAAAAGAGACCCATTGCTTACGGTCACGTCAAACGGCCAGCCTGAGCCGGATAAATGGTCAACCAAACGTGGTAAACAGCGACCAGCCACAAAATCAGGAACTAAAAACCAGAGAGAAATTGTAACATCATGTCCCGACTGGGAGCGATCCAGTCGTGAATCCCAACTCTCTAATTCCAATACTCCACCATTGTGTATTATGTATCTGTTGCTTATTTTGATATATAAAATGAAATGCATGTTTATTATTTCCATTTGATCAATTAGATTTGTATAAAAAGAGAATGTTATAGTGAGTACTGTTGATCGATGTAATGTGAGTTTTAAAATTTTTAGTTGTTTATCCCTGGCTATATGTACCAGTTAATCGTAATTTCTTCTGCAAAACTTTGACTATTTTAAAATGATTCAGTATGCTTATTCGTTCATGTTAGGAGGGGTTATTGGTAGAAATTGTTTGTTTCCCTACTGGGTAACCATTGTTACTCACCCTTTCCTTCTCCATTTTTTTTAGTTTCAGATCTGAAGCTTGGCGAAACAAGTGTAGAACAAGAGCGAGGATCATCTGGTTGGTCAGATAGACAACCAGAGTCCGTCACCTGGTAAGCATTAGGGCTATACCCCCTAGTGGTGTCAGTTTCTCCAGGTAGTCTTATGGATTCTGTCTTGAGTGTTAGGAATTATGTTAGAGTGAGGAATTTTGTATAATCCTGTATATAATTTTTCTTCTTCCGCACTCTGATCTATCGGACATTATTAGACGTATATAGGCTTCCGCTAGTATTATATTTTGTTTGTTATATGCAGGATTGTATGTCGTTTATCAGGTGCAGGTTGAATCGCCTTGGAATGCTAACATAAACAGAGGAGACCATGCCAAAATTTCGAGGTGCCACCTCGTACCTTGAAATCTGACATGGGGATTTGTGTTAGTGTTCGGCGGGGCGCCACAGATGGTATCAGAGCATAGTATTAGATCCGTATGGGATACTGATCTGCTATATTTTGGAGAATTTGTTGATACCATAAATATTAGATCAACAATCATAGAGTGTCACTAAGAATTCGGTATCCGAGCTCTTCAGTAATTCCGTACTGGGATTGCGAGCTCTTCTGTGTCTAGAAATCCTTAGAGCTTAGCAAGCGTAGAATAAGATTATAGGTTCATTCTGTTAGTAATGAAAATGGTATTCATTACTAGATTCCTTTATACTAGTAGTTAATACTTCTATGAGAATGATGTTGGTGTGGTTTGGAGAAGTGCTTTGCTTCTGATAAAGTGAAGATTTCTGAACTTACAGGTTAAGAAATATGCAAGGAAATATTGGTGCAACTGGACCCATGACAAGGAGTCAAACTGGTGGGGAAGACTTATCTGAGTCAAGTAAACTCACTAAGTTAGAACAGTTAATAGAAGCAATCTCGGAGTTATCCCAAAGGCAGACTCGTATGGAAATGAGACAATTGGAGATGTTTGAGGCTCAAATGATTATGGTGGGTCAATTGACAAAGAGATTAGAGAGGATAGAAGAAAAGCTCGACCACCATCTTAAGGATAAATCCCAAAAGGATTCGAGGGTAAACATCCCAACACAGGGAGGACTGCGAGAAGAAGTAGGGATATTGCAATCATCGCCTCAGAGCCTATTTGAAGAAAGACAGTTAGAATCTAATAAGAGGCAAACAATTACGAAACTAGCAAAGTCACGGGGAAAACAACCATGCATAAGAAGCGAGACTATAGAAATATCTGCTCAAGAGATGGAAGAGTTTTACAAGAAACAACAACATATAATATTAAATCAGTCAGAAGAAAGAGTAGTGACATGTTACGAATGTGGTAAATTAGGACATAGAGGGGAGCAATGTTCTGGTCGACGTCAACCGATTAAAGATCCGTGGCTAAGAAAAATGTTAGATGGGCCAACTCAAGGAACAATAAGGCCATTGGATTTTAACAAGATTGATGAAAAACTTATGCCACCGCAATCAGACCGAATTAGCGGTCGAAAGCGAGAAGGAATGGAATTACAGATATCTCGGGGACATATTAGTCAATCCCAGACGTCTCATCCTTCCAGATCAGATCCAGCCAAGAGACCGGTGTATTCAAGACCGAGTGTCTCTGAACCCGTATATCCGCAGTACCGAGCTCCTACTCCACTATCGAGTTATAGGGTTTCTTCATCACCTAGCCATATAACAATTGAGACTCCAATGATGCCAATAGGGCCAAAGGAACCAACAAGACAGGTTCAGAGCTTACAGACCCCAATACACCAACTGCCCGCTTCACAGAGATCTACGAAGACAGGATCGTTGACATGCTACGCATGTGGTCAGGTGGGACATATTAGGAGAGAGTGCCCTCTATCACAGTCGCGAGTAAAGGTTGTGACCCAGGAGAAAGTACCTGTCTCTGACGAAATTTTGGAAGGTACGATTTTTAATTATGATGTTAGAAAATTAGACTTCTATTCAATATTATTTCATTTAGATCATATGCTTCTGATAAGATTATGCATACTTACGAAAGTTAGAAATTGTCGAGATAGGCCGAGTAATAAAACTATCTATGCCACGAGAAGACTATGATTGACAAAAGATTATTGAGTACTAGTATACAAAGAATGCTGTCGAGATATGCACAGTAGAGTAGAATAGAAAAGAAAATTATACGAGGAAATATGTGTGTGGGGATGAGTACATCTATAACATGGTAATAATATGGTGTTGGGTTTGTATACATAAAGGCTAAAAATATTTATTGGTTAGAAAGATTATATAAGAACCTACAGAGTATAGGTGTGCAATCTAAAACTAAAATTTGGTAGGTGATCAAAATGAATGAGTATTTGGAGGTAAACTCGACGTGTGAATGATGAATTTCATTAGGAAAGGTAAGGGGTAGATTTATGAATAGTGGAACATGTTGGATTTGGCAATTGGATAAGTTAAAAATAGCGTTAAAATGATTAGAATTATAATAGGAAAGAGTTAGATAGAAAAGATAGTTTTGAAAGCAAGGTAAGTCAATGTAAAATGCGAGAAGGAATGCTTTTATGACAATGTTGCATTAATGGTGACTTAATAGAATTGTGAGAAATAGATGAAGAATGTAAGATAGCAATATTACTTATGAACTGAAAGTCATGAGAGATAGTTGGTAGATTAGTAAAAGTTAATTGTGGTACTGTCAATATTGGATGATAAGTGGAAAAATGTATGATATAGGCAAAATATAAAGTTACATGAATAAGGATTAATTGATATTACAATGATATTTAAACAGTAACTGGTCAATACTGTAATTTTGGGAGTAGAGAAAGAAAGCGTATGACTTGCAGCTTATGAGATCGTTTAAAGTAGTTGAACAGATTTTGAGCAAGTTCACCGGATGTTCTATGTGTCCATGCTGAAGAAGTATTTGTCAGGCCCTTTACATGTGGTTAGTTGCGAAACAATTTAATTGATGTAAGATTTACCTTCTTAATTAAGGTTTTAAATTATGAAAATTATGAGGAGATGTCATGGTAAACAGAAATAGAATACTACATTGAATATAAAGATATTAGAGTATTGGGAATAGAGATTTTAATGCAGTTTGTGAATCTAGTGTTAGTAGATATTTGTATTATAGTAGGGATATAGTAAGTGTAAAGGTTGTATATTATTTTATTAAGGAGTATTAACTGGTGTGCAAATAGTAGTAATGTATTTGCGGTAAGTCTATGCAATGAGGAGTAATAATCAGGGTAAGTATGAGTAAAACATAATAGACGGTGTAACTGGTGAGAGAAGTAAATATAAAGAACAGAGAAGATTTGAAGGAAGTGTTGTTGATAGATATTAGCAAGGAAGTGATATAAGGTGAATTAATTGTTATCTTAGGGTTAACAAATAATGGATTTGTTGGAGTATGAATTTGCATTAGAGTGATTAATTAATGAATGTGTTGGGTTGACGGAATATGGAAGACATAAGTCTACGAGTTATAAATCAGATTGGTTTGAGACTAACAATAGATGGTAATCGAAAATAAATGTTGTTTCTTATATATGTCGTGTTAGTGGAATCGTGACAAAGCTCAATAAGGTATGATTTCAATTTCGAGGACGAAATTTTTATTAAGGGGGGGAGAATGTAACACCCCAAATTTTTAATTCGTATCTCGAGGAAAAATAAATAGTGGAATTTTAAGAAAATCTTGAAAGTGGGATTTATGGTAAAAATGTAGGACCTTGTTCTGATCATTTTTAATGGAATCTGACCACACCATTAGATTCAAAATGATCGAAAAACATAGTTTAGCCTGTAAGCACGCTCAAATGCGAGTCCGAATATAAAAGTTACAAAATCCTCGATTATCGGATCGGACTAGGCTAAAACAGTGACTTTTTGTTAGAGCAATAATTTTTAAAATTTGATCATACCATTGGATTCATAACGAAAAATTATTCAACATGGACTATTTATTTGTCATTTTTGGAGATCAGGAAGTTGAATTATCGCCAAAAATGAAAACGACATCAAGTTTAGGGGTCACGTCAGGCCAAAAATGTAAATTTTTTATGGAGAAATAATTTGTAGAAATTGACTATACCATTAGATCCGAAACGAAAAATTAGGCGAAATAGAGTATTCGTTTGTCAGTTTTGGAGACCGAATGACCAAGTTATCATCGATCAAAACAATAGGCGAAATACCGAATTCGTCCCAAATATTATTTAAATAATATTTTTAATTTTTTTTTATATAACTCATCTTCCCCAACGCGTCATTACAACCGAGCCAAATACGAAAAAAAAATTCGATTTCTTCCGATTTTTCACCTCAGATCTCTCACAAACGGTCCACTTTCGACGATCGCCGCAGAAGAGAAAAAGATCCGCAGCTACATTCTCTACAAAACCCACCCAACCTTTTTTCGTTTCACTTTCTATTTCACCCGATATCGTCAAAAATCAGCCGTATTTGGATACGGAAATTTCGAAACTTTGACCTCGGATTTCGTCCGTTTCGGGGTCAAATCGCTTTCCGACGCAGAAGGGAGAAACGTCCGCAGCCTCATTTTCTACATAACCCACCCAAATTCCTTTCTTTTTCTCCTCTTTTTCACTCCGTATAGTCAAAAATCAGCCGTATTTTTATACGGAGATTTCGTAACTTCGACCTCGATTTTCATCGGTTTCGGGGTCAAACCGTCTTTCGCCGTAGAAGGGAGAAGAGACAAGCACATCAAGATCTTCGAAACCACCAGGTCGGTTTCGAAAATAGGCCGCTTCGAAGTTTGATCCGTCTCGAATTCCACGCCAATCGCCTCGATTTCCGTGCACACGCTTCGATCCTTTCACCTAGTGATTGTAAGGAACTCTCAATTTCTATTAGTAATCTAGATTGTGAAAATTGCATTTAGGATTTTATCAAAAAATTTGGATGTATTTTTAAAATATAGAATTATTTTGTTATTTCAAAAAATTCACGCCAGAAATTGCATGTTTGATATGTTTAATTGTATTTTTAATAAATTATACGTGGGTAGGGTGTTTTAACGGGTTATTGCCATAAATTGGGTCTTGTGCACTGCTCGGACCCCGTTTTGATATGAAATTTGTATTTTTTTCAATATTATTGATAGAAATAAATTCTATAGTTGAAAAATGTGATTTAATATTCAATGAACTCATATTGAGTTGATGAATATCAGAAAATGGATATTTTATGAAGAGATTGAAAACTGTAAAAGTCAAAAAAAGGGAAAAAAGGTATGAAACGGTAAAATGTTAGAGTCACACCCGAGGGGTGATGTCTGCATTTTACGTTGTTGTGTTGTATGCAGGTTGGTGAACGGATATCCAGGGATAATGTTACTGGTTGTATGTTTATTTACTTTCTGTTAGCGCGAGGCGCTCTGTTATGTTATTTATTTTAGGCCGGGTGGCCACACTTGCATGGTAGGAAACTGGATATCTATTCTCAACCTTGTATTGTTAATTTCTCTTTTGTTTTCAAATAAAAATAATATATATATGTAGCTATTTTGTGAGCTGTTAAAGAGTTTGTGAATGCCTGAAGGGATAGTGCGTCATATCATCCGGAGTGGTGTACTATCTTGGGATGTACGGTAGGGACCACCAAACTCATACGTGGTATGGGACGCGTATGAGAGTGGAGTCACAACTGGAATCCGGGTTTATTCCTCTCTATCTTTACCAGTGAACTTGTAATGTAAAGGTGGTCGTATACGAATGGTTTGTATATTTGGGAATCACTTGCACGCCTGATAGGCATAGACGAAGATGATTAGTCAGTGATCACTAACAATCTATAGTAGTCGAACGTTCTGACACATCGAAAAGAGACCCATTGCTTACGGTCACGTCAAACGGCCAGCCTGAGCCGGATAAATGGTCAACCAAACGTGGTAAACAGCGACCAGCCACAAAATCAGGAACTAAAAACCAGAGAGAAATTGTAACATCATGTCCCGACTGGGAGCGATCCAGTCGTGAATCCCAACTCTCTAATTCCAATACTCCACCATTGTGTATTATGTATCTGTTGCTTATTTTGATATATAAAATGAAATGCATGTTTATTATTTCCATTTGATCAATTAGATTTGTATAAAAAGAGAATGTTATAGTGAGTACTGTTGATCGATGTAATGTGAGTTTTAAAATTTTTAGTTGTTTATCCCTGGCTATATGTACCAGTTAATCGTAATTTCTTCTGCAAAACTTTGACTATTTTAAAATGATTCAGTATGCTTATTCGTTCATGTTAGGAGGGGTTATTGGTAGAAATTGTTTGTTTCCCTACTGGGTAACCATTGTTACTCACCCTTTCCTTCTCCATTTTTTTTAGTTTCAGATCTGAAGCTTGGCGAAACAAGTGTAGAACAAGAGCGAGGATCATCTGGTTGGTCAGATAGACAACCAGAGTCCGTCACCTGGTAAGCATTAGGGCTATACCCCCTAGTGGTGTCAGTTTCTCCAGGTAGTCTTATGGATTCTGTCTTGAGTGTTAGGAATTATGTTAGAGTGAGGAATTTTGTATAATCCTGTATATAATTTTTCTTCTTCCGCACTCTGATCTATCGGACATTATTAGACGTATATAGGCTTCCGCTAGTATTATATTTTGTTTGTTATATGCAGGATTGTATGTCGTTTATCAGGTGCAGGTTGAATCGCCTTGGAATGCTAACATAAACAGAGGAGACCATGCCAAAATTTCGAGGTGCCACCTCGTACCTTGAAATCTGACATGGGGATTTGTGTTAGCGTTCGGCGGGGCGCCACATATCAGGCGTACATGTGATTCCCAAATATACAAATCATTCATATACGACCACCTTTACATTACAAGTTTAGTGGTAAAGATAGAGAGGAATAACTCGGATTCCAGTTGTGACTCCACTCTCATACGCGTCCTATACCACGTATGAGTTTGGTGGTCCCAACCGTACATCCCAAGATAGTATACCACTCCAGATGATATGACGCACTATCCCTTCAGGCATTCACAGACTCTTTAACAGTTCATATATATATATTATTTTCATTTGTTATATATATATATATATTATTTTCATTTGAAAACAAAAGAGAAATTAATAAGATAAGGTTGAGAATGAATATCCAGTTTCCTACCATGCAAGTGTGGACACTCGGCCTAAAATAAATAATGGAACAGAAAAGTAAACAGTGCCTCGCACTAATAGAAAGTAAATAAACATGAAACCAGTAACATTATGCTTGGATATCCGTTCACCAACCTACACACAACACAACAATGTAAAATGTAGACATCACCCCTCGGGTATGACTCTAACATTTTACCGTTTCATACCATTTTTCCCTTTTTCATTTTTTTCGATTTTTACAGTTTTTAATCTTTCAAACAAAATATCTACTTTCTGATATTCATCAACTCAATATGAGTTCATTGAATATTAAAATAATTTTTCTAATTATGAAAATTCATTTTTATTAATAACATTGAAAAAGTACAAAATTTATATCAAAACGGGATTCGAACCGTGCACATGACTCAACTTACAAAAATAACCTGGTGAAATATCCTACCCACGTATAATTTGTTATAAAATACAATTAAACATATCAAAAATGTAAGTTCTAACATGAATTTAAAATTACCAATTGAATTCTATATTTTTAGAAACACATCACTAATTTTTAATAAAATCCTTAATGTAATTATCACAATTTACGATTACGAATAGAAATTGAGAGTTCCTTACAATCTCTAGGCGACCGAATTGAAACACGTGCATGAAAATCTAGGTAATCGACGTGAAAATCAAGACGGTTTGAACTTAGAGATGGCTGATTTTTGAATCTAACCTAGTGATTTCGAAGATCTCGATGGCATCGTCATTTCTCATTTCTGCTATAAAGGACGATTTGATCTTGAAATGGATGAAATCTAAGGTCGAAATTGCAAAACCCCCATATATATATACATTGATTTTTCTTGATACAGAGTGAAAAAGATGAGAAAATGAAAGGAACTTGGGTGGATTTTGTAGAGAACGAGGCTACGAACGTTTCTCCCTTCTGTATCGGAAGTCGACGGTGAGTCATTAGCAATGGATCTGGGGTAGAAAATCAGAGAAAAATGAATTTTTTTAAAATCGTTGGTTGATTTTGGAAGAGTTTGAAAGATGAATAGTGAAAAAAAAATTAAAAGTTTTATTTATATAAACTCTTGGGACGAAATCGATATTTCACTTATTGTTTCGATCGACGATAACTTGACCGTCTAGACTCCAAAAGTAACGAATGAATACTATATTTTGTCTAATTTTTTTATTCTAGATCTAATGGTGTAGTCAATTTCTACAAATTATATCTCTAACAAAAATTTACATTTTTGTCCGATGTGACCCTAAAATTAACGTTATTTTCATTTTTGACGATAATTTGACTTTCTAATCTCCAAAAATGATAAGTAAGTAGTCAGTTTTTTATAATTTCTCGTTGTGAATCCAATGGTATGATCAAATTTTAAAAATTCTTACTCTAGCAAAAAGTCATTATTTTAGTATGATTCGACTCGGTAATCAAGGATTTTACAATTTTTTTGTTCAGACTCTCATTTAAACGTGCTTATAGGCTAAAATATATTTTTCGATCATTTTGAATCCAATGGTGAACTCAAATTTTCATAAAAATAATAAAAAATCTCCTAAAGTTTTACTCCTAAGTCCCACTTTCAAGATTTTCTCAAAATTCTATTTTTTTCTCGAGATACGAATTAAAAACTCAGGGTTTTACATGCATGCGCTAGGTCATACACCCACATATCATGAGGCCTTCCGTAGGATGTTTGGGGTCTTTCACCTTAAGGCACTCTTGCTCCTTCTTGCTCAATCAAGGATTTTACCAATCCGTTATACTAATGAAAATATATCATTTTCCAAACCTTATTATCAAGATCTATTCATATTAATAAATTTTTCTCTCATAAATGAAATATAAAAAGAAATCCACAATTATTTTTACATAAAAAAATGCACAAGAAAATTTAAAAATAAGATACCGTCATTATAACGAAAAGATCAAGAAAAAGTATAGGTATGCACCTACCTTATATTTTGATTTAAAAATGAACTATGTTCTAGACCATAATTAGATAAAGAACTTTCGTGTTTCGTTCGAGAGCAAACGACTTTAGCAGATAGAAATTTTAAGATCTTCTTCGATGATGTTTTTCTAACAATAATGGTATTTTTCTAATTTCTTTGAAATGGGTGAGGTGAGCACGTATTAGGGGCCTTTAGGGGTTTTTTAACTTAAAAAGTTTATTTTTCTTATCCCTCAATAGTATATTAGGTTTCCAACAAATTGGTATGGCTTTGATCCTATAATTTACACTCATTTAGACTAAAATATTTCCTACCTCATCATGACCATTGATTATTGATTTTTGAACCACATGAAACCATCTTAGAATTTCATGCAATCAACCAATAGGATTGAAATATATGTCACATTTTAGATAATAATAAAAAAAAGGTTATGTGTAATAAGAAAGTGAAATGTGGCATGAGAGAATTTTATAAATTCAAAATTCTCAAATTTATGAAATAAGCATCAATTAAACACCCCATTTGCTCTCTCACAACTCAACAATAATTTAAAATTCAAAATAGAATATTTTGATTTACCTTTTGACTTTTGAAAATTTCATAAAAACCTTCCTTATTGGACTTTGCGTAAAAAGATGAAAATACCCATTTTCAAAAATTTCTCAATTTTTAACCAATAAGACCATCAATATAATTAAATTATTTGTAAAACATTACTATATAACATATCATGATAAAATATATGAATCTAAAAGTAAATTATATAAAAAAAGCAAAGAAGTCATAAAAAATATGTTAAAGGTAAAATAGTCCAAAAATCTTCTATCTCATAAAATTTAGAAAATTTGATATGTTTTGTAAAATTACATTATATACATCTTTTATGTTTTTTTGAGATATTTTGACATTTGGGCACCAAAAAATATCAATTACTCAAATTAAAATGACTATTACGTCCCTAATATAAAATTATTCTTATTTTTTTTACTAAGTTATGATTTATAAGGCTAAAAAAATTTATCAAATTCATGTAAAAGGATAAATATTTTTCTGATAGTGATATTTTCAAAGTGACTAAATTATCATGAGGTGAAATTACCTTTTTACCCCTAAAGAGAAAAAAATATATTATAAGTGCAAAAAATGATAGAAATAAAGTTTATATCTATATGTTATAAATTATATTTAAGAAAAAAAAAACACACACACACACACACACACACACATATATATATATATATATATATGATATTATATTTATACATTTCATTATTTATCAAGGTATTATAAGAAGTCTTTGGAACTCATGAATAACGACTTCTCCTACCTTAAGTTTGTTGAGACTCTATAAGAAATTGACCTCTAAGCCCTTTCATCTTTAGAAAAATTCATTCCATTGCTATCTATTTATTAGAGTTTGACCCATTTCAAAGAGTTTGGATACTCTTACCTCTTAAAGAGGATTTTCTAGATCCTTAAGAGTAATTACCCTCCATTTAGATACTGAGAATTTCTTATAATCTTAAGAATAATTACCCTCTTAACCTTAGTTTGTTCAAAGTCATGAGAGGTTAATTGATCCTTAAAATCCCTCATTGGAGACTATTTTCATGCCATTGTGATCATTTTTCATCCAATTTATTATCTTTCAAAATGTTTGGACAATCTTGTCCCTCTCAAAGAAATCTGGAGTTTAATGCATATTTTTCATGCACATATCACATTCTAGACCTTAGTTGTACCTTAATTACCAAATAATCATGTTTATGACTCATTTCAACACTCTATATGTTTTATCATATTAATTAGGCATAATTACATAAATAATTGAATATAATGAAAAAAATATGATGATTATGCGGTTGATTGTGCAGACTTCAGATAAATTAAAATCCAAACATGAACAAAGTTAAGCAATTCAAGCATACAAGAGCAATTAAGGATGAATAGTAGAACCGTGGACAAAAAATTATACATTTCCATCGCACCCCAACCGTGCCATGATGGACCCTAATTATGTCACGATGAAAGGATGATCAATCAAAGGGAATTTGTATGGCCATGCTCCATATGTAAGGACAACCTGATTACTGATGATCTCACATATCAGAACTTTCCAGAATCCGAGAATTTTCTATAAATAGGAACCTAGGTCTATTATAATTTTTCTCTCTTTTAGCACTTATCCCATTTTAGTTTTAGGTCTTTTTTTCCATTTTAGTTTAGATTTATTTTCTATGATTATTTTTAATTATGAGTGAGTGAAAGATAGTGTAACCTTTGATCCATCAATGAAAGAAGATTTTTTCTCTTTCACTCTTTCTACTTATCTTGCAATGACCATGGGCTAAGTCCCCCCTTCATTGGAAAGGTGGAGAAGCCTAGAGGCAGTTCAATTATACTTTTAAATATCTTTCCTCTTGTTTTGTTTAATGGATTATCTTCAAGGTCTATCCAACTCCTATGAACCAAATCCTTAGTTGAATATCTTGCACTATTTATGCTTAATCTAGATATGTCATACTTAGAAAAGATTCAAAATGATTTATGCTTAACATAGATATTGGATAGTAGGTATTCACACCTTCGAGTGGAGTAATCCTAACTTTAATATTCCATTCTTGGTTTTCGAAGTTAAAACTTCCAGCCTAAGGCCTTAACATGCTTTTAGGTTGAGTTTCAAGAGATTTGCAATTGATTTGGGTAGTTGATATACTCTATGGGGATCCATACCTTCAATGAGATTTTTTTTTTATCTTGATTTCATTTCAGTTCTAGCATTTTAATTTCTATTTCACTTTTCAAACAACAAACAAATTGGTTTTAATCTTGTTTCGATTCTTTTTTAATTCGAGTTGAAGTTTTGTCCTTATCCTTGTAGCTTCGACCCTTACTTGCCCTTTGAGTAAGGTAAATTTATTTGTTCAAAAGGAGCCTTACGACACCTACATTCGTATAACAACATCACATTCATAATTAGTCACCACAAAAAATATGGTCAATATACAATTTTTCAATTCAAAAGGGAGTATCGATTCAAATTTTTTATTTTTTTATTTCTATCTCTTCTAAAAAAAATTTGAAAAACAAAAATTTGTTCTATTTTTTATAATCAATAAGAAATTATATACTTTCTGGTGAAATTTGAGTTGCTAACTCATTGTCCCAACTGCGCCACGATTGAACCAAACTATGTCACGATGGAAGAAGGGAGTTGACTCTTCTAGTTTCTCCTAAAACTTTTTGGAAACTAGAGGATTTTAGTAATCGCATCCGGAAAGTTTGGGCCAAACTAGGAAGGACCATTTATATTTATTTTGGATTTTTCTTATCTGCAACAGTTCTAATATTCTATTTTCTATTGTAGGGTTTTCATCTCGAAGGAGGAATTCAAAATGAGATCCAAATAAACTTTAAGAAATTTCATTTTTCTATTTTAAATAGACTTCAATTATTTTTTAGATCAATTTTTACTAGTGTTCCCCCTCACGATGGTTCCTTCAATCTTGTGGATGTGTTTGTTGCTTTGGGAATCATTTTGAATAGTTTTTATTTGACCTTGTCCCCATTTCAAGGGGAAATGATCGAGGATCTAATCTCATAAGTAGTAAGGTGATTAGATCCATTTCAGAATTTTTTTTCTTTAAATTCTCATATTCAAGACAAAATTAAGAGTTTCACCTTGATTGAATCTAAAATAAAGTTTTAGATTTAATTAAAAGAGTTGCTAACGGTGAAAGATCAGAATTAATGGTTGACCACCAAGATTAGTGGTGAAAACTTAGAATTGATGGTTGAAAACCAACAATAATGATTAAGAACTAGAATTAATGGATGAAAATCAAGAATAATAGTGAAATACCAGACTAATGGTTGAAAATTGATCAGTGCCTCAAAACACCAATTTATCAGCACTTTTCTCAGGCATTTGTCTCGCTTTCCATCTCTATTTTATTAGATTAGGTAAATAATTGTGTTAAGCCTCAAATTATCACATTACATATTCTACCATGCTAATTAGGTTTAATTGCTCAATATTAATGCATTTATCGAAATACTGATTATGTGTGTTCATCGTATATGTCAAATATCAAATCATTAAGATGGACCACCAAATCAATCAATTAAGTGTGCATTACAATCTAAAAGACCAATCAAGTAATCATACAAAATTAGAGACCAGATGTCTCCAAATTAATGTGGCGTAGTCCAAATCCAATGTAGTACAATATTTTTCGAATAGAGCGTCCAAAAATTTCTCCAGTGTGTTTTGCATGTGAAATTATACACAAGAGTGATAACGGTTATTTTTGGGTCCTTCTAGAACACCTAAGGTCTATAAATAAATCATTTTCATAATTGAAAAATGGTCCTTGGCCCTTGGTCCATTATCTCTTCTCCCCTTAATGCCTTCAGTATTTTTTCTATAATTTTTTATTTTTAGATAGGTTTTATTTTAGTAATTCTCTATAATTTTTCAAAGAAGGAGATGGTGTACATTGATCACTATATGAATACAAGTGATGGTTTTGTAAACACCTCAATTTACACGAATCCTTTAGGAAAATCTAAATTTTTTCAAATTGATTTTAACTAAGAACTTAAGCTTTTCAACGGGCCCACATTGCCACTTGGCATTATTTTCATGCATACATGCATACATGCATACATGCATCATGTCATATAATTTTGTATGCTCAATATTGTCCCTAATCCAATCTAATTCCATACCACCTCCATAATCCAATCCATATCCATATCCGTTCTCCATTAATCAATCCATCACCCATACCTTAACCCAAAGTCCATAAATCAAGCCCATTTCCAAACCCATTATCCATAAACTAAGTCCATAGTCATAATACCCATAGTCTATAGCCCAAGTTCATCCCCTAAACGCAATACCAAGTCCAATCTAAGCCTATTCTTTCACATCCCCTCAAGGATGATACATGTTGATCTCTCATAAGCCCCCAATACCCAATGCATCAATCTAATTGGAGAGTCAACTCCCCCTTGTGAAAACTTAAGAATGTCTTTCTCAAAATGTGTGGTCAAACTAAAAAGATAATTTGATCTTTAGTAATAATTCCTAAAATTGAGAATTTTTAATCATACCCTCTAAAGGTAATAAGTGTTTCCCAATGTTGTTCTGAATTTAATAGAAGGTTAAAAATAGTGATCTGAACTGATAGTTTGTTCAACTGTCCCATTATGTTATACTCACTTTTTCGAATGAGTTTAAGGAGATATATCGCTTTCTTATCGATTATTCTGCATTTTTGCTTTGTTGGTTCTCTTTGTGATGTCCTTTCCACCATAATACTTTTTTTCACAAGCTTTTCTTTCTATGTTTTTCCTTTTTTCATCCTCTTTAGTTCGGTTCTTCGTTCAATTTTTTTGTTATCCTTCTTCTGATTCTTTTATGGTGATTTGTAGGGTCTTCCACATATGATCATATGCCTAATGTCTATAACCATGACCTTATTTGGCCTCTCAACCCCATTCAATGTGAAAAGCATTATCTCATAACTCCATGAGATGATTTGATTTGAATGGTGCAAGAAATGTATAAGGAAGATGATGGTCATTGGTGGAGGTTTTAGTTTTAAGTGAACGACGAGTAGTGGTAAACTAGGTTTGATGATTGATGTAGTGGATGTACATAGTTGGACGAGTGGTGGTTAAGAGGAAAAGTTTGAGATTTGAGAAGTTGGTGCAATGTAGGAGAAAGTGCCCTCAATCCGCGGGGTGCGCTGATCTGCTTTTGACCTTTAAGGTTTGGGAGTCGCCACCTAGTTATTACGGTCTAGGAATCAAATATTAACTCGAAATGGATAAAAAGAAACAACTAATCTACTACAAAAAAATACTGAGTCTGGGGATCACATTATAGGGTTGGAAGGTGTTAGGCACCAAACCCGTCCAGTAAACACCGATCTCTACTAATTCCCAAATAAGACTATATTGCTAAAAAGACCTAATCGTTTAAAAAAAATGAAATATATACCTTTATGAAGACAACGGTCTTGTTATCTCAAATCTGGTAGAGTAGTTTTTCGTACAACACTTGTAGCGTCTCGCCGAACAATAACACAAATCCCCATGTCAGATCTTGAGGTATTATGTAGCACCTCAAAATTTCGGCATGGTCTCCTCTGTTTATGTTAGCATTCCAAGGCGTTCAACCTGCACCTGATAAACGACATACAATCCTGCATACATATAAAAAATATAATACTAGCGGAAGCTTATATACGTCTAATAACGTACGAAAGATCAGAGTGCGGAAGAATAACCAGAATACAGGATTATACAAAATTTCTCACTCTAACAGAAATCCTAACACTCAAGACAGAATCCATAAAACTACTTGGGGGAATTGACACCACTAGGGGGTATAGCCCTAGTACTTACCAGGTGACGAACTCTGGTTGTCTATCTGACCAACCAGATGATCCTCATTCGTACTCTATACTTGCCTCGCCAAGCTCTGAATCTGAAACTAAAAAATAGAGAAGGAAATGGTGAGTAACAATGGTTACCCAGTAAAGAAACCAACAATTTCTACCAATAACTCTCCTAACATGAATGAATAAACATACTAAATCATTTAAAAATATGTAAAATTTTACAGAAGAAACTACGATTAACTAGTATATATAGCCAGGAATGAGCAACTAACCATTTTAAAACTCACATTACATCGATCATCATTACTCACTATAACATTATCTTTTTATACAAATCTAATTGATCAAATAGAAACAGTAAACATGGATTTCATTTTATATATCAAAATAAGCAACAGATACATAATACACAATGGTGGAGTATTGGAATTAGAGAGTTGGGATTCACGACTAGATCGCTCCCAGTCGGGACATGATGTTACAATTCTTCTCTGGCTTTTAGTTCCTGATTTTGTGCTTGGTCGCTGTTTATCATGCTTGGTTGACCATTTATCCCGCTCAGGCTGGCCGTTTGACGTGACCGTAAGCAATGGGTCTCTTTTCGATGTGTCAGAACGTTCGACTACTATAGATTGTTAGTGATCACTGACTAATCATCTTCGTCTATGCCTATCAGGCGTGCATGTGATTCCCAAATATACAAACCATTCGTATACGACCACCTTTACATTACAAGTTCACTGGTAAAGATAGAGAGGAATAAACCCGGATTCCAGTTGTAACTCCATTCTTATACGCGTCCCATACCACGTATGAGCTTGGTGGTCCTTATCGTACATCCCAGGATAGTACACCACTCCGGATGATATGACGCACTATCCCTTCAGGCATTCATAAACTCTTTAACAGCTCACAAAATAGCTACATATGTATATTATTTTCATTTGAAAATAAAAGAGAAATTAACAATACAAGGTTGAGAATGGATATCCAGTTTCCTACCATGCAAGTGTGGCCACCCGACCTAAAATAAATAACATAACAGAAACGTACACAGCGCCTCACGCTAACAGAAAGTAAATAAACATGCAACCAGTAACATTATCCCTAGATATTTGTTCACCAACCTACACACCACACAACCACGTAAAATACAGACATCACCCCTCGGGTGTGACTCTGACATTTTACCGTTTCATACCCTTTTTCCTTTTTTTCGATTTTTTTGTTTACAATTTTCAATCTCTTCAATAAAATATCCATTTTCTGATATTCATCAACTCAATATTAGTTCATTGAATATTAAATCACATTTTTCAACAATAAAACGTATTTTTCTTTTATCAATAATATTGAAAAAGAATACAAATTTTATATCAAAACGGGGTCTGAGCAGTGCACAAGACCCAACTGATAGAAATAACCCGTTAAAATACCCTACCCACGTATAATTTGTTAAAAATACAATTAAACATATCAAACATGCAATTTCTGGCGTGAATTTTTAAATAACAAAAGAATTCTATATTTTAAAAATACATCAAAATTTTTTCGATAAAATCCTAAATGTAATTTTCACAATCTTCGATTACTAATAGAAATTGAAAGTTCCTTACAATGTCTAGGCGAAATGATCAAAGCGTGTGCGCGAAAATCGAGACGATCGGCACGGAAATCGAGACAGATCGAACTTCGAAGCGGCTGATTTTCGAAACCGACCTGGTGATTTCGAAGATGTCGATGTGCTCGTCTCTTCTCCCTTCTACGGCGAAAGACGATTTGACCCCGAAATCGATGAAAACCGAAGTCGAAGTTACGAAATCTCCGTATAAAAATACGGCAGATTTTTGACTATACGGGGTGAAAAAGATGAGAAAATGAAAGGAATTTGGGTGGGTTATGTAGAGAATGAGGCTGCGGACATTTCTCCATTCTACGTCGGAAGACGGTTTGACCCAAAAACGGACGAAATCTGAGGTCAAAGTTTCAAAATTTCCGTATCCAAATACTGCTGATTTTTGACGATATTGAATGAAAAAGAAATTGAAATGGAAAGAGGTTGGGTGGGTTTTGTAGAGAACGTAGCTGCGGACATTTCTCCCTTCTACGTCGGTCGTCGACGGCGAGCCGTTTGCACGAGATCTGAGGTGGAAGTTTGAAAGAAAAATAAATTTTTTTTCGTTTCATATATGTCTCGGCTGTATGACGAGTTGGGGAAGATGAGATATTAAAAAAAAATTAAAATATTATTTATATGAAATTTGGGACGAATTTGGTATTTCGCCTATTGTTTTGATCGACGATAACTTGGCCATTCGAACTCCAAAACTGACGAATGAATACTCTATTTCGCCTAATTTTTCGTTCTGGATCTAATGGTGTAGTCAATTTCTACAAATTATGTCTCCATCAAAAATTTACATTTTTAGCCTGAGGTGACCCCTAACCTTGATGTCGTTTTCGTTTCTGACGATAATTCCACTTTCTGATCTCCAAAAATGATAAATAAATAGTCATTGTTCAATAATTTTTCGTTATGAACTCAATGGTATAATCAAATTTTACTAATTCTTGCTCTAATAAAAAGTTACTATTTTAGCCTGGTCCGACTTGATATCAAGGATTTTGCAACTTTTATGTTCGGACTCGCATTTGAACGTGCTTACAGGCTAAAGTATGTTTTTCGATCATTTTGAATCTAATGGTGAGGTTAGATTCCATTAAAAATGATCAGAAACATCATAAAATTTTACCCCTAAGTCCCACTTTCAAGATTTTCTTAAAATTCTACTATTTATTTTTTCCTCGAGATACAAATTAAAAATTCGGGGTGTTACAACACTCCTCACTTCATTCTGTCACGGATTTACTTCAGATCTCCAAGATGAGGTATTTTCTTCTTAGATCTGAATCTTCTAACTTTTTTCCAGATTTCAAGGTGTTTTTGAAGAGCTTCTAGGTGTTTTTTGAGCTAAAGTTGGGGTATGGATGTTAGGTAAGGAGTTGGAGCTTCAAAATTAGGGTTTATACGAGGCCAATAAAGTTTTTTAACTTACTTTTTCTAGGAATTATTTTTTCATACGAGCCTTATTTATAGATTTTTTAAGTGCTTTTTAGATAGAGTTAGTGTTTAATTAGAATTGTTTTAAATAGAGTTATAATTTAATTAGAATTATTTTAGGATTTTGACTTTTATTCTCACTTGATTGAGTTTAAGATTTTGACTTTAGTCTTACTTGATTGACTTTATTTTAGGGTTTTGACTTAAGTCTCACTTGATTGACTTTATTTTAAGGTTTTGACTTAAGTCTCACTTGATTGACTTTAATTTTAATTAGGATTTCACTTTAAATTAATTAATATTTTAATTATTAATTTTAGAATTTTTAATTATTAAAATTATAAAATTACCATTTTATCATCGGAGAGGACTTTTTGCGTTTTAAGTAGTTTTTCAATGTTTTAGGATGTTTTGGAATCAATTTTTCGTAAGGAATTCAATGGTAATATTAGGTTGTGTCATTTATGAAATTTTTTGTGCAAAATGATCGTGAATTTTATGAAGGACATTTTCATAATTTTGTCAAATTTTGTGAAAATTAGCGAAATGATTTATTTGGTTTTGATTTGTTGTTTTATATGTTTGAAAAAAAATTTATAAGTGTAATATAAGCTCTAGGGATGTTTTGATTTTAGGAGTATTTTGGTAATTTGGTCATTTTTTAGTGATTTTTACCGTGAAACTTCTTTTTGTGTATAAGATGATAATTTCTATGTTTTTGGAGTTATATTTTCCTAGCGTAGCATGGTTTCTAAAGTTTTGTTAGTTTGAGATACCTCATCTGAATTTATGAAATATATCTAGTAACAAAATAAAGCATTGGAATAATCATCCATCATTGGGAACCGTTGCGATCGAGTTGACGAGTTGATTAATCAGGCGAATGCAAAAATGGGGTGTCTACAGATGCCCCTCTTTGGCAGATAGTTGAAGTAAATTAGATAGCAAATCTATTTTAGTAGATAGTATAATATCCGAATGCCAAAGCTAGTGATAGTTCATTTTACAGTCTGATTTAGTAATTCGTCGGGGCGTTCAGATCCTTGAAGATAAAACTCTCCCCAAAATAAGAAATTGTCAGGTCCTTGAGCGTGAACTCTCACTGATGGTGTCAGATCCTTGAATTTTAGAAAATTCTCCTTAACTAATAAAACAAATGTGCAAGTATATCCATTTAAAATCTGAGATAAATCTCAAAGGGTCTAAGTGAAAATTGAGTAAAATCTGAGTAAAATCCAAAAAAATCCTCGGCGGCAATTAGTTAAGCATAATTCGAGCAAACCCTCGGCATCAACTAGTTAAGCATAATCTGAGCAAACCCTTGGTGACAACTGGCTGTGCATAATTCGAGAAAACCCTCGGCGGTAAGTTATTGAGCATAATCCGAGCAAACCGTCGGCGACACCTGGCTGAGCACAATCTGAGCAAACCCTCGACGTCAACTGGCTAAGCATAATCCGAGCAAACCCTCAGCTGCAACTGGCTGAGCATAATCTGTGCAAACCCTCAGTGACAACATAATTCGATAAAGAATGGACAATTGTAGGAAATAATGACTGGATCTAGGAGCTCTACTCTACCTACTCTGGGCAAAAGAGTATTGAACTAATCTTTTTAGCAAAATCAAATATGAGATCAGAAATGCTTTTGTTTGAACTTCAAGATTTTTTTCGAAAGTTTTATGAATTTAAAACCTGAGTTTTTATTTCTCTTTTGAACCTCAGGGATTCTCCAAAAATTTACTATCAAGAGGGTAACCTTGAATTCAGGGTTCTCATTATCCTTTAGGATTATCATTGATCAACCTTGGAAACAAAATGCCCTTAGTTTGACAATAAACATGGCATTGGAGATAATTGAATACATCATGCCCCTAGTATAAGGGGGAAACTACATATTTAGAGGAAAAAGAAAATGCCCCTTGTATGAAGGTTTGAAATATTTGATTACCACAAGCACAATAAAAATCCAACTTTAAATTAATTTTATTGAAGATTTTGAGTCAAGCTCAAAAAAACAAAATATTTTCTTTTGAGACTCATCATAGAATTCACCCTTCTACCCATTGTTTCACTTAGAGAAGTAGAAAATTTTCAGATCAATCGTAGATAAGATGCTTGTGACTTCTGAGCTTCTGCCTAGCTTAAGCTAAGTGTTGAACTTGATTATTCTGACTTCAAATGTCTCGGCTCGAACCTCCTAAGATTTTCTTCTATTTTTCTTTGTTGCTCTAACTTTTGCCTAGATCACCTTTTTAGGTTTTCGATTTAGCGAGCTTGCCTTAATTTTTGCCTAAGTCGCCCTTTTCAGGTTTTCAATTTAGCAGGCCTCAATTTTTTTTTTTCTGAACTTCTGGAGTTACTGTCTGATCATACTTTACTACCTTCCTTACCTTTTCGCACGGTACTTAGGAGGACTTTCATGGGTAGGCTTAGGACTGGGTATATAAAGAAAGGAATTCTAAGGCTCAAAAATTCGAATGCCCCTTGTGTTGCATTTTTTCTTTTTCTTTGAACTTTCTTTCCTATTTGACAATATTATTTATATTTTTTTATTTTTTTATTTTTATTTTTATTTTTTTATTTATTTTTTTATAGGGAAATATATATTTTTTATTTTGATGTAGTCGAGCCTGAAGTAACTTCTCAGGTTGCCTACGTACCCTATATTTTTGGGATTAGACCAAAATGTAGTTCGAATTTTCCCTCCCTTAGGTTAAGTGATCAGGCTAAGAAAGAAAAGGTATATATATATATTTTTTGAAAAAGTTGCAAAGGGCTTGAGAAAAGATATATTGAACTACGTAATAGGGAAAATGATTCGATCAAAGATGGCCTCCTTAAATGTAGTACCGTTTGATTTGGTCAAGGTTGGTTGGTTCTGGTAATTCAATTCTATCATGGTCTTGAAGTCTGACAGTTTTTCCTGGTAATATTTCCTTGATGATGAACGGTCCTCCCCAATTTGGTTTGAACTTCACTCTAGGGTCAAAGATGGGTGTTCGATTCTCTTTGAGTACTAAATCCTCGACTTGTAAGTAACAGACCTTGATCTTTTTATCAAATGCACGGGTGACTCTTATCTGATAAGTCTGTACGTGGTACAACACTCTTAGTCATTTTTCTTTGATCAAATTTAATTTTTCATACAGTTGACGAACCCAATCTGCTTCGAACAATTGACTTTCCAATAAGATCTTGAAAGACGGAATTTTCATTTTAATTGGCAAGACTACTTCCATGCCATATACTAAGGACTAGGGAGTAGTTCCCGTAGAGGATCGAATTGAAGTTCGATATGCCCATAGTCCAAATGACAGTTTTTCTGACCAATCTCAATGTGATTGACATTTTTTCCTGATGATTATCTTTAGATTCTTATTGACCGCTTCAACTGCTCCATTGGTCTGAGGACGATAAGGAGATGATTTGTGGTGCAAGATTTTGAACTTTGAACACAGTGTAATAACTTCGACTTTGAAATGTGATCAATTATCAGAGATCAGTTCCGAAAGTACGCCATATCGACTGATGATGTTTGTTTGGATGAACTTTGCAACTCGAGACATAGTGAGGACAGCATAAAAGGCAGCTTTGACCCACTTAGTAAAATAATCGATAACAACTAGAATGTATTCATGCCCGTTTGATGCCTTAGGCGATATTTTACCAATAATGTTAATTCCCCAAACTGATAACGGTCACGGTGAAGTCAAACCAACTAATTGAGAAGGTAACACATGTATGAGGTTTGCATGTATTTGGCATTTGTGGAAGGTCTTGACCATGTGATGACAATCTGTTTCCATCGTGGGCCAGTAATACCCTTGCCTCATAATTTTCCTGGTTAACATTTTCCTACTCATGTGAGGACCACAATCCCCTGAATGTAGTTCAACCATTATTTGTTCAGCTTGATCTTCATCAACGCATGACAAATGAATTCCATCATAAGACCTCTTGTATAAGTTTCCTGCGCATAGGATGAATTGAGATGCTAATCTTAATAGGATTTGTCGTTCCTTCCTCGATGCTTCTTCTGGGAATTCTTATTTTTCTATCACTCTTTTTATATTTATGTACCATGGCTTTCCATCGGGTAGTCGAGTAACAATGTTGATCTGATAGCAATACGCAGGTTTATCTTTGACTTCGACGGTGATCGACCTCAATTCCATGCTAGGGGGCAAATGGATCATTAAAGAGAGAGTAGTTAAAGAGTTAGCAAATATATTATCTTCCCTTGACAGGTGTTGGAACATGATAGCTTTAAACTTACTCACTAAGGTTAACAGATACTTATGATAGGACTTCAATTTTTCATCCCTAGTTTTCCAACGACTAATGTATAACCAAGGCTGAATCCCCGAAAACTTTAATTTTTGTGATACCCAAATTCAAAGCAGCTTCGAGTCTAGCGATGCATGCCTCATATTCCGCTGTATTATTGGTGTTAGAAAAAGTTAACTTAATAACGATAGGAATGTGACATCCTTCAGGAGAAAATAAAATTGCCTTTATTCTATACCCATTCTGATCGGCGGCCCCATCAAAGTATAGCTATCATGTTTGATTTTACAGTTGTTTTTCAACTTACAAGATATTCTCATCCGGGAACTGATCAACAGGCCTTATTCCTTTTACCACTGGATTATCTGTCAAGTATTCTGCCACAGCTCTCCCCTTGATAGATTTCTGTGTAACATGCGTGATGTCAATTCTAATAACAACAACAGTCATCATGCAGTTCTCCCTGTCAGTGTCGATTTCTCAAAGAGATATTTGAGAGGATTCATTTGAGAAAATAAGAGAACTAAATGAGATAGCATATAGTGTCGGAGTCTCTGAGTAGCCCATACCAATGCTAAGCAAGTTTTTTCTAATGTCAAATACTTTCGTTCATACTCTCACATCTTTTTACTGATGTAGTATATAGCCTTTTCTTTGTGAGTATCTTTGTCATACTGTGCAAGCATGCATCCCATAGCTTCTTCTGTGGCTAACAAATAAAGAAGAAGTGGTTTATCCGGTGTAGGTGGAACCAAAATAGGCGGGTTCAAGAGATACTCCTTGACTTGGTCGAAAGCCTTTTGACATTACTCATTCCAAATTATTGGTTCATTCTTCTTGAGAAGCTTGAAAATAGGTTCGTGGACGTTGATGAGTTGAGCGATAAATCTGTTGACATATTGGATTCTACCTAAAAAACCTCGGATCTGCTTTTTAGTCTCAGGCGGTGGCATCTCTTGGATAGCTTTAATTTTTACAGGGTCCACTTCGATCCCTCTTTGACTGACCACAAATCCCAATAATTTTCCAGAAGTTACTCCAAATACACATTTCTGTAGGTTGAGACGGAGTTGGTATTTTTGAATCCTTATAAGAAATTTCTCTAATGTAGCAACGTGCTTAGTCGTTCCTTAGATTTGACTATCATATTATCTACATAGACTTCGACTTCCTTGTGTATCATGTCATGCAGTAAAGTCGTGGTTGCTATTTGATAAGTGGCTCCAACATTCTTCAAACCAAAAGGCATAACCTTGTAGCAAAAGGTTCCCCATTGTGTGATGAACGGTGTTTTTTGCATATCCCGAGGTTCCATTTTTATTTGATTGTACCACAAAAAATCATCTATGAAGGACAACAAAGCTTGCCTTGCCGTACTATCTACTAAAACATCTATGTGTGGCAAAGGAAAATTATCTTTTAGATTTGCTTTATTTAGGTCTCTGAAATTCACACACATTTTGATTTTTTCATCCTTTTTAGGCATCGGGACGACATTAGCAATCCATTCAGGGTACTCCACTACTTTCAAAAATCCAGGGTTAATCTGCTTCGTAACTTCTTCTTTAATTTTTAGAGTCCATTCTGGCTTCATGCGTCGAAGTTTCTGCTTAATTGGTCGAGCATCAGGATATAATGGAATCCGATGTTAAATAATGCCTGTGCTTACTCCCGACATATCCTCATAAAACTACGCAAACACGTCTTCGAACTTTCTGAGCAAGTCTACTATCTCCTTGCGTTCATCCGGGGATAAGATGATCCTAATTCGAATCTCTTGAGGATTTTCTTTTGTTTCGAGGTTAATAACATATGATTATTCTATTAGAGGTTGAGCCCGATGTTCATTTTCTTGTTCAAGTAATTTGATTATTTCAGGGGGAGGTTCTTCATCAGAAGATTCTCCCTCTGAAGTCAAATTATTAGTTAAATTATTATTGCACTCGGGGTAATCAAAAATTTCTTTCATTTAATTAAAAAGAGATGGGGTAACAGGATTCATTGCAAACTTAATAGATTCACTTGACTCAGTAGGAATAATAGATTTACTAGAAATAACAGACTCAACAGAAATAAATGACTCATCAGGCACGTTAAACTGAACAAAACTAATAGGATTGACAGACCTAGTCCTGACATGTAGCACATGACTCATTACATAATTATTAGAAAGAAATCCAACTGCGGGTTTGATTACAAATTGAGGATTTGGGATCCCCTTCTCAACTGACAATACTAGGACACTATGATCTTCAATGAATAACTGATCAATATTGAGAAAGTCCAGATTGAACTGCCAGTCTTCAACTTCCTTTTCTTCAGCTTCTGTGCTTGCTTCCTTTTCAGGTCATTCCATGCTAAAGAAAATTTCAAACCCCGGCAAACGAGTACCTATGATGTGATCAATGAACGGCTCTAGGAACCCACAGTAACGAAAATCTTCACGAAATAACTATTAAGGGTCTTATGATAAGGTTTCATTTTAATCAGATCTGTGGTGCACCCTTGCCTTTTTGCAATTGCCTTGTCCCCTTTGTCTTCCAGTATTGGGCACAATCTTCTTTAGTAGGCTTATATCCTAGCCCGAATGTGCCGATAACTTCTTTAATCATTGGTGCTTCTTTAATATCATGTTGCTTGGGAACTAGGCCCATACTAGGAAAAAATCTCCTTTTTTTTAATATATTGGCCATGTAGCAGTTAGAGGTGCTCTCAATAGGAAAATATTCTTTTACCAAGTGATCCCATTAGACTAGGCATATTTTTTCAAATTCAAATCCACTGAGCTCTACCCTTGTTGTTCTGATTGAATCTCAAGTAACGGTTCATTCTTGGCTTCGGTACTGTTCACAATCCCCACAATCTTAGCATCTTCATGAAAGATAATTACTAGTTAATCTTTGATAAACTTAACTTTCTGGTGTAGCGTGGAAGGTATGGCTTTGATCTGGTGTAACCTTGGTTTTCCTAACAAAAAATTGAAAGAGGACTGAATATCAATAACTTGAAATTTCACAAAAAATTCAGCTATGCTTGTGGACAATCGAAGGTATAAAATTTTCAGTACATCCCTCTTGGTGTTATCATCGGCCCGAGGCAGGTAGCGGTCTTTAAAGGGCCAACATTCAGTGCACTCTAACTATCAATCAAAATCAGAGGTACCCTCATCCTGTTATAATCGACTGTGATGTACAAAGACTTAGTATGGCTTGCTTCTTCCTTTGGGTGATCTGAGTCTGAGAAGGACATAATATTCTCTACATAAGTTGTCCCTACTATATTGGCCAGCTGATCTGGAGAAGTATCAAGGGAGACTTGGGCTGTATTTAGTACTTTGAGAATGACTTCTCTATGAGCAATAGAGCCATGAGTAAATCCCAATCTGAGATATTGGCCCCTGATCTCTTCAATTGCTTGATCACAGAATCATCTTCTTTGATATTCTTTTTAGTGGGATTTATTTTTTTTCTCGCCAAGATTGCAGGATTGTTGACATAGCATTCTTGTGGCTTAAAAATTCTTCTCCCCCTTTCCCCCAAGTCACATGTCTGACTTCATCACAAGAAAGGGAGAAAAGGCTCATCTTCTTCAGTCAGCAAGTATGAATCTTCCTCTGTCAAAGAGATGGGGCTTTCCGGATTCATTTGAGCCAAAAGATAACTAGTGAATGCAGGGTTATCATAACAAGGTGGGGATAGCCAATATGCATCATCTAGGGTTAAATTGAGAGGTTCATAACTTGTGGTGAAGACTTCGTTAATGAAATCTATTCTGATAATGGGACAACTAGGTGGTTTGACTTGGATGGGATGGATGAGAGAGACAGGGTCGAATGGTAATTGGGTGTTGAAAACCATGTTCAGGGTTTGTGAAGGTTGATAGGTAGGCAGTGGATTAGTGATGACATTTAGTGACGTTGGGCTAGGGATTGTAACCTTTTTTGCATCAATAAGATTTTGAATGACATGACGGAGAGTGAAACACCGACTGGTGTGATGGCCAGTATTTTGATGGAATTCGCAGAACAAATTAGAATTATGTCCGACTTGCAAGGGATTTGATAATGGTCGAGGTTGTATCGGGGTAAGAAGACATTTTTTCAATAGTTTTTGAAAGGCTATGGTAAAATTCATCTCTAGATTAGTAAACTGATACGGAGTTCGAGGTTGACTTGGTTGAACCTGGTTATTTGTCTGGGCTGGGTGTTGAGCTGGGGTAGTTGATGTGTTATTTATGTAAACATGGTTGGTTCTAGGTTTGGGAACATAGGGTTTCTTAGACTTGTTATTCGAGTGGTTAGAAAAAACCCTAGAGGAAAAAGCATCCTCGAGTTGACTCCCGATTTGTAATAAGGATTCAAAGGTAGGAAGATATTGAGCAACCAAGTGCTGAGCATATCCTTGTGTAAGGTTTTTCAGGATAATGGCTACTTGTTCCTTTTCTAATAGCCTATCCCACATTTAGACAGGTTTGGCCCTCCAACAGCCAATGAAATCGATAAAAGTTTTCCCATTTTTCTGCTTAGTTGACTCCAAATCCCTTCTTGAAGTTTCAATTTCGGTACTGTACTTATACTGTTGCCAGAAAGCCTTTGACATACTCTCGCAGGTACCCACAATAACTGGATCTTGAGATATTAGCCTACGCAGTGCTGATCCTGATAGAGTTCTCTGAAATAATAACTTCATCTGTTCGTCGTTGAGCTCCATAGTGCGTATGTTAGTAACATACACCTTAAGATGCGTTTTTGCACAACCTATACCACTGAACTTGTCCATTTTAGGCATTACAAACTTCTCTAGTAAATGAATTCTAGGGATGCGATTCAGAACTTCAATGTCTGCTAGAATTTCATCGATACCCTTTATACTCTTCATAGCTGATTCTAACTGAGACATTCTATTAGTTAATACCAGATTTTCATCGAACTGTTCTTCATTTCCGTCAAGCTCAAAAACCTCATGTGCACCTCTTGCTATATTTTCTTCTACCTTTTCCCTTTTGGATCATCAAGGGGATTGCCCGTTGATTTTGAAATCTATTCCAAAACTTTCAGTTTGCCTTTTATACTATTGATATTATTGGCAAAGGCTGCCAAAATCTTACGGATCTCTGTAAGCTCAGATTCGGAAGTCATTTCTACCTGTTGAGTTTATGTTGTCGTTCGTTCTAATCGACTGGACTTACGACTCCAACTAGGAGGTGGATGCTTGAGTTTGAGTGCAATGATAATCCTAAACACCCCATCAAAGATAAATTTAATCAATTTCAGTGTTACCCCCTTGATAATATTTTTAAGGAATCATTTTATTGAAGTTTGTGCACCAATCCATTAATTAATCCATTCACGCAATGATTATTCAAAAGAGAAATAAATATTTATTTAAAAGAAAATAGCTTTACTGAAAATTATGGACAAAGGGAATTTCATTGAATAACATCTTTCTGACTTAAACTATTTTTTTACATGGACATTTGGCTTTGTCTTGATGGTCACTAGGATTGTTATCAAGCTTGATCCTCTTGGCTCTAACAACTGGCTCTTTGAATTCTACTAGTCCATCTGATACTCTAAGGTGCGTTTGTTCCAAGTCTTCTCAATGAAATGAACTAATTTTTCAGTCAATGGCTCGGGAGGGAAGAAAACTTTATGTTGAGGTAAAGATAACTCTAGAGATACATCATACTACTCTGGGATCGATACAGGTTGGTAGAAAGATGTTTCTTCTAATCCAATTAAATGAACATAATAGGATGTTTTGGTTCCTAGAACATAGGGGTGAGTCATCTACCAATGACACCTTAAACTGATATGACGGGCAAGGCGAGAGTTCAACCATTTGCTCCAAGCCTTGACTGAGTTATGACGCTTTAACAGGTTTCTTTTAGAAAAGTGTTCAGGCCCATACTCGAGGTTTGAAGGGACATTTACGATTTTGAGACGATCATACAGCCACATATAGAGTAAGTGGGGGCTTCCTTTGAAGCTTTCCCGCTCACCATTTTTTATGGCATTTAGACCTGAGAAAGTTTCAGTTAGGATGAGAGGTACATGATTGGCTTTCCTTGAGAGTTGAGAGGCTATATCTATAAAGTACTCAGGGATAGTTTGATCATCACTTTTGGAGGTCAGCTTATATTGGGTTAAAATTCCTAAGCAGAGTCGATAATCTCTAGTGGCTCACCAGGTTTTGAGTTTTACATTGAAAGGATGACTGTGGGAGCAATACGAGCCCAATAAAGGTGCTAAGTCCAATCTCCCGTTATGGACTAGGGCCTTGGCTTCTTCCTTTGAAATGTTCAATCCTGTGGCGAGGTCACCAGAATATCTTATCTTTAATGAGGGCCTGACCAGAGGTCCTGAAGTAGATATCCCCATAATGCCACAATAATCTTCGTGAGTGGGGTACAAGTGCATATGTCCAATATGGAATATGTGAAGATAGGGGTTCCAACGTTTGACCATAGCACGTACGAGGTTCTAGTCTATCTCAAATTCATGGAAGTATAGAGCACTCCTCAACATGAATTTCCCAAAATTGATCTTCTCTACAGGGTGCATCCCTATGACAGTTGTTTTGACTAACTGGTCGATTGGGTTATTGCCGGTGGCAAGCATCCTGATTTAACACAAAGGGTATTTTAGTACATTTCCAAGGTCCATGTAAAATATAAGTCATTTCTTCAAAGAAATCAATTGCTTTTCCTTTATCTTACTTGCTTTGTAATATATCTTTTTTGGAAAATATTTTTTTTTGGAAAACATTTTCTAGAAAATAACTTTTCTAGAAAATATATTTTTTCTAGAAAACAATTCTTTTGGAAAACACTTTCCTTTTGGTAAACCATTTTTTTAACATGGGTTGAAACTCAAATTTAGAAAGGAATTTGATTTCCATTTTGATTTAAATGGTTCGACCCATCATGATTGTTGGATCGAGATGGACCAGGTCATTATTGCAAAAAAATGGATTCTTTATTGGGTCGGTGTACTCATTTTAATTTTCAAAACAAATTTTTTGATCCTTAAGGACAACTATACATTTTGATCTCATCATTCACATACATATATATTCAAAAAGTCCCATTCAATAGACAACCCGGGAACACCCACGATAAATTCGAGTCATGACCTACAGGGAAGGTTTCTAGACTCTAAGCTTACTATGTGTAATGCATTTTTATCTGGCCACCCTTGACCAAGTATACCTATATACCTTTCGAGTGTACTCAATCAAACGGTACGTGGTGACTTGGTTTGATATACCGTATATGTGATAATCTAAAACTTCAACTCACTTCTCTAAAGTTAAAAACAGCCAGTTTAATCCCCAGATCAAAGGTGGCGCGTGATGCTTGAGCAAAGGCACTCTTAAATCACCTTTTTCTAGAATAGGCGTAGTCTATCCTCTTAGTACCATAGTCCATCAGAGTAGGATCTCACTTAGGCACTGGTTTTGACAAAGAAGTGTAACTGATGTACTTGGATCATCTTTGATATACCTATGGGTATGAGTCAAGAGTTGTAACTTTCATAAATTGTTTGACATCCCATGAGGAGACCGACCATGTACTAGTACTGCGTTGGCAATTGGGACATGTGACTGTGTGGCTCACAATAGGTCAAAGGCTCAAGTCACTCCGGCCTGAGTCCATCGATATACTTTTCAGAGTTACCTGATCAGACAGTATTGATGCCTCAGTAAGATATACCCTAAGGTACGTGATTGGAGTTGTGATTTTCATGAATGGTGTCACATCTCCGAAGAGACCAGACCATGCACTAGTGCCACGTTGGTTATATGGGACATGCAAGCGTGCAAAACAGTAAACGTGTTTGTGGTGTGTGTAATATAGGGTGGGGTGTGCTTGGGGCCTTTTTCAAACAAATGGGTCCATGGTCCAATTATACCATACAACATTAATATCATAGAGATAATATTCAAGATAATGCACTAACCCATCATATCAAGACCAAAATAAACTCATCAAACATACATTTCAATCAAGATCACAACACATTAGATAGGCAATCAACATGCAGACTGGTAATCAGATTCGATCGTTGAAACAAACATGCAATTTAGTCTGAACTATTTTTTTTATATGGTCCAATCAAGGGTGATTTTGGGTGACCCTAAACAAGTTGATATTTCAAAGAATATTAAATTAAGAATGGGATGATAATCATCGAATGAATAAGTTATGATCGCCTTTTTTTTTTTTTTTTAAAAAGACAACCACTTATTTTTTTTTTCCTTAAAAGCAAAGGAAATTCTCTTCCCTCTTAAAAAAAAAACTAAGAATTTCATCCTCTACGATCTCATGGCATTGGAACATTTTTTTAAATGTCACATGGCAAGATCAATGACCTTTGGTAAGTGTTGTGATCTTACTAATCTAGTGAGGATAGCCCTACTCTTTTTGACTTAACAAATTTTACTTTTCAAAACTTGATTCCCTATAAAGAAAAACAGTATCAATTTGGTCCCTTAATGATGTGGGTCCTTTACCATGATCCATTGGTGGTAACAATACTTAAAAAGAAGTTTTTTTTTTTTTTTTTCAAGAAAGTAGAAAGAAGAGGTAAAAAAAACAAGTGGTAATATCAGAAGTGATGAACACATGAGAGATATATTCATGACTGATATTTCAGTTTTCCATGCGAGGTATCTATTCTACTTCAACCTGAAAACCAACGACTGTTCGAGAAGAGACGAGAGTCTCCTCTGATCTTGCACAAAGTGGACAAAGTAGTTGGGCTTGTGCAACTTAGGTGTTGTCTGCTCCACAGTAAACGACATGAAAACATGGCCAAAAAAAAAAGAAACCCAACTCATCTGCCATTAAAGCTCTTGTTAAAGCTTGAACTCGAAACAGACAGTGTCCTCTCTAACAACCCCAGATCTCTCCAACTTCTCAACCTATCTCACGGACTCGAAAACCTTCGCGGCAAGGCTTCCCCAAATTCCAAAGCCACATTTTTCACTCATTCCCCCATCGTCGAGTCAACAATTACGAGATTGGCAGGTTCATTCAAGAACCCAAGATAATAGAATTCTTGATTTAAATCGAACTTCAAATCAATTTAAAAAAAAAAAAAATTAATTGAGATCCTACCCTCACTCTGAATCAAGGGTTTCCTTCCTATTTGAACCATTAGAATTCTGCAATTTCTTCGACAAAAACAAGAAAAACCAATTTTCTTCTGTTGAGATAGCTTAACCTAGAGTTGATCTCAAGATGAGCTAACAGTTCTAAGCTCTAATCAAGAGAAATTGATGATTTTGTTAGGAGCTCTAAACTAATCGGGTCGAGATTTCAGCCGATTGAACAGAGAGATTAATTCGGTCTCTTATTGAAGACGATGAACAGGAGGGTAGAATGTTTTAAGAAGATGATGTGAAAGTAGAAAAGACACAATTTTATTTGTTACACACCAACTATATCAGCACATTGTTATTGTTAAGACGGTGTAAATTTTTTTTTTTACTTTTGGCACATCAACTACATCAGCACATTGATGTTGTTGACGAAATAAATAAAAAAACTCTCTTTTCTTGCCATCACACGCCCACAGAACATAAAAAAAATAAAATTAAAAATTAAAAATTAAAAAAATACAAATCAGAATCCAACAACTATTATCCCATCTATTCCCTTGAAATTATCATTATTTAGGGTCTTTTCAAATAACTTTTGATTGAACCATAGAACATCATATGACAAATCAAGGCACTCAAAATCAAATTAAATAATGTTAATAGTGGATAATTCAGATCCAACAATAATCCAAATAATAAAAATGGGTCATTCCCCATATCATTAACATTTGATATCCTGCATTTTTAGGATCATTATGAATGACCACAAATTGAACCATAACAAAGATGTGCCAAACAAAAATATTCAACATCCCAATCAATGATCAACAATAGAGCCAAAGAATGATAAAAAAAAAAAAATAATAACTAAAAATAAAATAAAATAAAAAACTAGGTCCCACTAGTAATGCTCCCATACTTGAAGTTTTTCAAGTCTGATCCTCAAAGTCCCCAGCGGAGTCACCACTGAAAGCGCCCTCGATCCTCGGGGTATGCGGATCCACTTTTGACCTTTGAGGTTTGGGAGTCGTCACCTAGTTATTGCGGTCTAAGAACCGAATATCAACTCGAAACGGATAAAAAGAAATAACTAATCTACTATAAAAAAAAATACTGAGTCTGGGGATCACATTACAGGGTTGGAAGGTGTTAGGCACCAACCCCTCCTGGCAAATGTCGGTCTCTACTAATTCTCAAATAAGACTACATTGCTAAAAAGACCTAACCATTTAATATATATATATATATATATACCTTTATGAAGGCAACGGTCTTGCTCCCTCAAATCTGATAGAATATTTCTTTATACAACACTCCTTGCTTCGTTCTGTACCCGGACTTGCTTCAAATCTTCAGGACGAGGTACTTTCTTCTTCGATCTGAATCTTCTAACTTTTTTTCAGATTTCTGAGTGTTTTTTGAGCTAAAGTTGGTGTATGACTGTTAGGTAAGGAGTTGAGACTTCAAGATTAGGATTTATGAGAGGCTAGAGAAATTTTTTGACCTATTTTTTCTAGGATTTATTTTTTCATACGAAAATAGGTTGTAGGCTCCCTTATTTATAGATTTTTTAAAAGTATTTTTTAGATAGAGTTAGTGTTTAATTAGAATTATTTTAAATAGAGTTATTGTTTAATTAGAATTCTATTAGGGTTTTGACTTTTATTTTCACTTGATTGAGTTTAAGATTTTGACTTTAGTCTTACTTGATTGAATTTATTTTAGGATTTTGAATTTTAGTCTCACTTGATTGACTTTAGTCTTACTTGATTGACTTTATTTTAGAATTTTGACTTAAGTCTCACTTGATTGACCTGATTTTAGGATTTTGACTTAAGTCTCACTTGATTGATTTTATTTTAGGATTTTGACTTAAGTCTCACTTGATTGACTTTAATTTTTATTAGGATTTCACTTTACATTAATTAATATTTGAATTATTAATTATAGAATTTTTAATTATTAAAATTATAAAATTATCGTTTTACCCTCAGAGAGGACTTTTTACTCTTTAAGTTATTTTTCAATGTTCTAGGATGTTTTGGAATCGATTTTTCATAAGGTATTCAATGATAAAATTAGTTTATGTCATTTATGAAATTTTTTTGTGCGAAATGATTGTGAACTTTATGAGGGGCATTTTCGTAATTTTATCAAATTTTGTAAAAAATTGATGAAATGGTATATTTGATTTCGATTTGTTGTTTTATATGTTTGAAAAGATTTTCCTAAGCGTAATATAGGTTCTAAGGATGTTTTGACGTTAAGGTATTTTGGTAATTTGATCATTTCTTAGTGATTTTTACTGTGAAACTTCTTTTTGTCTGTAAGATGATAATTTCTATATTTTTGGAGTTATATTTTCCTAGCGTAGTATGATTTCTAAGATTTTGTTAATTTGAGATACCTCATCTGAATTTCTAAAACATATCTAATAACAAAATAAAGTATTGGAATAATCATCCATCATTGGGAACCGTTGCGATCGAGTTGACGAGTTGATTAATCAGGCAAATGCAAAAATGGGGTGTTTACAATAGGATATGATAATAGGTGGTTGAGAAAAAGAACTTGAAGTTGGCAAGGTGTAAGGTATGATGAGTGGTAATCGTGGAGGATTGAAGGTTAGCAAGGTATAAGGTAGTCGTGAAGGATTTGAATTTTGGGTAAATAGTAAGATCGACCATTCTGATAGGGAGTTGTGAGGCCTGGCATGAGGAAGTTGTCATATTCTAGTGGAGAACGTTTATAGTTGAGGATGGTGGCTTCTTTCTCAAGTTTTTTCTGACTTTTTAACCAATGAGTGCTATCAAAGTTGAATGATCAAAACTCGGTTCATCTCTCTCTATAATATTTACTATAGGACCAGTTCCTTCCCTGTTATGTGTTGGTAAGGGCTTTTGATTGATATTATGTTGATGTGCTTAAGCCACTTAGTCATCTAAGATGATTCCCCTTTTACCGATCAAAATTTTCATTTGAAATTTAAACTGTAAATATTGGTCGATAGCATACCCCGATACACCCATATGAAATTCACAGAATTGATTGGGATAGTACCCTGGTCCTTTTACGATTTTTGGGTTTGATTGTCGCTTAGTGAGATATTCTCCCTTGAGTAATGTTGGGACAGTGTCACGAGAAGATGAGTAAAAACCCGAGGATTTCTATCGGGTTTGCATTGTTTGGCTTATTGGTTTTGGCCGAACTCTAGGCTTTGACCAAATAGTAGATTAGGAACAGATTGTGGTATTTGTTGAGCTAGTGCTACTTGAGGTGGATTAACCCTAAAGGGAACCTGAGCTGTTGGTAGCCTTTGCTTCATTACTAGTGCTGAGATCAAGAAAAGTCGAATGGGTTATAAATTGTTAACTTAGGTTTCCCCCTTCTTCTTGCCTAAAATTATTGGTTTCCTCTCAGTGGACTCCTTATCAGTGCTCCTAGACTAGAAAAGTTGAAGATTAGACCTAACTAAATTCTGTTTGATCAAGGTCTAGAAAGTCATTTCTAGAGCCCTAATTACATAGATTTTATCAGTAAATGGCACATTAAATCCCCTCATTAGATATAGTTCATGATTAGTCCATAATAATTCTTATTTTTAATTTAATTATGCATTTTGGAACTAATTACTATTATTTACGTATAATAGAAATTATTCATGAAGTTTCAAAGCGAATTGGGAAAATCCGAAGTTACCACTGTGATTCAGGATCTAAAAGAAGACCGTGAACTAAAATTCAAGTCAATTGACCAAAATTTTACCGCAGTGCCATGGTCAAAGGCAGCAGCGCGGTCAACTAAGAAGGTCAAGCCTTGAAATTTGTACTAAAGCTTGACGGTTGAAAGACATTCGTATTAAAGTAAGATTTTGGTATTTTTGTAATCACAGAATATTTTCGAAATCCTAATTACCTAGGAAATCCTAATTTGATTTCTCTATATATAGAAGACCAGACCAAAAGGCATCTCATTTTTTGAGGAATCTCCAATCTCCCTTGGAGGTCAACTTTTCCTTTAGTTTAGATTTTTTTATTTTTCTTTCTTAGTTTTATGAAAGTTGTAAGGAAGCTCTGTCGATTTCAAGTAAAGCAATAAAGATATTTTTTTTTCTCATCGCTTTTCCTTTTCATGCTTTCTTTATTTTATTTTTTACTTTATTTTTCTTATGATGAGTATTGGTAAAACTTCCGATAGATCGATTGAAGAAGCTTGAGCAAGATTTTTCTGTATTTTGATTGTTCTCGAAATTGCTTCATAGCTTTATTGTGATAATGTTAGGTTTGTATTATTAGGTTAACCATTGAATGTTTCTCAAAGTTCTGATGATTATTTCTATGATAAGTTCAAGAAGAAACATATTTTACAGAGAATAGTTAATGTTTATCTAATAATCTCAGCCTGAGTTATTGAGATAATGTAGGTTTTTGTTATTAGGTTGAATATTAAATGTTTCTTATAGTTTTGATGATTTTTATCTTTGATAAGTTCAAGAAGAACCATGTTTCACAGAAAACAGTTAATATTTATTTAATAATCTCTACCTAAATTATTGCATACTTTTGATCTCGTTTATATTATAACTGTTTGATTTTCCGATCCATAAACAGTAACTTTGTTCAGTGGATCGAGATAAAAAGAGAACTAGAATTCACTAATAAAGCTTGTGAAGGTAGATCTAATTAATCTACACTTCTTTTTTGTATTTTTTTAATTTTTATTTTAGTAGGTTATTTTAGATAAATCATCTCTTGCAAACTATTTTTAAATTGCTTGTTAAAATTGAATTGGATTAGAAGTAAAAATACTTTGGATTAACGTTGTCTCTGTGGTTCGACCCTTGCTTGCCAAGGTGTTCTTTTGTTCATTATTTTATCATCATCTACAATTCGAACATTGTCTTTTACTAGGTCTGTCACTTTAACCAACGATGAGAAGTTTACAATCGTGTGACCCACCAGGTATGTGTAAAATGAGTGACTCAAAGTTGAGATAAATATGGTATGCATCTCATGTTCTGTCATTAGTGACTTCACTGTAGAGGCAGATTCACGTCATCTTTGGGCATAGTTCTTCACACTTTCTTTTGGCTTCCAAGTTATCTTTTCCATGTCGTTCATGTCTTCATATCAGTATTCAATCTGTATTCCTCTGATAAGATCTTACCTAGATCTTGCCAGCTCCTAATTTGAGAGTGATCCAATTGAGAGAATCATGAGAGAGTTATTTATTTCAAACTTCTCTTTAATCATTTAACTAACAATAATAAAGCTTCAAGTGGAAGAGATGACCCAATGCCATTATACTTCTCGAAGTTGAGACATTTGAATTTCAGTGGTAATAATGCATTTGGGTACAAGAAAAGATCCTTGATCATTTCGCTTGCTGAATTTTTTCCCTTTATTCTTCTTAGTTCTTCTTTGATTGCCTCGAGCTCGTTGACCAGTTTCTCCTCTGTAGTACTTTTTACTTCACTCGCCCTATACTCAAATTTCTCCTCTTGAATGACCTCATGTCTGACGGATTGTATGAATGTAGATTGGTGGTCCTTGTTTGATAGAAGTCATGGGTGGTAAAATATTTGCACTAGTTGCGATTGTTGTTGTTGTTGTTGTTATTATGAGATAGCTTGATTTGAGCTAGAAGCTTGATGTTGAACAACTTGAATGATCCTCGGAGTTGACATTAGCATATCCAAATTCTTATCATGTTTTTCTATTGCTTTCATTACCACATCTAATTTTAGTGTAAGACCTGTTATTACTTCTATCATTAATTATTGAGGTTACTCGGAAGTGTTCGATATTGGTTGTGAACGAAGAAAGTATGGAGGATTATTGGGTGGTAAGTACTTATTTTTGGGTCATTTAGCAACCTAGAAACAAAATTTCAAGCATTATTATTTTATTTACAAGATAGGATCCATAGTATTTTATTAGGTTAAATTAGAAAATATTGGTAAAGTTAAATTAAGAAAGTCTTAGATTGGGTTCAAAAAGACGGTATTGAATTTATGAAGGTTTATCAGCTCAGAACTAGAGGTTCATCAACATGAAGCTAAAGTTCATCAGCATGGAATCAAAGGTTTATCAGTTTGGACCTAGAAGTTCTTTGGCACAAAACCGAGGGTTCATCCGCACAGAGCCGAGGTTCATGAATATAGAGCCAAGGTTTATCAGAATGAAGTTGGATGTTTCTCGACAAATAGTCGAGAATTTCTTGGCATAAACGATATATCGACGTGGAATCAAGGTTTTGATAGTTTGATCATACTTTTAGCTTGAGGATCCTTCTTGGTTTTGATCCTTGATGGTACTTTAACATGACTAAGAGGATAGGTATGAGGTTGACTTAATCCACAAACTCAATTTGAGCTAACCATGGCTTAATATGACCACATTGATGAAAAAAACGAGAAATTTGAATGGTGGAAACAAACTTGATTAAACGAAATAGGGATGTTTGACCTCATTAGGGTCAAATGTGGGTGGTAGGCTAAATTAGGACTAAGTTATGGGTAATAGACCCAATTAGGGTCGAATGGATTGTTTAGTTGACTCGATTAGGTTCGGGCTTGAATTTAGATAGTGGACCCAATTAGTGTCAAACATGGTTGAAGGATTAAATTAGGGTCGGGTTGAACTTGTGTAGTTGACCCAATTAGGGTCATACATAGTTGATGGACCCAATTAGGGTCGAGTTTTATGGTTGAAATACAAGTTTGAAGTGGAAAACTTTGATGGTTTTTGAATTTTTACTTTGTTAGGCTTTGAAGATTGGGAGGTTTGGTACCTTTGAGGGTTTTATCCCCTAAACTTCACAAGTAGGGCTCCAAAGAATCCCATAGATTCACAAGACAAAGAGTAAGTAAATTTTTTTTTCTAGTCCATTTTTATATAACGAGTAACATAAGCAACATCTAATCTGTTTTCACAAAATTTTTTCAGAAAACTAAATTAAATCTATTTTGTCAAAATGGATTAGACTTGCTTTATGTATCCATTATGTGAAAACGGACAATAACCTACTTTTCAGAACAAAATCTGAACTGGATGTTCTCATTCATTGTCTTGGATTTCTAGTCATGAGTTTTGTATCTTGGGTTTTCTTATTTATTTATTTTTATTTTTGTGTAAATGATGTATGATGAAGAGGGGTTAGAAGCTAAAAGAACACATCTCATTTTACCAAAGGGGAAAGAATGATAGAATCCTAAAAAAAAATATGCATCTTTACCTTCAAGGGCTTACAAAAGGGGAGATTACAACTCTACCTTCATGTTTTCCAAGAGATACAAGATTTAGAACCTTGGGGATTGATACAATTTTTGAAAAACTTATATTCTAAGCCTTTATTTGAATTTATGCATGAAATTATAGGTGGCTCACATTTACCCATTCTTCAAACCTCTGTGCATACCGAAGTACATACATCTTAGTTTGGTGATTGAGTTGGATGTGCTTCTCCCTGTACTTGAAATAAGCAATCTCAAGTCCTAAAAGTACTAAGCATTCGGGTTTTAATATTTCTTTGGTAGAAGTAATTTGTGTAATTGACTATGCAAGTTCAAGTACACATGTGCATTTTAAAAAAAATGTATTAAGCCCAGTACAAACATTCCATTCACAAAAAAAAAAGGAAAAAACTACTAAAATTAATCCCCATAAAGAAAATAAATAAACAAATAGATAAACAATCAAACAAGTTTGTAAACCCACACAAAGAATTATAAGAAATATTTTTGTATTTTAAAATAGCCAATCAATTATGGGTTGAACCCGCAATATCTCCACTAGAGTTGTCAAGTTGTAGACATGAGATATTCATCATAGAACCTTAATACTACGTTGTTTGGAGTCTACACCATTGTTGGTTAGAAATGGGGTTGATTGGGCACCTGAATTATTTTTTTGAAAAAATCATTTTTACATGGCATTGTAATAACTCTTGTTCATGAAAACATATATGGTCTATCTAAGATCTAGGTAAGGAGGTTCGATTATAGAATGTGGAAGGTGTTAGGCACCCCATTCTCTCTACCAAAATGTATAGTCTACTTTTAAAATTTGACCATTTTTAAAAATAATCAAAGAAAAACTAAAAAATGTATGAGATGTATGAAAATGTGTGAATATATGTGAAGAGGTGTGAGTATGTGCATAAAGTAAAAAAATGTACCCTTTGAAAAAAGGGGCTTGATGTTAGTGTTAGACATGAAGGGATATCCTATAGAAAAGGGTTTCCCCATGGAGTTTACACTTTTTACCTGAATTGGAATGTTGGCTTAGGTTTTTAAAAAGATTTTATAGACGAAATTCCTTTAGAGCCATAACCTTGATGTATGCATACTTGATTAGAATTATTGCGTTTCAATTTTATTGAGGGGATGACATATTTCTTCATCATTAACAAGTATGTGTGCATTGTGTACATTATGATCCATAAAATATTTGATAGGTTAAAAGGACTTCTATCTCTACCATTTAGGCAAAACCACTTCAAACATTTCATAACCAAAGTTGAGGTTCAACCTAAATGGGATGAATGAAGATTTTCCATTACATCCTAAGGGTTTTCTAAAAAGAAAAACTAATATAGGGATATAAGGAGAATATGCAAGTATTTAGAATAAAACTAAATCTTAACTCATCTTGTCCTTTGATAGTCTTGAATGTTGAGTTAAAGAACTTTTAAGTTGATAGTCTTAGCTAAGAATTTAAGGTAAAGATGAGTGAGAGTTTTGATTTAAAAACTTAAAGGTTGAAAGAGGGTTGAAGGAGTTAGTAAGGATTTTGATAGAATTTAAAGTTGAGATAGGAGGGCTTTAGAACATAAGTTGCTCATAGGAAATGAAGCTATTTATGTAGTTTTTTTAAAAAACTCTTGGGGATAAAATAGTGCAACCCTAAAAGTAAAGAAAAAAAAGGCATGGAATTTCAATTATTTCTTTTGGGGATTTTCCATTTTCATAAGGGTAGATATTGAATTTGTGAGATGAACCTTAAAAACATTTGTTGGTCTTTGATTTTTTGGTGAATAGAGGTGGTAGACAAAAGATATTTTTGGGAGGGTGGATGGGAAAGTGATATGTGCAAAGATGATGTGGTAGGTAAAAAGTAGATCTTAGTTCCTTTATAAATAACACATAAAGTAATGGTAGATATATATTTTTGAAATGGGCCAATGGAGGAGATCCATGTGTGTATTTGGAGCTCTTACTTTATGAAGGTAGAGTTGGAGTTCCTTTTAGCTTTAAGGATTTTTACTAAAACATCTTTTTGGTTTGATCTCTTTTTTTGAGGAGGGCATTCTTGAGATTTCTTGAACGAGTTGAATCTTTAATGAGATTTGAGCATTGGCCCACTAATGAAAATCTTTCTTGAATGTTGGAGCTTGTAAGAGACCACCATGTGTCCTCTTTTTGAGGGGAGGTGTAAGACCATGGGTTTTTGGAGTTAGTATGGGCTTAGAGTGGGTTTGTTATTAGGTTTTGATTTTGGACTTAGTGTGGTTTAAATTTGGGTATTTGAGATAGGATTGAAAGTGGGCTTGGCATTGGATTAGGATATGGATAATGGATTAGTTCATAGAGAGTGGGTATGAAATTGGATCGATCCATGGGTTTGAAGAGATGGGTTAGGGACAAGATTCGGGTATGAAAAAGAATATAAAATGATACATGTATGCATAAATGCATGAACAAATATACCAAGTGGAAATTATTATGGATCGTGGGCCCATTGAAGGACCTTAGGTTTTTGATTGAAATCAATTTGAGCTTTTTCGAGTGGGTTCGTGCATATTGGGATGTCTACATTTTCTTTTTTAGTTTATGTTTTATTATACTCTAATAGGTTACTTGGTTGGCTTTCTCGCCATCATTTATTTTTATCATTTCAGTACTTGTCCATTGCTCTGTCATCCATTCTTTTCTTTGAAAAGTCGGTACTTTTTTAGCCTATTTTTTGCAATCATTAGATTTTTTTTTTTTTTGTTCTTTTCTTTTTGGTTTCTACTTCCAACATATCATCATTCATTTATTTAACCTTACTATTTTTTCACTTCCCCCAATATCGAGGTATGATGACTTTTCATTCTTTCCATTCCTTGATCGATCATCTATTCCATCGAGGTACTACTGACTACTTGGTCATGGATGACGCTTTATAACTTGAAATAGTACTTGGTTGCAAGCCCCTGCATTCTATTGATATCACACCACCTTGTTTCATCAATTAAATTTGTGAGTTTATCTCAAAGATTTGACAATGGAAAAGGAATCAAATTATTTTCCATCAAATGACAAAAAATAGCCTATGTTCTATCCATATTGAAGCTCAATTCTTCCTTAGTTTTGTAAGTAAACATTTGTTCCAGTCCTCCGGCACTCCCTCGACCCCTTCCATGAAAAACCTCCTCTTTGTCCACTATGTCTGGACTAGAACCCTTTCTCAATGGTGTGCACATAGACATATGTTTAACTATAACACTGTTAGAGTCCTTTAACATTCCTTACAAATCCATCATGGTTTTAGCGGTACTGATAATTAAGCATTTTCTTAACTCTGATAGCACATTACCAACGAAAGCCATCAAGAGTAGAAATGTGAGTAAGCTGGAATATCACTGATGAAATCCTTTAGAGGTATTAAAATGAATATCCATACCTTTCACTACTGATGAGACCATCGTTGTTCTTCTCACCGGAGTTAATAATAATCTTACTTTTACCTTACTTGTGGGGCAAGAAGGGGATCGAACCCAAGAGAAAGGAGGAATAGAGCTAAGTTAAGAAGATAAAATCCAAATTAACTAAAAGAAATTAAAACTGTTTTTCTTTATATTTTTGAACTTATAAGAAGATGTAAAATTGCTAGAAAATAAACTAATGTAAATGAAATTAAAAGCAAGTAAACTTATGAATTAAAACACCATATGAGGTGGATCTACCTAAAACATGTTAATGAGCAATTCCTAGTCTCTAGCCTTTTTATAACTCAATCATAAGGGCTTGGTGTTACCTCCTTAGATCGAAAAGTTTTGCAAATAAAATGAAATAAGAGAACAAAAACAAATTAGAATTCTTTGAAAACTTCTTACTACCAATTATCTAATTTAAGCATACTTTATCTTGATCTAATCTAAGCATAAAGTATCTATATTAAAAATAAAAGGTGCAAGAAACTTAAAGAGAATTCATAAGCATTTTAAATAAAAGAAAGGCATAAAATTATAAATAACACAAGAACTTGTTCTAGGCTTTTCCACTCTCCAATGGAGGGGAACTTAGCCTAATGTCATTGCAAGAGAGGGAAGATAAAAGATGAAAGAACTTTTCTTTATTTCATGGAGAAAATTACAACTTCTTCTTCTTCTACTTCTTACAAGACTATTTAACCAAAATAAAATAACTAGAAAATGAAAATACAAAAAATAAGAGAATAGGCTAAGAGCCTTAGATTAAATGAGTCTTGGATAAGAGAACCAAGATGAGACCCTTTCTCTAGAAATGAAGGCTCTATTTATAGAGAAAATGTGTGTAGAAGAGTCTAAAAGTAGCCTCCACTTTTCTTTGCACAAAAAGATAAAATAGGAGAATATGAGTTAAGGATTAGGGCATTCCAAAGTGGGCCCAAATGCTTTTGTCTTGAGATTTTGATTCCAATTTGTTGATTTTCTGCATAAGAAACACACATAATTAGATTTATCTAGTAAATGAATTTATTTATATATAATTAAACCTAGTTAACATGCAACGTGGTGATTTGAGGTTTATTATGATTATTATCTTTATATGGATAAATAGGTACAAAAATTAAGATAAATATCCAAAAAATTTGTGTATAATTGAGTGTTTGGAAACACTCATCACACCCCCAAACTTACCCTTTTCTAGTCCCTAGAAAATAAAACTACCACTTTCGCAGGCACCTCGACTGCATTTAGCGAATGCAGCAAGCCCTTGAACCGCTAGGTTACCCCTAGTGGACGAGTTTGACTCGTGAGGGTTTGTAGAAAATATACCCACAAAATTTGAAAATAACTTTGAAGTAAAAAATAGTCAAAATCAAAACTTATATTAAAAAGCACAAGTCTTTTTTTCTTTTTTTTTGTCAATCAATTGGAAGTACTGCTTGGTATAGAGTCCCAACCCTTATTTCTCTATGAAAAAACTTAGACTTAAATTGACCTTTAAGCGATAGTGATTCTAACTCAGAAATTTAAGAGATTCGATTTCCTCAAATGAGTTTCAACCTTCTAACTACTCAAGAATAGCTGGAGTAACTTAGGGTTTAATTCTAAACTTAGCATCCTGTCTGGGGTAGTGAGAAGTATGGATATTCACTTTAATATCTCTAAGGGACTTTATCTGTGATATTCCAATATACTCACATTTTTACACTTGATGTCTTTCATCCTACTAAAACTTTACATAAACTTTTAGATCTTTGATTTTTTTTTTGAAAAATCTCTTTTTTTCTATTACTTCTTCATTCTTTTTCTAAGAAAAGTAGGCAGCCCTTTTCAAGGTATCCAGTCTAATTCAATGGTTGCTGTACAAGGTGTATACAACCCAGTTCTGTTTTTCTTCTAATCAACCAACCAATTGAACTAGGTAGTCAAAGTTCATCAAACCTAGTTTTTCCTTAAACTCTAGGTAGAAAGAAGGTAATAAGCTCTTTTAATACAATCTAGACTCTTGGTAACCTTATTAGAAGTGACTATAAACCAAAAGATAACTTTGCTATAATTTTTGCCTAAGAGAAACACAAATGGGGACTCCAGATCATAGCTTCCAATGAAAGACTGATTAAATATTTTTAACTAAGTGCTTAAAGATACAAGCTAAGATTTTGAGTAAAATACAACAAAGTCGCCAACTAAATATTTTTCATATTTTTTTTTTTATTTTTCATTTTTTTTGAAAGAAGAAAATAATAAGTGGAAATCCGACCCATACACCCCCAAACTTAAACATTATATTGTCCTCAATATTTCAACATATACATGCAAAAGTAAAATTGAAATTGACAAAATGAAATGAAGTGGGTTAGATAGCACCTGAGACAGACCCTATAGTCCTGTTGATATTTAACACAATGTCCCTTGAAGTGCATGGATTGTCTCCCAGAAACGCTAAGTTTAACGTCTTTAGCTAGACGAAAACATAGTTAATTTTGATAGACGGGATCATCGAGAAAAAGAACTTCTTCCTGAGGAACATACTCGAGAAACAGTTTGAGACGTTGGCCATTCACTTTGAAAGTGGATCCGTTCTTAGGATTAAGGACTTCAACAGCACATTGGGGGTAAACTGTTTGGATAATATATGGGCCAGTCCATCGAAACTTAAGTTTTCCTGGAAAAAGGTGGAGTCTATTATCATACAACAAAACTTTTTTATTAGGAATGAAATTCCTCCTAAGAATGTGCCTATCGTGAAATAATTTGATACGCTCTTTGTACCTTTTGGCACAATCATACGAGTCATTTCTAATCTCTTCTAACTCGTCTAGTTGTAACTTTCGCTTCTCACCAGTTTTATCAAAATCAAAGTTGAGGCGTTTGATCGTCCAATATGCACGATGTTCTAGTTCTACAGGGAGATGACAGGCCTTGCCAAAAACTAACCGGTAGGGAAACATCCCTATGGATGTCTTGAATGCAGTCCTATAGGCCCAGAGTGAATCACTCAATCTCAAAGACCAATCTTTCCTTGAAGGATTGACTATTTTTTCTAAGATAGTCTTTATTTCCCTGTTAGAAATCTCCATTTGTCCACTTGTTTGTGGGTGGTAAGGTGTGGCAACCTTATACGTTATGAGGTATTTCTTCATCAACGCAGCAAAGATCTTGTTGCAAAAATGCGAGCCACCATCACTTATGATAGCTCGCGGAGTACCAAATCTTGAAAAAATCGTCTCCTTGATGAATTTTATCACAACCTTGTGATCGTTAGTTCTACATGCCACGACTTCGACCCATTTTGACACATAGTCAATGGCAACTAGGATGTATTGGTAACCCTGGGAGATAGGAAAAGGTCCCATGAAGTCTATACCCCACACGTCAAAAATTTTGATGATCAGTATAGGTATTTGAGGCATTTCATTTCTCTTAGAGATTTTTTCTAATCTTTGACATCTATCACAAGATTTGCTAAACTCGTGGGCATCACGAAAAATACTAGGCCAGAAAAAATCGCATTGTAGGATTTTCATGGCGGACTTCTTACCACTGAAGTGCCCTCCGTAGGCATAATTATGGCAAAACTCTAGGATACTGACTTGCTCAAAGGTTGGAATACAACGTCTAATGATTTGATCAAGACAATACTTAAATAAGTATGGCTCATCCTAGAAATACCATTTTGTTTTTGACAGAAGACGGAGTTTCTCCTGACTAGTCATTTCGACTGGGAATTGACCTGTAACTAGGTAGTTGACAATGTCCGCATACCATGGAGCATTGACTTGAGAGATTTGCATAAGTTGCGCATAGGAAAAGGATTCAGAGATGGGTAAGGATTCCTCGGATGGCTTGTTAACTATCCTAGACAAGTGATCAGCTTCGACATTTTCTACTCCTTTTTTATCTCGGGTCTCGAGATCAAACTCTTGTAGAAGTAGAATCTAACCGATTAACCTTGCTTTAGCATCTTTCTTTGATAGAAGGTACTTCAATGCTGCGTGGTCTGTGTAGATTACGACTTTAGATCCTATGAGGTAGGGGCAAAATTTTTCAATGGCATAGACCACTGCTAGCATTTCCTTCTCTGTTGTAGAGTAATTAAGCTGAGCATCGTTTAAGGTTTTACTAGCATATTGGATAACATGAGGTTGTTTTTCAATTCGCTGACCCAAAACCGTGCCTATTGCATAATCTGAAGCGTCGCACATAACTTCGAATGGAATGCTCCAGTTTGGAGGTTGAATAATGGGTGTCAAGGTTAACTCAAACTTGAGCTTATTGAACGCAGAGAGACATGACTCTGAAAAGTCGAAAGGAACATCCTTTCCCAATAGCTCACATAAAGGTTTCGAGATTTTTCCAAAATCTTTAATGAATCTACGATAGAAACCTGCATGGCCTAGGAATGATCTAATTTCTTTAACCGTTCTAGGAGATGGTAATTTTTCAATTAGACCTACCTTTGCCTTATCTACCTTAATCCCCTTAGCAGAAACAATGTGCCCTAGCACAATCCCCGATGTTACCATGAAATGGCATTTTTTCCAATTGAGGACTAGATTGACCTCTTTGCAACGTACAAGGATCAAAGTCAAGTGATGGAGACATTCCTCAAAACTTGATCTAAAAAACTGAAACATCATCCATGAATACTTCGAGATATTTTTCTAGCATGTCGAAAAATATACTCATCATGCACCGTTGAAAAGTAGCGGGTGCATTGCACAATCCAAAAGGCATGTGATAATATGCGAAAGTTCCGAAAAGGCAGGTGAAAGTTGTTTTCTCTTGATCGATTGGAGCAACGGGTATCTGGTTGTATCCAGAATAACCATCTAAGAAGCAATAGTAAGAATGTCCTGCCAGATGCTCTAACATTTGATCAATGAAAGGAAATAGGAAATGAATTAGGAGTCATCGAGTTGAATTTCCTATAGTCAATACACACTCTCCATCCATTTTGGACTCAAGTGGGGATTAATTCATTGTCTTGGTTTACTACCACAGTGATACCAGACTTCTTAGGGACTACTTGTATAGGACTCACCCAACGACTGTCAGAGATAGGATAGATAATACCCGCATCTAGTAATTTCATCACTTCCATCCGAACTACGTCTTTCATGATAGGATTTAACCGTCTCTGAGGTTCTAAGGAAGGCTTAGCAAAATCCTCTAAACGAATATGGTGCATTACCACAGATGGATTAATTCCCTTGATGTCAGCTATGCTCCAACCAATAGCTTCTTGATGTTCTTTTAATACTCCTAACAACTTTCCCTCTTGAACTTCATTAAGGTGAGAGGAAATGATCACGGGCAAGGTTTGATTCTTACCAAGAAATGCATATCTCAAGGTCTCTGGAAGCGACTTGAGTTCTAATTTTGGAGGCTCGATATAAGAAGGAACAAGATTGGATGTGCGCACAGGAAGACTTTCAGTTTTTGCGTGCCACCGCACAGAATCTAAGAGTGGAACAGATTCAAGCAAAGCATTGACTTCACTTATAGACTTTTCGACCTCCAAGTCAAGGCCAAAGTGAGCCAAACATTTTGTTAGGGGATCAGAGTACCCTAACTCTTGATACGTTTGATTGACTAGCGTATCTATCATGTTCACTTCCTCCATACCATCATCTACATCAATTCCTTGAAAATTGTGGAAGACGTTCAGTTTCACTTTCATATCCCCAAATGCTAAAGTCATAATTCCGTTTCTACAACGAATGACTGCGTCTGACGTGGCTAAGAATAGACGTCCTAAGATGATAGGAATATGACTGTTCGAATTGATGACCGACTCTGTATCTAAGACAACAAAGTCAACAGGAAAATAGAAATCTTTGACTTTAACTATCACGTCCTCAACTATACCCTTTGAAATTTTTATAGACCTATCGGCTAAACTCAACGTGATATCAGTGGGTTTCAAAACCCCCAAACCTAATTGTTTATAAACCGAATATGGTAAAAGGTTTACACTAGCCCCTAAGTCTAAGAGACATTTTTCGACCACTTGATTTTCAATATGAATGAAAATTGTCGGACATCCAGGATCCTTAAATTTTGGTGCAATCGTTTGTTGGATGAGCGACGAAGCTTGGGCTGCCATGATAGCTTCCCGAGGAAATGGTGTTTTCCTTTTAGCTGTGGTCAAATCCTTTAGGAATTTCGCATAAGAAGGTATCTACTTAATGGCATCTAGGAATGGGATATTGATATGCACATTTTGGAAGACTTCTAAGACACCCTCAAATTGCTTATCTTTTTTAGAATCTCTAAGGCGATGGGAAAATGGAGCTTTTAGAATTGGCAAAATGATAGGAGGATTTTCCAAATCTTTCTCTTTCTCTATTGGAGACTCTATGACTTCTTTTTGAAATTTGTCCTTCTCTAGGACTTTTTCTCCCATGTCAAAAGGTTGGACTTTGTTGTCAACTTTTTTTCCCGAACGCAAGGTATGGATAGCCTGGACTGAGTCTTGTGGAGCTCCAGAATGGCTTCCTACTTCGTATTGACCTTTTGATCCGTTTGGAATCAAAGGTTGACCTCCAAAGTTAGGGATAGTCTGACTAGGAAATTGACCTTTCTCTTTCCCACTCAAGGAGAGAGCTAACTGTCCCAACTGAACTTCCATCTTAGCTATGGATTGCGCAGTGACCTGATTAATCTGAGTTTGATTTTGATGGGTTTGCTGTTGAGTTTGGATGAACTGCTGTTGCTGTCTCATCAACTTGGCAATCATAGATTCTAAGGACGACTGTTGTTGGGCAGGCTGCTAGTAATTGGTCATGGGATCTGGTATGATGGCTCTGCAATCTGTAGATTGTTGGGGTTGATAAGGGACTTGAGGAACAATAGCTTGGTTTGTGGAAGAACCAAATTGCTTAGGAAAACTTCTATTGTAACCTGACGGACCACTAGATTGAATAGGTTCGTTATGTCTGTATGAGAAATTAGGATGGAACTTATTATCTGGGTGATACGTTTGGCTAAAAGAGTTTGGAGTTGACTTCCTAAAAGCACTATAGCCATTAATCGCATTTGCTTGTTCAGCTTTGATTTGAGGCAAGGTGGGACAACACTCGACCAAATGGTCGTTGCCGTCGCATATGACGCACAAAGAACTCGGTTCGACAATTACTTGCGAAATTGCACGAGGGTCTAGGTGAGGTTTGGATGCTGAGATGGTAAAGGCATCTAACTTCTTCGTGAAATTGTTCATCCCACTCACTAGACTAGACATAACATTTTTGAGATCAGGGTCTGCCTTCATCTCATACATGCCTGTCTTTCTAATCGGATCATCTCTATCAAATTCTTCTTGGTTAGTACTCCAATTTTGAGCACTCTCGGCTAACTCTACGAGGAAATCGTACGCTTGGTTGGGAGTCTGGTTCATGAACTGACCCTTATGCATTGACTCGACTAAGGTACGTTGATTCATTGTTAATCCTCTATAAAAACTTTGCACCAATTGTGCTTTTCAATGCCATGGTCTGGGCACTTGACCAATAAATCATTGAATCTTTCCCAAGTTTGGGAAAATTCATCATCAGGACGGGCTCTAAAATTTCTAATAGAGTCCTTCATTTTCTCAGTTTTGGCCACGGGATAGAATTTGACCATAAATTTCTTGGATAGAACATCCTAGGTAGATATGGAATTGGGTATTAGGGAGTTCAACCACGCAGCTGCGTGGTCTTCCAAGGATAACGGGAATAGAATAAGCTTGATACTCTCCTCATCTAGATTATGATTTCTAAAAGTTTGACATATAGTCAAGAATCGATTAAGATGGGTGTAAGGTTGTTCACGCTCTAAACCATGGAACTTAGGGAGCATATTAATGGTGGCAGCCCTAATTTCAAACTGAAGTGCATTGTTCAATGGTAAAACAATGCATGTAGGAGGAGATGCAGAAGCTGGAGTGAAGAGCTCATTGAGAGTTCGCTCTCGATCACCCATCATAACTACTGATGGTGTCTTGCGTATCCTATTGATGGTACGTTCAATCTCAGGATCAAATGGTTCTAACACGTTGTTTTGTGAACGTCTACCAAGTATGCAAATCACACAGTCGATCAAACAATCACAAAAAGAAAAGACTGGACCTAGATAGGTTGTCTAAAGCTAGACAGCTCCTAACTGGGTAGAAATAGCGCAACTAACCTTCCAACTTGATTTTATGAAGTCAAGTTTGAATCATTCGGATCTCCAGATCGGAGGAGGCGCATAATGCATAAGTAAGGGCACTCTTAAATACCTCCTTTCTTGAATAGACTGAGTCTATCCCCTCAAAGGGCAAGATCTTACTAGATAGAAAAATGACCAAGAAACGTAATTGGCACAACTTGAAGCGGAATTTCTCCTATTGAGCTCGTGGGCCCTATAGTCAAGTCTAATTGATTTTAATTAATTTGATTGGATGACTAGTGAGTTGATTATCCTGATTAGAGCAAGGAATTGGTAATGACTTCCAATCCTTACCTTATCATATTATCCCTAGGAGAGGGGTGCTCTTTACTACTTAATTAACTATTCCAAGTGTGTGCAAATTGGAAAAATAATATACAAAGGCAAGGAGTAACCCACTAGCAAAGAGAGGCGTGGGTGTTTCGAGATTACCTCCCGTGCTAGACGGGATGAAGACAATTTGAGTCAACTTAGGCCACTAACTCCAATTTTGGTGTGCGAACCTAAGGAGCTGTGACGGTATTGTCCACCCGTCGTCCTTCCTTAGTCTATTACAATCCAAGCCTTCTTGGATAATTAAAAAAAATTACAAAGAATCTTATACAAGTGTTTCTAAAACAGAAAAATAAACCTAACTAAAGATTCAAGGAAATTGAAAGAAAAGAAAACAAAAAAAATGTTCACCTACAAGAAGCAAAATAGAAATGTTAGCAGAAATGATAGTAAACGGACTCAAAAACAGAATCTGACTTACCAAAATCTTGCTGACATTGTCACATTTTATAGAAAATTTCGTTCTACCCCAAATCGATATATTATAATAGATAATCGGAGATCGGAGCAGAAAGTTACAGTCAGTTTAAGTTCTGCTGTCAAGGGTGAAAAAATAAACGGGAATGACTTTTTTTTTTTTCAATGTTTTTTTTTCTTCTTTCTTCTCTCTTAAAACCTCAAGAATACTTGAACTTATAGAAAAAAACCAAAAGAAAAGAAAATAAAAAAAATAAAATAAAATAAAAATGAAAGAAATTAATTTTAAATCAAAACTTACCACTAATACCTTTACCTTTCCCCGGCAGCGGCGCCAAAATTTTGATGAGACTATCGTTATTCTTCTCACCGGAGTTAATAATAATCTTACTTTTACCTTACTTGTGGGACAAGTAGGGGATCGAACCCAAGAGAAAGGAGGAATAGAGTTAAGTTAAGAAGATAAAATCCAAATTAACTAAAAGGAATTAAAACTATTTTTCTTTGTATTTTTGAACTTATAAGAAGATGTAAAATTGCTAGAAAATAAGCTAAAGTAAATGAAATTAAAAGCAAGTAAACTTATGAATTAAAACACCATTGGAGGTGGATCTACCTAAAACATGTTAATGAGCAATTCCTAGTCTCTAGCCTTTTTATAACTCAATCATAAGGGCTTGGTGTTAGCTCCTTAGATCGAAAAGTTTTGTAAATAAAATGAAATAAGATAACAAAAACAAAGTAGAATTCTTTGAAAACTTCTTACTACCAATTATCTAATTTAAGCATACTTTATCTTGATCTAATATAAGCATAAAGTATCTATGTTAAGAATAAAAAGTGCAAGAAACTTAAAAAGAATTCATAAGCATTTTAAATAAAAGAAAGGCATAAAATTAGAAATAACACAAGAACTTGCTCTAGGCTTTTCCACTCTTCAATGGAGGGAAACTTAGCCTAATGTCATTGCAAGAGAGGGAAGATAAGAGATGAAAGAACTTTTCTTCATTTTATGGAGAAAATTACAACTTCTTCTTCTTCTACTTATTACAAGATTATTTAACCAAAAGAAAATAACTAGAAAATGAAAATACAAAAAATAAGAGAATAGGCTAAGAGCCTTAGATTAAAGGAGTCTTGGATAAGAGAACCAAGATGAGACCCTTTATCTAGAAATGAAGGCTCTATTTATAGAGAAAATGTGTGTAGAAGAGTCTAAAAGTAGCATCCACTTTTCTTTGCACAAAAAGACAAAAGAGGAGAATATGAGTTAAGGATTAGGACATTTCAAAGTGGGCCTAAATACTTTTATCTTGAGATTTTGATTCTAATTTGTTGATTTTCTGCACAAGAAACACACGTAATTAGATTTATCTAGTAAATGAATTTATTTATATATAATTAAACCTAATTAACATGCAACGTGGTGATTTGAGGTTTATCATGATTATTATCTTAATATGTATAAATAGGTACAAAAATCAAGATAAATATCCGAAAAATGTGTGTATAATTGAGTGTTTGGAAACACTCATTAATTAATTAAGTATAATTGCATAGATAAATGAATAAGTTGGAAAAAAAATTGATAATCATGTGGTTGATTGTGTAGGTTACAGATCAGAAGTCAAAACATGAAGTGAAGCAATTTAAGCAAACTAGTCCTATCAATGATATATAGTAGAGCTATGGACCAAAAATTACATATTTCCATTACATTTCAGCTGTGACATGGTGAAAAGGTGATTAAACATAATAAATTTACGAGGCCATGCTCCACACGTAAAAGCAACCTGATTGTTGATGATTGCACCTACCAGATCCTTCCAAAATTAAATAATTATCTATAAATAGTATTCGAGGTCCATTGTATTTTTTTTTCTATTTTATCTCTTCGTAAACTTATATTCGTATATCAACATTACATCAATATCTAGTCACCACGAAAAATAGGACGACCAATTAACTCAACCTTTAGAGTGCTCACAAGTGATTTATCAATAGATTTGAACTTTTTTTCCACTTCCTTCAAATACTCATGCACACTATCAGTTAGAGGTAAGGATGTCTTGATGTTGTTAGCGATAATCATCCTCATAAACATCAAATTAAGCCTATTCAATCTTTTCCGAACGTGAAAGTAATTCTCTTGCATCATACTGTCCTCAATAAGATTTGTAAGCTTTGCAGAAATATGTGTTAGATCAAGATCTTGAACGCCTAGAGTGAATTGGACATACTAATACTATATTGAAAAATTATATCTAATAAGAATTGGGACGGCAGAAACATAAGAGTGTAATAAACCAAAAATTGTAATTTGATAAGAACAATGCTCTAATCAGTGTTTTGAGTTTATTTAATAATAATGAACATATTAATATCACATAAATTTATCCTTTAAGTTAAACTAGGTATATTTATTGTTCATTCATTTTAAGTTGATAAATATTAAAGTTACCCAATAAGACTAATACAATTTACATAATTTATTCAATTAGTCTTGTTACTTTTGGGTATCTAGTCTTAGGTTTGTTAAATTCATGTAAATTTATTATCTTATCCAGATTCTAATTAGAATTCTTTTTTTGACTAATCTCATTTACCTAATTGAGTCTGTAATTGTGAATATTATTGTTCTTTGATGTCATCCCAATTAATAAATTTAATGCAATTTGATATTCCATAAATTTTATCAATTTAAGTTACTTTGACGGTTACAAAATTAATAATATTTATGTATATCTAAATTGGCTAATAATATTTACTAAACTTTAGTTTGCTTTCCAAAATATGCAAATATTATAATACTTGATCAAACTAAATAAGTACAGGGACACGATTTGAAAGCTTATTGTGCAAGAAACCTTAAACCAATAGGCCACGTGGTATTCAATATATCAAAGCAAACATTAAATTTGTAAAAACCCAACAATAAACATAAAGTTTTGGGAATCAAGAAATTTAAAAGGCTCAATGAATTTTATTATGAATCCCAAATAAGGAATTTCACATGTTTTACCAAAATTATAGTAATTCAAAGCATCTAAAATTTCGCGTGGTTTGTAAAAGACAATTGTTACTAAAATTTAAGTAGGTTTGATTGGACTTTGAAAATCTGAAAATTTGCACGGTTGTCAATATCCATTGAAATTTTACACAATAGCTAAGCCGATCTGAAATCGAAAATCTAAAACTTTACACGATTTAGGAACATAGATTGGAAATTGAAATCAGAATTTCACATGGTTTATAAAACCAATTGGAAAATTGAAAATCTGAATTTTACACTGTTTGTTGAAACTGATTAAATCAAAATTTTAAAATTTTACACGATGCGAGTAAACCGATTCATATAAAAAATCTAAATTTTATATGGTTTGGGTAAGCGGCTTGAAGTTGAAAATAAAATTTTTATATGGTTTGGGTAACCCAAATGAAATTGAAAATGAATTTTTTATATGGTTTAGGTAAACCAATTGAAATTGAAAAATAAATAAAGAATTTATACAGTTAGGGAAAACTGATTGATATCGAAAATCAAAATTTTATACGGTTTGGGCAATCCAATTGAAATAAAAAAAAGACTAAACTTAATGGGTTTTGTACAAAACCTATTAGGATCAAAATGTTGAAATTTATATGGTTTAGAAAACCAAAACTTTTAAGAGTTAAATTTTTTATTTTTTATTCTGCGAAGTAAGAAAGAATTAAGTTAAAGAAAAAAGTGGTACAAAGGGCAAGCCGCTATTTTACAAGTCTGAAAAGAGACAAAAGAAGAAGAGGCACAGTGCAAGATGGCTTCATTTGCTAGAGCATCTGCTACCGAATTGCCCTCTCCATAGTTGTGATTGATTCTCTAATTCCAGCAAGCCAATCGATTTCTGATCTTGTCAACCCAATGATCAAGTTTCCAAGGTAGAACAAGCATACCAAGAAGACCCTCAACCATGAGAGCTGAGTCCATTTCGATGATAATGTTAGCGTTGACAATATTGAAGTTTTCCAGTGATTTTAAAAGGGCTAAGAATTCAACCCTTATTATTAGTAATCTTGCAAGATTTCAAAGAATAGATCGAACTAGCATGGCAATACGCTTGAAAAGTCATTAATCCAAGATATAGTGTTTCTAAGACCTACGCTTTGATACCGCATGTGAGATTTAACCTATTCTAAATCTTTTCCACATAAACAATTAATTCTAAAGAGTCGTGCTGGGTGACACATGATTTATTGTAATTCTCACAATTCTGACGTGGAGATGCATACATAACCGTAGATGATTTTTACTCGTATCGCGAGGAAACACATCTATGGTTATGTGCACATCCCACGTCAGACTTGTGAGATCACAGTATATACCTTATGTCATTCCAGCATTTTCCAATTCTAAAATATTCCCTGGAGCAGATTCACATATATCTCGAAAATCAAATCATGCTTCTAAAGATTAAAGTTAGATGAACCTACCTTGTGCCATAAGAAAGATAGATTGGCTGATTTTCTTGAGATTTCCCTTTCGTTAATCACATGCTAATGCCCAAATGTGTGATAATCCCCAGTTTATGTTAACTGATTAATCCATGCTCTCTAAGTTTTATACTCACCTACGAGTCCTTCTCTATATTGGTTTTATCTTAGGGTTTTAATGATTTATGGAGATCATTTCCATTCAAAATCCCTTATTGATTTCTTCAATTCATTAAATCATTATGGGGTGTCATCCCACTTATATAGATGGAAATCGAGAGCTTAGAGGTCGTCTTTTAGTAAGATTCCTATCCATTAAGGTTTCTTACTAAACGTGCATGAGGTATTTCTATTTTCTAATTCACACTTGAATAACCTTATATTATTGATGTGTCTGTAATGATAAAACCCCTATAAAATGCAAAAATCGTGTAGGTCAATGAGCCACAAGAAAATCATGAACTTACATGGTTGGTTCTGTTTGTTGAGAAATGCGGGTTATTTGCCTGGGCATTGAAGAAGACAGATTTCTTTGGTAGAAGAGAGGTAGAAAAATAGTAGGTTTTTATCACATGCATCGTGGGTACACCAAGTTCCAATAGGACTTACTTGCTTCCAAGCCTACATGTTTGACGTTGAACACACCCTTCTGTCTTTTATTCCCTAATAATCATTTGCATGGGCCAAGCATCAAGTCATTTGCAAGTTGGGACAATGGAGCCCTTACTTCAAAGATTTGCCTAGGATCAACCCCACCTTACGGGGATAAAGTGTGGATGCATATACATAGTCACCCAAAAAATAAAACAAAATGGGAGAATTTTCTTATTTGCAAGGTGGGGGTATATTCGGGGGATAACTTCAACATTTGGGTCTTACAGTTTCCATTTTGCAAGCTTGGGCAAAAATAAAAATAATAAAAAATCTAAGATGTCACAATGGCGAGGTTGACAAAAGGTGAGAGCATGTTGCCACTAAGGCATTCCATCGTCAACAATGAGAAAAAAAAACGAAAAAGTAAATCACATTTCTAGAATGCTTGTGCCTATTACAAGTTCTTAAAGACGCCTCCAAGTGCGATCGATATCAAATTTGGGGAGCTCCACTTAGCTTTGAAAGCTTGAAAGACAAAGACATTAAAAGGCAAAAGAAGGTTTAGAAGTTTGGCTCGACGTGAAAATGGAAGCAAAAAAAAAAAAAAGTGTTCATTTCTACCAAGTGTATTCCCATCAAGAAAATCAAGGATGCGTTGTCTTAAAACGACTTCAACTGATTCTTGAAGTAGCAAAGGTCCATCTTCACCAAAGCATTATGCCCCTATCAATGCAATCAAGGAGTGGTTATCATCAGCTGCACTTTGACCAACGCATCATTGAGGGGCATTTGTAGACATCAAAATTTATAAGGTCCTTACAAATTTTATAAATCAATAAAATCCCTAAAAGGAACAAGTAGACTCACATATCTAAATTGGACTCCACTAATTCCATATAAGACTTCTAAGTCTTGTGTTTGGGTTTTTTTTTTTTTTTTTTTTCCGATAAAGCTTATGATCCAAAAATCCAAGTGATCCACATTAAGTATTAGACCCATATACCTAACAAATGGGTCAGCCCATGATTAAGTCCAAAACCCATTAAAATGGGTTGGATTTATAACCAAATATCATTTAAACCAATTATGTAAAATTCAATTAAGTTTGAGGCATAATTAGAAGTCTCTTACCCTAAGTCTATAAATACTAAAGCCTCCCTCAATTGGGAGCATCCTTGGATCACGTTCTCTCAGAAGATAAAAGCTCTCCCTCTAGAAAAAAAAAATTGTCAAACTCTTATTCAGAGACAAAGTAAGATTCTTCAAGAGAGATTTGGATTCTGATTCAAGAGAAAATCAAGTTTAAAATCTCTTCCTCGAAAGCTAAGAAATCATTTTTATCCGATTAAGCAAGAAGTCCGGAGAAGAGAAAATCTACAAAAAGTCTCTATAAAAGATCAACCACTACAAAAGCCACCATCTACATATCAAAACAGCCTTCTTAGACGATCTTATTTCACGTATTTTGCAGTAGATTGTGAAATTTGTTGTTGATAGTATAATAGGGGCATACCCCTTATTTTACATGGATAATTGGGAGTCCCACAAAAGCACTTCTAACTGATTTTGGAACCTCTTTTGTCAACTGAAAGAGATGACTTCGTTTTCAAGGCATGGGATGCTAGAGCATCTCTTGTCTCAAACGTGTTTTACTTGCCAAATGATGGTCGATAGTGTTTCCTTTATTGAACAAATTAAGTGGTTCAATCTCCAGGAATCTAACCACCTTGAAGAGCTTTTACAAGTACCATGGAGTTGGATTCCATTAGTAAGTTTTTTCCTCTCTAACAAGATGTTATGTGCTATTTTATTAGAGGGAGATAAATAGGGTATCGAATTATTTAGCTCAGCTAGGAGGATGTGAGGAAGGCTTTTTTTTTCTTTTTGTAATTGAGGATGACTATCTCATACGCCAAGAGCTTCGAGCACTCTATTATACATTGTAACATGTAATTCTACTTGCAGGAGGAAATTTTAACAGAAGGGAAGGGTCCCTCCAACCCGAGTCCCCAGCTTACCGATTAAAGTAAATCTAAAAAAAAAGTTGCTGCTATCCTTCCAAAAAAGCTCTATACTATGAAAACTTGTTCCTTATATATGGGTCAGGATCCCTTGACTCCTAAGAATGACTCATGAAAAAAGCACATGATCCCAACCCTTTAAATGCAAAATCTATCAGCTGAGATTTATCCTCAGGATAAGTATCGCCGAGATTTGTGTTATCAAGGTATTCATAAATCTCAACCATTGGATTTTGTGTTTAAAGGGTTGGGATCATGAGTTTTTTTCATGAGTCATTCTTAGGAGTCAATGAATCCCAACCTACATATATATATATATATATATATATATATATATATATATATATATATATGAGTGGGTTTCGTAGACACATAAAGCTACTCATAAAGCTATAACGTTTTTGTCTTATATGGTTAAAAGGATTTGGAATAGGCTGATTTTTTGTGAGGATGATCTCTATGTTGAGGGGATCATATTCCAAAACTTCTAACCCCATCAAAACTAATTTACAAAAATTGGACGGTCTAAAATTTTTCAACTTGTAAACATGGGGCTAGAAGTTTCATAATAAGCTGATTTTTGGCAAGGATGATCTCCTCACCATAGAGGTCATCCTCACAAAAAATCAGCTCATTCAAAACATTTTTGCCCGTATAAGACAAAACACGTTGTAGCTTTATGTGTATACGGATCCTAATCTTATATATATATATATGGGGGCGGTTCAAGGGCCATATATAAAAACATATGAAAAAACAATGATTTTTCAAAATATGGGTTAGAGGTTTTGGATTGAGCTGATTTTTTGCGAGGATGGTCACTATGATGAGAAGATCATCCTCACAAAAAATCAGCTCAATCAGAAACTTCTAAATCCATCCAAAGTGATTTACAAATTATTGATAAAATTTGGTAAAGAATCGACGGTCCACATTCTAAATCACTTTTAATGGGGTTAGAAGTTTCAGATTGGACTGATTTTTTTTTTCAAATGATCTTCCCATCATAGAGATCATCCTCACAAAAAATCAGTTCAATCCGAAATTTCTAACCCATATTTTAAAAATTTATTAATGTTACATTGTTTTTACATATGTTTTCTTATATGGCCCTTGAACCGCCCCCTATATATATATCTATATAGATATATATATAGGGGGCGGTTCAAGGGCCATATGAGAAAACATATGAAAAAACTTTCGTTTTTCAAAATAAGAGTTAGAGGTTTTGGATTGAGCTGATTTTTTGCAAGGATGGTCACTACGATGAAAAGATCATCCTCACAAAAAATCAGCTCAATCAGAATCTTCTAAATCCATCAAAAGTGATTTACAAATTAGTGATAAAAATTGATAAAAAATCGACGGTCCACATTCTAAATCACTTTTAATGGGGTTAGAAGTTTCAGATTGGGTTGATTTTTTGTTTTGGATGATCTTCCCATCATAGAGATCATCCTCACAAAAAATCAGCTCAATCCAAAATTTCTAACCCATATTTTAAAATATTATAAAAAACGAAAATTTTTACATATATTTTCTCATATGGCCCTTGAACCTGACCCATATATATATATAGGGAAATGTTCAGCACCCTAAGTTTTACCACACACTTTAACAAACGTTTTTTGTCCTACATGGGTTAGAAGTTTTGGAATGGGCTGATTTTTGGTGAGGATGATCTCTATGATTAGAAGATCATCCTCCCCAAAAATCAGCCCATTCCGAAATGTTTAGCCCCATGTTTACAAGTTGAAAAATCGTGGACCGTCCATTTTTTGTAAATCATTTTTGATGGGGTTAGAAGTTTTGGAATGAGCTGATTTTTGGTGAGAATGATCTCCTCACCATAGAGATCATCCTCACCAAAAATCAGCCCATTCCGAGACTTCTAACCCGTGTAGGACAAAACGCATTTGTTAAAGTGTGTGGTAAAACTTAGGGTGCCGAACGGGACCCATATATATATATATATAGGGAAATGTTCAGCACCCTAAGTTTTACCACACACTTTAACAAACGTTTTTTGTCCTTCATGGGTTAGAAGTTTTGGAATGAGCTGATTTTTGGTGAGGATGATCTCTATGATTAGAAGATCATCCTCCCCAAAAATCAGCCCATTCCGAAATGTTTAGCCCCATGTTTACACGTTGAAAAATCGTGGACCGTCCATTTTTTGTAAATCAATTTTGATGGGGTTAGAAGTTTTGGAATGAGCTGATTTTTGGTGAGGATGATCTCCTCACCATAGAGATCATCCTCACCAAAAATCAGCCCATTCCGAAACTTCTAACCCATGTAGGACAAAACGCGTTTGTTAAAATGTGTGGTAAAACTTAGGGTGCCGAACGGGACCCATATATATATATATATATATATATATATATGGGTCCCTATCCGTGGCCAACAGTTTGGCAAACATTTTGGCAAACACTTTTTCAAAACATGGGTTAGAGGTCTTGGAATGGGCTGATTTTTGGTGAGGATGATCTCTACAGTGAGGAGATCATCCTCACCAAAAATCAGCTCATTCCAAAACTTCTAGCCCCATTTTACAAGTTGAAAAATCGTGAACCGTCCATTTTTTGTAAACCATTTTTGATGAGGTTAGAAGTTTTGGAATGGGCTGATTTTTGGTGATGATGATCTCCTCACCATAGAGATCATCCTCACCAAAAATCAGCCCATTCCAAGACCTCTAACCCATGTTTTGAAAAATGTGTTTGCCAAAATGTTTGCCAAACTGTTGGCCATTGAACGCTACTCTATATGGGTCCCTAACCGTGGCCAACAGTTTGGCAAACATTTTGACAAACACTTTTTCAAAACATTGAACTACTGAATTTAACATAGCACGTCCCTTAAAATATGAAGCCATCAAACTACTGAATTTTCCATCTACCAAGGAACGCTTCCACCAATAACCTTGAGTCTGAGTCAATTAAAATTTTTTGAGTGCTGATTTTGTAACAAAACCTAACGGTGACTCAAAAACTCACTGACGTAGCATGGGCAAAGAACTGTAGATTCTTTCTGTCGGGATACACAACCGACCTGACCAACCTTCCATCTGCAGTTGTGTATCCCGAGGGTGATTATGTGTATCCCAAGTGAAAGAATCTACAGTTCTTTGTGCATGACACGTTGGTGAGTTTTGAGTCACTCTGTCAGGTTGAGTTACAAATTATTTTTTTCCTTTATAGAGGCATTAAGGACAGATCATGGAACAACGCTGAAAACTCAGCCATGTTATTTGTAGCCAGCCCTAAGAAAATTGCAGCACCTTTGATAATCATACCTCTGTCGTCTCTGATAACACAGCCCGCACCAGTACAAGTCCAATTTAAATCCAGAAGTTTTAACAAGCCATAATTTGGTTTTGACCATTTTACAGCAACAAAGGACGATCTAAAGAATCGAAGAGCATTGAAAAACATTCTACAAGTCTTTTTCCCAATTCACAATTCTTCTAATGATCTTCAGACTACCCCTTGTAATACCTTCAAAGATGGAAGCATTCCTAGCCAATCATATTTCCCATATGATTAGCCATTGAGTTAGGATTTCATATGTTTTTTATTGTTTGATTTCTTTGTGAGCTAGGTCTCTGGACGCTGAGAGGGTTGTAGAGGTTTTTTGTGCATTTGTCTTCGATCTTATTCTTGTTCTTGTTTTGTTTCCACGCAACATAACACTAGAGTCGTAGGTGGAGGGGCTATTGTTCAGGATAATGAAGAGAAGCTAATACTCTTGGCTTCTTGTTGTTCTTTTGGATTCATGTCTAATAATTTTTCTGAAGTTAGAGCACTGATTGAAGGGCCTAAATTTTCTAACTTCAGCGTGAAAAAAATTAATTATAATCAAAACTAAGAGAACTAATAATTTAAAACAATGATCTTTATTGTTGGTGCATACTATATGGAGAAGAGGGGGATTGCTTACTTTCCATGGGTGTTTGACGAATGGATAAATAAAGCGCTTGATTGCTTGAAAAAAATTAGTGGTCATGGATCCATCATGTGTTCAGAGAATAATAGGTTGCTAATCAATTGTCTTGTATTATCTCAAGTTCAGAAATCTCAAGCACTTTCTTTAATACTAGTATTCGGAAGAATTCAAAGAAAGCTCATGTAGGTGATTTGATGGGCCTTCCTCGTTTTTTCAATGTAATCTTTGGGGTAGTTATGAAAAACGAAGAAGCAAAGAGAACAAAATATCGCACACAAAATATAAGGATTTACTGATTTGGAAGTGTGCTTACATCCACAGATGAGATAAAAAATCCAATCTCTATTTTCTTGCAAGTTTTATAGTCTTAGAGATCTTTAGAAAATAAATAAATAAAAAGAAGAAAAAATTTCTCTCTCACAAATAAAAAAATCCTTAAGAAAATATTTCATAATCCCCTTCTCATAATCCTGAAAAATTGGGCCGTGCAGTTCACCGTACCATCAACAGAATGCAAGACAATTACACAACAGTATTTACCTTTTAATACTATATATAATATTTTACTAATAATAAAATCTTCACTTGCTGCGTGGGTATGTGTGTGTGTGTGTGTGTGCGTGTGTGTGAGAGAGAGAGAGAGAGATTAGTGAATGGCAGTGGAATAGGAAATTTGAAACTAGGGGGTGGCTGAAGGTGGAGACAGAAGTATAGAGAGCACAAATGAATGAGATGCAGACTTCAAGCATTTCACTATCAGTGCTCTCTATCTTCTGTCAGCAATATCAACAGGGCCTCCTTGCTTCCAGAGAGAGAGAGAGAGAGTTGAAGTAGAATATGAATTATGAAGTAGGAAGTGACAAAAGGTGATGACAGAAACATAGAGAGCACAAAGGAGTGAGATGCTTCCATAGCACTTCATCATCTGTGCTCTCTATCTTCTGTCAACAATATCACCACTTCCTCCTTATTCACCACAGAGAGGAGAGAGAGAGAGAATATGAAGTAAGGAGTGGCTGAAGGTGATGACAGAAGCATAGAGAGCACAAATGAGTAGATGCAGACTCTATTGCATTCCATCATCCGTGCTCTCTATCTTCTGTCAACAATATCTCTACTTCCTACTTCTTCTATAAGAAGAGAGAGAAACAGAGAGAGAGAGAGAGGGAGAGAGAGTATTCACCCCATTTACTGAAACAAATCTAAGTAAACTTGTATATGAGTACCGTAGTGTGTTATTCTTCAAATAAGGAATAAAAAATAAAAGATAAATAGCAAGAGTGAGGGACTGAAGGTGATGACAGAAGTATAGAAAGCACAAAGGAGTGAGATGCAGACTCCATTGCATTTCATCATCTGTGCTCTCTATCTTCTGTCAACATCACTACTGCCTCCTCTTTCTTTGTAGTGCATATGAAAAAGCTGATTTATTGCTAAACTTTTAAAATATGAGAGAGAGAGAGAGAGGTTTTGACATCACTCTACGAGAGGAAATAAACGAAGGTTTTCTGATGATTTAACGACACCTCAAACTTTCCATTTATAGAAAGAACACGTTTGGTGTCCACCTAAGGAGGACAGTCGGTTAGAAGCGCAGGACAACACTTCTAACGAACGGCTGAGATATAGGAAGTGATTCTCTATGGCGGACAGCCCTCTCAAGGTCAAGAATCCAGAATTCCAGATTGTCACGTGCCAAGTGATAAAAGGAAAATAATTCTCCACCAGTGAGGGAGCAAATTTTCTCCATCATGTGGCTCATTCTGTTGGCCCATGTGAGCCCATGATGTTTAGCGCGCTCTTTACCAAACCTATATACTTGCCATTATTCAAGTAAATCTTGTTCTCTATATGATACTAGTAGGTTGCAAAACACATATTTGTAATTTTAAAATATTGATTAAAGGATCTTTTAAGATTATATGGTACTAAAAAAGGATATTTATGTAATAACACCGTGATGAAAATGGGCTGTTTATCAAGGTGGGGTACTGGTTTTATGGAGAATCTTTTAACAACTCAACCGAGTGTAGAACTCTCCATGAAGCCCTGGTTGCTTTCTGTTGGAATGTTGATCTTGAAATGTGTGAGATGTAGTCATTAGACTCGAGAATCTCACATAGATTTCCTAAGAAGAAAATAGAGTGAGTATGGTACTACAATTGGATCGAATGAAAATAGTGGTAATATGATGGTTAGGCACTACAAATCAAGCTATTAATGAACACAAAGAGAGATCTAATTTTTTATTTATTTATAACTTTTTAGAAATAATAAACTATTCTAACTTTGATACAATCCCTAATATAAATAAGGGAAAAGAGACTAATGTTTTGGTCACAATAGTTTTAATCATCACAATTGTTTTGAACCATCACAACTGTTTTGAACCAACACACCTATTCAATGTATATGGATTCATCACAATTGTCTAGAACCAACACACCTATTCAATGTGTATGGATTCATCACACCTATCTAAAACCAACATACTTATTCAATGTGTATGGATTGTATTTAACGCATCTAGATGCATAATAATAGGATGATCCCATTCTTTAATTGCACCCTTTCAGATTCTTTTGAGTTACACTATAGCGGGAAACCATCTCATGTATACTCATTTCAATTTGATCACTGACATGGTCCCACAACTCTCACTTGATCAAATCTTGAATGAGACTATGAAATTCCTTCACTTTCCATTTACAATTAATGATTTCCTGGTACCAGTTAAATAACTATTTTCTTATCATTAATTTTAATCTATAATTATACAACTTGTCATAAGATTGTAGTTATAATCTATAATTATCGCATATGTTCCTATGTTAATGATTTTTAACAAACACAAATGTCTTCATTTGTTACCTTTCAAACAATAGGCATAAAAGCTACTATACTAAGGATTGTACCTACAACCTAATATCAACGACGACTTCAACCATATATATTTGAAACCACGTATATTGATCTACGCCTGCTTTTTATATAAAAAATTTCTAATCACCAGAATTTCATTTGATCATGCTAGTAATGACATATATACCATTCACCTTAGCAATTATCCAATAACATTATAGTGTCTTAATTAGTGGGCTTTACAATATAAGTAGTACAATAATCTAGGTTCTTTGTTGGTGTCCTCTATCTTATAGACCAAAAGTCACATTTACAATTTTACCTCAAGCGTCCCCAAAGGCTATTTGTAGATGTCCTTGATTTTTATGTAACATATTAATTATATATCTAGATATTTCTCAATCCCATATTGGTTACATGACCTCTCAATGCTTCCAAAGATAACCCTTCGGTCAAAGGGTCTGTCAACATTTTTTTGGTAGAAACATAACTAATTTTGACTTCATCCCTTTCCACTATATTTGGAATATATTGTATTAAATGTCAATGTGTTTCTCTTTGAAGCTATTAGCTCCACTTTTTACCAATGATATGGTAGTCATGTTATCACATAACATTCAACCGGCCTGCTCGATATATTTAATTTTAAACTGTCTACAAAACATTTTATCCATACAACATTACTCACAGTTGTACTACAATCTATATATTCTAATTCCATAGTGAACTTTGATACAAAACCTTGTTTCTTGCTTAACCAAGACATTGCAGTTCCACCAAAAATGAATATATGACGACTTGTAGATTTTCTATCATCAATATCACCTACAAAATTTACATCACTGTATCCTATAACTTTTAGATCATCCAATCCAAAGGTTAACCTAAATATCAAATATCTGAATATTCTTTGCCTTAAATATTATTGATGATTCCCTTTGCTTTTTTATTTCTTCCACTATTCTCTGGATTCTTTAGAGAAATATTCCCACTATTACTCCCACAATTTTCATGATTATTAGATGGTGAATCTAAGGTTTCACCATTTCTCAATTCTGGGTTGGGGTCCATCTGATTTGGGATAGGTGATTGTGAAATATGTCTTCTCATTAATTAAGATATAACAAATTTTTCATTTTCAAGTTCAAAAATTAGTGTCATTCATTTTATCTATTTTATAATAGTCATTGGAACATTTTCTAGACATATCTTAAAATAAATTATATGAAATGTCACAATAGATACTACAATTATTATTGTTAAATAATAAATTAAAATAAATTAATGAATTTACAATTTTTCGCTATTTATCCTGAATAAGTTTGGCTCGAAATTTTTGCAAGTGTCGATGATGTAGTTGCAAACTAGGTCGAATTTTCATAATCTGTTGGCAAAAAATCTCTTCAATTCTCTACTTTTAAATTTTCTCCGCAATTGCAATCGCAATGAGTGTCCTCTCAGTAGCCTTTGTAAAGTATTTATCTCAGTCAAGGTTCTAATCTCTCATTTTTATAGTTAGGATTTTAATAAAAGAATGTGGTGCCTTTGATTACAGTGTAGCAATAGATCCTTGAACACTAGATTTCATTTTTCAAATTTTTAATATCGAGAGGAGATCATCTCAGTTAAGGTTTGATTTCTTTAATTTTTCTTTGCATCAATTTATGTTTTTCTCTTTTCTAATTCATGATCTTTAGAGCTCCTCTACAATTTGAAGTCTTCTTAAAACCCAATTTCAATATTCTTTTCCATATTTGTGAAATTCATAAAGCCTAAATTAATGATTGTATAGGTTAGTATACAACATTGGTTGAGATTAAGATACAACTCTGATTTCAACCATGTTTTGGATAAAATCAAATTTTAGGTAAGTTTATAGTTTAATTTCAGTTTAAAAGAAGTAGATAATGATAATAATCTAAGCCTATTAATCTTTTCTAGAACAATGTATCTAATTAAAATCACATGTGATCTCATGCTCGTTTATTTCTTTAACTAGATCAATTGTGATTGCCAAGCTAAGTTTCTCAGTTTATTTTTCATCTGGTTCAAACTAGTGAAGCATTTACTTATTTTGTGTTTTGCATTCAAAATCATTGGATTGAATACAATTATACATATTGGATTTTAACGAAAATCTATAAATTTGACTTCAAGCTCTACCTTTTCGGTGGGTTTTGTTGAATAATGATGAAATTGAACTTTTAACCTACATTACATGTAAACAATAAAATGCTAGACTTTGGCATGAATCTATACTTTTGATATTGTTGAAGAAACAAACACTTGGGTTCATAATAGCAATGTCCACGGATGAATCTCATTCATACTATTTTTATATGTAAAATTTGGGATTTGAACTTATGGCGCCAATAGTTTTTGTAATGTACACTAAACGAGAGGAATCTAAGAAATACTGGAGGAAAGTTATGGTGGTAAAGTAATGATGGAGTAGAGACATAGTTTCTGTAGTGATCGTCTTACTCCTTTGCTAAGTCAAATAACTATCATCCTCAAATCAACCTTCTCTACATTTGGGCACACTTGTTTTTGAAAGCATCCCTTAAGAATGCACATGAAATTTTCATGATAATATGCACTGATAAAAGATATATTTATCTCCTAACTTAAGCAAAAATATTTACAACTAATAAAAATATATTAGAAATACATTTACAATTATAAAGTTGAAATTTCTTCCTTTGAGATAAGGAGTTTAGGCTCTAAAAGAAAACTGTTTTTTTTCTTGTCTGAGATGAAAGTTTTATAAAGAAAGAAAACTAGTAAGACCCAACAATTACAGATCCCAAGTTTAGGGTTTGGTTGTTGTGGATGGCCTCTTTCTACTAACTATTTTATTTTTATTTATTTTTGTCTAAATTAGTTATTAGGCATGTCAAAGTTGAATAAAGTTGAGATAGGAAGATGATGTTGACTCTATACTAAGAGATGGGATCATTTTTTGGGTAATTTTTGAATTATAACAAACATCATCATTAAGAATACCTGCTATGGGGTTTGAACCCATCGCTTGGTTGACAAACAACAATGCAAAAGGGTAATTACCCTATTTGTAATTGTAGGAGGAGAAGTATTTTAGGAGTCCAACCAACAAAATCCGTACACTTTTGGAATTATTTTAGTGTGATTAAAAACTGGATTCCACTTCTAGTTATTTAGGTTCTCTTTTTTCCATAGTCTTCTTAATAGGTTTCTTGCATATTTCTTTATTTACTTTAGTTAGATAATAGCTTATAATGTTGGTCCTCATATGCCTTTATATTTATTTTGTTAAAGTCTATATCATAATAAATGTGGCTGCCACACTCGCCAAGTTAAAATTTATCAAAATAGGAAAGCAATGTCATTAACACAAATTAAAAGCCTCATAATATGTCTAATTTTAGGTAGATGTTGAGACAGATGAAGTGTAAGAGTAAATGACTTTAGCAGCAGCATCTGATAAGAACATTTAATCCAAGTTTTAAAGTATAGGAACTGCAAATCTATTATTGAGGTGATGTTCTGTTCTCATGTCTTAAAAGTTTATATGAGTATTTTTTTTCAATCTCTCAATTCCCATTTGATTCGGGTGTTTTTTTTCTTCTTGCTGCGTGTGTGTTGGGATGAGTGGGGGTTGGGGATAAATGATGATGATTGTATCGATTATTTGCATTCAAACTGGCTCTTGAAAGTTATATGAATTCTTTTTCACATACCTAAAGAAACTGATTATTTGTATTGATTGTTTCTCATCTATGAATTCTTTGTCACATAAATGGTTTTCTGCAATTATCAATATTTTTTGCACTCACATTATTAATTTTTTTTCCTTTCAGATTGGATGTTTTGGTGATGATGGCGATGAAGATGAAGGGTTGGAATATGCAAATTGTTACTTTTACCCTTTCATGTGGATGTTAAGTTCTTAATTTAAGGAAGATCTATGTTTATTACTTTACTTTCTTAGTTATCTTATTATTTTTTTTCTCCTCTAAGTTAACAAATGTGTATATTGTGAAATTAAAAAATGAAACTTGAGTTGAATCAACCATGGTTACTTCTCGAAATATAGTGGAAGGAGTGAGTTAAAGTGGGAAAGATCAGAGATTTGTCATCGCATTTGCCATATCTATAACATATACCTTTTTTTATACATAGTTCTTGGGTAGTACAAATCTTACAACATGATCATAAGTGTAGGAAGTGTGGCTAAACACTTGTACTTGGTGTGGCGGGCGTCGTCCTTTTTTATTTTCCATACTTGTATCTTGTTATCCTGGTGAGCACTGAAAGGTCTATTGTTAGAGATTACAAGTGACTTCATTGCACCATTTACAATAGAAAAAAATATTGTTTGTTGAATTATCATCTTCGTTATGCTTCACACACACACACACACACACAAGGTCCACTGTGTCAACTATCTAAATTTGGTATGTGGTAGCATTAGAAGGTCAGTTGTTCAATTCTTTTCTTATGTGTATATGTATGCCTATGTAGCTACAATTCTTTTCTCATGTTCTCCATCTTGTTAATTCTACCAAGAATATCTTCATCACCATCAACAACAAAACCTTACCCAAAAAGTTTGAGATAAGTCTTTAATCTCAATTATTTCCTTTTCATACTAATTTATGTTGTGCTTTATACTTCAATACATTTTAATGGGCTTCAATCCCATGTCTTTCATTATTTTGTTATGTGGTCAGGGGAATGGCTTATCTCCATAATGAATCAAATGTTATAATTCACCGAGACCTAAAACCAAGGTGAGTTCGATCAATTGGTAAATGTTGGAAATTGTATTACTTATATTGAGTTTAGTTTTGTTATGAACTTTCTTTTTGGATTATAGTTTAATGGCTTAAATTTACTTATATATAAATAATTTTGAGCTTTTCTTCAGTTAATTTTAAAGACATAACAAAACCCTCCTCACATTGCCTTTGGGAACTTGCCTTGTCTTTGCCGGATTGAGTTTATCCATAACTTCTTTGAAGTGATGGATTCAACTTGCAGAGCTAACTTGCTTTGTTAATAATCATGCTTTGTTAATAATCATACAAAATTGTTTAACTTGGTATTGACTTTGGCATCACGATGGGAGTGTTTCTTCTAGCTAGGCAAGGGAGATTAGTGGTCGGTAATTAGTATGTGAAGGTGGGTTTTGAAATTTAGTTGTTTTATCAACACTTACAGGCTTTAAGGCAACTTAGTCACTATGGGAAGCCAATTGATGATCAACCCAATAGAGAGTATTAAACACTAGTGAGTATGTCAAGTTTACTAAGCTATCAACATCATTGTTAATCCTCAAGTGAGTTGAGTATCTCATAGCTTCATATAATCACATTCGAGAGGGGTGAAAGTGGGTTAGTTTGGAATGTCAAGTTATGTAAACTAGTGTTTCAATTAAGTTTTTCAGAGAATTGACAAGAAGAATGTTATCATGCTAGGAGTTAAGGTCTAGTTGGGTTTAATTATCACATACTTGTAATGTAGCTTATCTGTGAGAACAGACCATCTAGCAAACTAAGGTAATGCAATTCCTAGACACTGTAGTTTGTGCTAGAAGAGACTTTGTAAGACCGTTGGTAAAAGTATAAACAACGAGCACAAAAAAAAAATTTCTCAACAAATTTTTTTCCATCAATAAGCTTAAATTTTTTTTTTTTGAAAAAATAACTAGTAATCTTTTATTTGAATTAGACATTTTCCTTAATCCTTAGTTGGGTTTCCATTTATTTATGCTTGCATAATGGTCTTGAACAACATGCAACCCCTTATTGCCATTATAAATGTTGAATGCTACTACCTATTGTTCAAGCTGTAAATTAATGATAAAATAAAATAACAAAATACCTTGGCAAGCAAGGATCGATCCACAGAGACAACATGACTCCGATATTCTTTTTTACTTCAAATCCAATTCAAATTTACGTAGTAATTTAAAAATGATTTGTGAGAATAAACTATCTAAAGAAAATACAAAATTCAAAGGTTTAAAATAACATGAAGAAGTTTATATTAGTCTGATCTACCATTACAAATTCTATTAATGATTTTACGGTCCTCTATTTTTCTTGATCCACTAAACAAAACTAATGTTTGTGGATCGGAAAATTTAGCAGTTATATTAGAAAGAAAATTCAAAGTATGTGATTAATGTATTAAGTTAAGAATTATAAGATAAGTATTAAGTGTTCTCCGTGAAGCATGGTTTATTTTGAACTTATCAAAGAATAAACCATCAAAACTGAAAAACAATTAATATTAAATCCAATAATATTCCCTTAAGATTATCACAATAAAATAATCAATCATTATCATGAGAATAATAAAGATATTAATAAAACTTGCTCAGGTTTCCTCGACTGATCTAATGGAGAGTATAGTCGATGATCATCTCAAGAACAATAAAGTAAATACAAAGTATAAAAAAAAAAACATGAGAGAGAGAGAGAGAAATATAGATATTCTTTATTGATTCTTGAATTATAAAATCGGCAAAGGTTCTTTTATTACAACTCCTTCTAAATAAAAGCTAAAAATAAAAATACGAATTAAAACTACTAAACAAAAAGCTAGATTCTAGATTTACAGATCTCTCTATTTTACATATATTCTTTAAGCTCTAGTCTAGTTTCCTATTTATAGAGACCAGATTAAGGTTTCTAGGAGAATTAAGGTTTTTAGGATTTCGAAAATTTTTCATAGTTATAAAAATTCACAAATCCTAATTTAATGATATTGAACCTCTAGTCTTCAGCACAAATTTTGATATTGGACTCATTGACTTGACCGTGCCGTCCTAGTCAACCTGGGTGTTGCGGTCAACATGGGCCCAACTGACTTGGGTCTTGGTTAGTTGACTATTCCCAGATCCTTGATCACAATGAATGCTTTGAATCTTTTGAATTATTCCTAGAAATTTAAAATATTTTCCTATTACACGAAAATAATAGCAATTAATTCCAATATACATCATATAATGAAAATCAATGATAAATATGGACTAATCATGCATTATGTCTATTGAGAGAATTTAATGTGCAATTTATCCGTAAAATTTATGTAAATAGGACTCTAGAAATCACTTTCTAGACCTTGATTACATTACCAAACCTAGATTTTGTTAGTCCCGAGCAAAAATAAAGTAAAAAATAAAAGTATAGACCACTTTTGTAGATTACACGACTACATTTAACAAATGTAGCAAGTCCTTAAGGCCCTTAGGTTGTCCCTAGTAGACGAGTTGGTCTTGTGAGGGTTTATAGTGAATATACTCACAAAATTCTAGTACTTTACATAAATATCTAAATTAAAGTCAAAGTATGTAAGGTAAACTTAACAACATTTCACAAATTAGTCACATATCCTTTACGTTTAAGAAAAATTGTAATGTTCATTCCTCATTTTAGAAAATTTCAAGAGTAACTTTAGTACTTGTGCAATTTTTTTTATTTTTCTTTTAAAAAGCAATATCTTTTCAGGAATAAGATTTACCTCCTAACTATTAAGAATAATCGGTTCTACTGAAATTCTAACTTAAAATAAAGCATTGTATCTGGGATTGTAAGAAGTGTGGAAGTTCACTTTAATACCTCTAACAGGTTTTATCTGTGATATTCCAACTTACATTTTTAGCATTGATGGCTTTCACCCTACTAAAATTATTTGGTCTTATTGAACTGTTTACTTTTTTTTACTTTTTCAATTCTAGCATTTTTGCTTTAATTTGATTTTTTTCACATCTTTATACTTTTTATTTTTTAACTTTTTTCACACATCACCATTTTTCTAGTGTTCTTTATCAAAAAGCAAGTAATCTTTTTCAAAGTACTTAATCACATCTTATGATTGCTGTCCAAGTCATACTAACCTAGTTTTATTTTATTTTCTAACTAGCTTATCAAAGGACAAAGAAATCATAGTTCACTAGACTCGATTTCCTCTATCACTCTAGACAGAAAAGAAGCTTAACTCTTGTTCTATAAAATCTTATTTTTTCAGTGATTCAATCAGAAGTGTCGTGAATTTCCAATGTATTCTTTTGATTTTCTTGATGAGGAATAAACAAAAAAAATGTATGATAAAAAATTAGGACATCAGCTTGAGATTTGAAATTCATATGTAAACTCTTCATACAAGGGGTTTGAAAAAAATATTTTGCAAGTACTAGATATTTTTAACTTTTTAAAATTTTTTCTTAAAACATGAAACTAAATTGCCAATGAAATGCAATGCAATTGTGAACTAACCCTACCCCCAAATCTAAATGAAATATTGTCCTCAATATGCTAACAGTAAGGAAATAAAGAAAAAATGTTAAATCATACCTGAAATGGATTAATGTACAAACTTTGATTACAATTAATCTGAAAAGAATGAAAATTATAATAATGATAATTTTCAAAATAGTTTTGTATAAAAGAAACCCTACCTAAGAACAACCTTACTAAGAAAAGACATCCTACTCTAGGAATTAAAAAAAAAAAACTTAACTAAGAAATTAAAAACATCTTAATCCAAGAATTAAACACATCATAATCTGAATCTAAACTCTTAGCGGCCCGTGCCTTTTTTTGCTCAATTATAACAATGATAATTTTCAAAACAGTTTTGTATAAAAGAAACCTTACTTATGAACAACCTTACTAAGAAAAGACATCCTACTCTAAGAAGTAAAAAAAAAAAAACCTAACTAAGATATTAAAAACATCTTAATCCAAGAATTAAACACATCCTAATTTGAATCTAAACTCTTAGCGGCCCGTGCCTTTTTTTGCTCAATTATAACAATGATAATTTGCAAAACAGTTTTGTATAAAAGAAACCTTACTTATGAACAACCTTACTAAGAAAAGACATCCTACTCTAAGAAGTAAAAAAAAAAAAACCTAACTAAGATATTAAAAACATCTTAATCCAAGAATTAAACACATCCTAAACTGAATCTGAACTCTTAGCAGCCCGTGCCTTCTTTTGCTCAATATAGGCCAACATTTGTCTTCGTTGCTCAATCAACAATTGTTGAATAGTCTGCATCCTAGTAATGCTGGTTGATTGATTTGGTTGAGAGTTGGCTTAGGGAAAAAGAGAAAGAGATTAGGGTGTGAGGATTTTTAAGTGAAATTTTTTCAGAAAAATAAATTTTCTTTCTTGGAAAATCCCATGAAAATAAATTTTTTAAGAAATTCTTGAAATTTTCAACCTTTATACCCATTTTTGGTGAATTCAAATTGAGAGAAAGAATGGAAACTAAGGTGTACGTGGAAGCCTAAAATTTCAATAAATTAAATCCTAACTACTCAAAAATAAAAACACATGGGTTGCCTCCCAAGAAGTACTAAATTTAACGTCTTTAGCCGAACCTATCAAAAGGTCTAATTTTTAAGAATTTTTCTAACATCTAATATGACAGATACGATCGACTTCTTACCCTAAATGGTAAGTAGACATATTTAGATCATTGTTAGGACATGAAAATAATTTTTTTAAATGATTAACATTCCTCGTTTAACCTTAATTCTTAGTGTTATCAACTTTTTGAAATAGTTTTCAACCATCGTATTCTATAAAATAATAGAAGTTTTAAGATAGGCATGGTCAGTACAATCTTGTAAAAAGATATGTTTGATAGGGTATGAAATTGAATCAGTAGTGATTGGAATTGGTATGACTAACAAATTAGAATTGATTCTTGATTCTTTCTGGACAACAACCTCCTTTGATGATGGATTAATTTTCTTAGCCAAATTTGTTCAATCATCTTGTTCATTGGGAGTTTGAAACACAACATGACTCTGATTTGAAAACTGATCATTCTTTCTTTTTTCTAAGGGCATAATGTGTTGACCTAATTGGACTTCCATCATTACTTCGATTGGAACTATAACCTCATTGGTTTATGTTTGGACTTCAATTAAAAAGAAGTTATTAGTTATTGATAAACAATCGTTGAAATCATCAAAATAGTGGAACTAGTCATTAAGATTATTTTGAAAGAATGGCAGATTTTCTAGGATTGAGATATCCTCAATTTTGAATTGATTAATTTTTCCTTCTTCTAAAGGTATTGCAAGGTGATTCAACTGGATTTCTATTTTAACTAAGGCGTGACTAATGTCTTGGAACTATTATTGTTGATGTCATTATGCTTGTTGGTTGAACTGTGCTTGTTGTATGAACTTTTGTTGTTATTTTAACAACTTAGTCATCAAGGACTCTAATGAAGAAGTTGGAGGGGAGGATAATAGAAGTGATGAATGTTGACTCTGACTCTACATGTTTATATTCAGAAAAATATTGAGAATCATAGGATTGTTGAGAAATTATGGTTGGATTCATCACCAAGATGTTTTGAATATAAAATCCTCATGGTTACCAAAGTAACTACCCTAAGTGAACTCGCTCTAACTAGGTATGGTATCTGGGAACTCGCTCTAACTAGGTATGGTATCTAGTCAAACAAAGTAGGTGTTGGCATCCAATAAGAATTTTGAGAATTACGCATATTGATTGCTAGGCACGAAGCATGGGCAAACTCGGACAATGCTCAAGAGAATGATCATAATTTTCATATAGGATGCACGAGATCCATGATTATTTCTTAAACTCCATAACGATGTAATTCTTCTTGAGGTTCTATATCTACTTTTGTTTAACAAATACACTACGGACTCAGATAAAAAACATGGATAAATTCACACAATGCTTTATGGGTTCGTATTAAACTAAACAACTTATAACTATTTCAAAGGGATAACTTGAGCCTCCAACCTAGTTCTCTAAAATTGAAATTAGTAAATTTAATCACTAGATGAGAGGTGGTACATAATATTGAGTAAGGGCACTCGTAAATTATCTCTTCGTCTAGAATAGACGTAATCTATCCCCTAGTACAATAAGGTATAATGGGGTAAGATCTCGCTTAGGCATTGACTCCCATCAAGAAGTGCAATTGATGCAACTCAGGATAACTTTGCCTATTGACCTCAATAGGACTTATGGTCAAAGTCTAATAAGATTTTAATTAGAATTGACTTGTGAATTAATTTTCTAGTAGGACAAGAATTTGGTGAAGAAATCCGATTATTATATTATTCGAGTCATCCTCGTAAGGGTGCCATTTTTATTATGTACAATCAGAAATGTGTAGTTAACTTACTTAAAGTCAATACAAAATCCCATTTATAAGAGTTGTGTGGGGGTTGTGAGTTTACCTCCTGTTCTATATGGGGGATGATCGAGTTGAGTCGACTCGAGCCACCAAAATCAAACTCGGTGTACGTACCCGAGATACTGAGACAGTTACGTCCCACTATCATCATTCCTTAATTTATTTTTTACAATCCAAGCCTTCTCAGATTGATTAAAATTAAAATTTAAAAATCTTAAAATTTTTAAATGGAAATCCTACTACAATTCTTATCTAAATAGAAAATAATAGAAAAGAAATCTATGTTTCTTCATTAAAGAACCAAATCCGGATGGTGGAATAAAATTTTCCAACCACGTTGCTCCTCATTTAATCCTTCGATTGAAAATAGAAGAGAAATCAAAGTTAGAATTCCAAAAAATTTATGTGTTCATTGAGTTTCTACAATTTGAAGAAAACTTCTGTGCAAATTTGAAGCACGAATCTCTAGGTTTGATCGTGGTGCCCAAGTTTACTAAGGCACAGCTGTAAAATTCTGATGATATTCAATAAAATTTTAGAGTTTTGTTCGTACTGACTTCTAGAATACAACAAATTTTATTTTGAATTTTTCTAAAATAAAAAACTTTAATCAATAGAAAATCAAATCTAATTTTTGGATAAATGTTATTGGATTACACCATTGTCCCTAACAGCGACGTCGATTTTTTTGAGCTGTAAATTAATGATAAAATAAAAGAACAAAACTACCTTGGCAAACATGGATCGATTATAGAGACAACGTTAATTCAGTATTTTTTTTACTTCAAATCCAATTCAAATTTACGTAACTAATTTAAAAATAATTTGTGAAAATAGACTATTTAAAGAAAACACGAAATTCAAAGGTTTAAAATAATATGAAATTTTTTTGATCAGTTTGATCCGTCATCACAAGTTCTATTAATGATTTTACAATTCTTTATTTGTCTCGATCCACTAAACAAAGCTAATGTTTGTGGATCAAAAAATTTAACGGTTATATTAAAAAGAAAATTCAAAGTATGTGATTAGGGTATCAAGTCAAGATTACAGGATGAATATTAAGTATTCTATATGAAATATGATTTATCTTGAACTTATAAAAGAATAAACCATCAAAACTGAGAAATAATTAATATTAAATCTAATAATATTCCATTAAGATGAAAGAAAAAGAATAGAGATGAGAGAAAGATGAATCTTCTTTATTGCTTTTTGATTTTTGAAATCGACAAAGGTTCTTCCATTACAATTCCTTTTAAACAAAAACATGAATTAAAACTACTAAACAAAAAAACTAGATTCTAAATTTACAGATCCCTCTATTTTACAAATATCATTTAAGCTCTAATATAATCTCTTATTTATAGAGACACGATTAGGGTTTCTACGAGAATTAAGATTTTTAGGGTTTCAAAAACTTTTCGTAGTTACAAAAATTCCCCACCCCTAATTCATTATGAATGATATTCAACCGTCAATCTTCAGTACAAATTTCAAGGTTGGACTCATTGACTTGACTACGCCATCCTAGTCAACCTGGGTGCTACGGTCAATGTGGGCCCAACTGACTTAGGTCTTAGTCAATTGACTATTCTCGGATCCTTGATCTCAATGAATGCTTCGAATCTTCTAAATTATTCCCAAAAATTTACGACATTTTCCTGTCACACAAAAATAAAAATAATTAATTTCAATCTATATTATTTAATGAAAATTAATGATAAATATGGACTAACCATGCATAATGTCTAATGAGAAAATTTAGTGTGCAATTTATCTGTAAAGTCTATGTAAGTAGGGCACTAGAAATAACTTTTTAGACCCTAATCACCTATTGGTGCCTTACTTGGCAAATTCAACCTCAACGATTAGGTAAGGTATCAAACCTCAAGCTTTCAATTATAATCATCAAAATCTTATGAATGCTATCAGTTTGTATAAGTTTTAGATTTTATTTAAAATTTACACTTTGAGCTGTTTTCTATTCTTATTCAATTACTAAGATTTGCGTTTGTTTGTTAAAGATTTTGGCAATGCTAACCAATGATGTGAAGCATGTATGTTATGCTCAAAAAATAGCATTGGGTGAGCAGTAGTATTACCTTATCACTTCTAATTTATTGACCTTTCATACTTTATTTTTCATGGTAAATTTTGAAGGAATTTATGTAGTATGCATCCATTCCTTGAAACTTTAAATTTTACATGCATGCATTTAATTTCATATATTTACAAGAAAATCTGGGCATATGTGTTTGTAGTTGGTCCATATGTTGGATGTATTTTGGATGGATGTGTACTGATGGCTTGATGAGTTTACCCAAACTCTTTATTTGATTTGCATATGTGTTTCTCTATTAAAAATTACTATTCTAGTAGAAATCGATTTGCATTGCAACATTAAGCTTATATATCAGATCTCTTACATGACTTTTATAGTATTTGTTTGGATGTTGATCATGTTCCTATGAATTTGTACTGATTGTAGGTATTGCATTATGGTGTTCATAATTGAGTATTGAAGTACAATAATGTCGAAGGACCACATTTGAGTAACTGATTTTTTGTTTCTTAATTTTATTTTCTTTGTTTACAATATTAGTGTTTCAATTAGTATTTGGTTTGTTACTATAAGAATTAAACCTTGTATGTTTTGTAATGTGAATGTTGTGTTTTATTTTAATTGTGGTGTGATAATTAATTGAAATGTGATAAGTGAAATTTGGGGTGCCAATAACAACTCTTTTTCTTTATATAATTGCATGTTTTATTTTAAATGAAAATTTTGATAAATTTTTTTTTTACAACATTAGAGATGATTTTGGACCGCATAAAATAGTATTTATTTAAAAAATAAATAAATTTTTTATTAGGGGCAGTTTTAATTAGTCGGGTATAGTTCATCTATTTAATTATAGAAATTAATTCGAGGCAGTTTTAAACCACCTCTCAAAATCAAATAATTGCCTTAAATGACAAACAACCTCTAGAAATATAACACCCACCCTTAAATCACATTATTTAGAGGGGATTTTAAAACCGCCCTTAAATTGCTTTTATTATAGGTGATTTTAAATTAACATTACTTGGCCGCTAAAAGTAATTGGCGATGCCACTATAGTGGACATTTGACTAAATCGCCTTTATATAAATTGGAGGCGGTTTCCATGAAATTGAAGGTTGTTTAAAACCGCCTAAAAAATCCTCATATTTTGTTGTGTTAAAAAAATATGAATTTTTCGTATTCTTTAAGAAAACTAATTCCAATCCCACCCTTTGAAAAAATGATTTTTACACCTTTACATGCTACTTTCAAGATAAACCCTGACATTCAAAATTAGAGACCATAATTTCAAATTCTAAAACTTAAACTCTCCAATGTTCAATGAGTTGACATGAACAAGTCAAATAAAAATAGAGTCGCAATAAACTGATTTGAAAAAAACAACTTGAAATTCATTTGCTTGACGTGGCACATGCACAAAACTATAGATCTTTTTCTTTTAGATATACGAGAAAAACCATCTATAAATCAGTGCACATGCCACAGCGAAAGTATGAACTTCGAGTGATTTTTTTCGAGTCAATTTATCATTACTCATTAGTCCTAAAAATATATTAAGTTTTCACAAAAATATTATGTATCTTTTATATATATATATATATATGTGTGAAAACCTGATTTAGTGGTTGTATCACCTTTCAATACAAGAAAGGCTAACATAGGAGAAAAGATCCTTCTTCTCTAAGAGTTGTAAAATCTTTATTATCAATTCAAATTCTTTGTTTTATTCGGAAAAATAAAAATTGTTACTAAATAACTCGATTGAGTTTCTCACTTGACTTGGTGATTCTTTTGACACAACTCGATTATGTTTGCAAGTTGATTCACTGATTTATCAAGTTAATTCACTAAACATTGGTTTCATCGAGATTTTCGATTGAGTCGCCTTGAGATCCAATCAACTAGAGTTGACTAAGTTGAGCTTCTAGCCAAGTTGATGCATTTTAAAATTATGCTTAAAACCCAGTTCTCTTCATAGTAATTTTCAATCGAAACCGTATAGAATTCATTTTTCCAAGAAATTTGTATTTAACAAAATATAAATTCCCTGCAATCTTTTCATATCTACAATCTACCCCTACGTCTACCTTTCCTATTATGATCCCTGGGTACGTGTCGTCCCTGGACTCATTCGTCCTCTCTGACTTCATGTCGCAATAGGAGAGAAGATGGTGTCATTTCCATAATGGGAAAGAATGCACGACCAAAGCGTAAGGATAGGATTCAAAAATGGCATGTGGATCGGACAGTGGGCTACTCTTAAATCAAATAATCTGTCTGTGAATCTCAGTGGTGAGACTAAGGGTAATGACACGTGTAGCACAATTCACGTTCCCATTATCTTAAAAGAGAGAATAGAGTGAGATTTGTGCGTTTGGGGATGAATGCTTGACTTGGCTCCGGTTAAACGGATACACGTTGACACGTCTAATTATATCATCCAAGTTTATCAAAATCGAAAATGAAGAATAAAATAACTTATCCTTCATGCGAACAAGAAAAAAAGGTACCCGATAGCATGTTGTGTATGTCCCACATTAAAGGAATGAGCATTTGTGAGTGTGGGCGATTGGGCGGTTTTAAAATCTCTTCCCTATGAAGAAAATTATTATAAAAATAAGCAAAAGAAGACATAAAGATAACATTCAGAAGATGGCCAGATGCCTCCAAGTATTCTAAGACTCTTCTTGTTATCTTATCTGTGCATAAAAAGAAAAATTTATCGTTTGGCACACTAACACTAGAAAAGGAATTTATTGCAAGAACTCTCATTGGACAGGGGTTCCGCGCACATCACATGACATGACATGACCGAACACCTAATCGTATTTCAATTGTGTGCGACTTCCTTCTAGAGGTAGATAAGGGTATCTATGATTACGCATGAAGTGGGAAAATGATTTTAATTTTTTTTTAAATATGAATTTTTCGTGTATGATTGTTTATTTTCCTAGAATTTAATTTTTTTTTTTTGAATTTTTCTTTAGGAAAATCAATTCCAATCCCATACCTTGAAAAAATGATTTTTCTACCTTTGCATGCTACTTTCAAGATTAATCCTAACACTTGAAATTAGAGATCATAATTTCAAGTTCTAAAACTTAAACTCTCCAATGTTCATTGAGTGCCATGAACAAGTCCAATAAAAATAGAGTCACAATAAATTGATTTGAAAAAAATCGCTTAAAATTCATTTGCTTGACATGGTATGTGCACAAAACTATAAATCTTTTGGTTTGAGATATATGTGAAAAACAATCTATGAATCAGTGCACATGCCACATCAACGAGTGAATTTCGAATGATTTTACATATTAATCCTAAAAAAACACATTAAACTTTTATAAAAGTATTAAGTATCATTTATATATATATATATATATATATATATGAAAACCTGATTGTATCACCTTTCAATATTAGGAAGGCTAACATAGGAGACAAGATCCTTCTATAAGAGTTGTAAAATCTTTATTATAAATTCAAATTCTTTATTTTAAACGAAAAAAAAAAAGTGTTATTAAATAACTCAATTGAGTTTCTAACTTGACTTGGTGATACTTTTGACACAACTTGATTATGTTTGCAAGTTGATTCAATAATTTATCAAATTAATTCACTTAACTTTGGTTTCATCGAGATTTTCGTTTGAGTCACCTTGAGATTCAATCAACTAGAGTTGACTAAGTTGAGCTTCTTGCCAAGTTGATGCGTTTTAAAATTATGAAAAAAAAAAAAACAGTTCTCTTTATAGTAATTTTCAATTGAACCGTCGAATTTTTTTTCCTAGAAATTTTTATTTAAGAAAAAAAAATAAATCCCCTGCAATTAGTCATATCTATATTCTACCCGTACATCACCTTTCTTATTATGATCCTTGGGTACGTGTCGTCCCTAGACTCATTCTTCCTCTCTGACTCCATGACGTAATAGAGGAGAAAAGATGGTATCATTTTCATAATGGGAAAGAAAGCACGACCAAAGCATAAGGCTAGGATCCAAAAATGGCATGTGGATCTGTGAATGACAGTTGTGAGACCGAGGGTAATGACACGTGTAAGACAAATCATGATCCCATTATCTTAAAAGAGAGAATAAAATGAGATGTGTGCGTTTGGGGATGAATGGTTGGAGCTCGCTTTATTCTCCATGCTTCTAGGCAAGTTGCCAAGAAGCATATTTACCTAAGCCTGACGTACACACTCCTCTCTCTTTCTTTCTCTCAATCATATGTATATACATATTTTTTGGATCTTTAGAAATATCTTGCAATATAATAATTATATGACAGGTAGGTCTTTTTTATTTATCAGATAACTACGTCCTCAAGCTCAAGATTTTAACTATTTCACAATAGTACCTTTGTTAACTTTGGCTTTACTAATGACTAGGGGTGCACATGGTTCGGATTGGTTCGGATTTTGGCAAAATTGGAATCGAACCAAACATGATCGGTTCTACAAATTTGAAACCGAACCAATCCAATTACCCTATAGAACCGAACCAATCCAATCCAATTTTGGTTCGGATTGGTTCGGATCGATTCTCGATTCTCATACTTATTGAAAATAAATACCTTCTTCCTCAATCCAAGCATTCTATCTCCTCCAATCTTCAAACCTCAAGTAGGACTTTTTTTAAAGGTGGACTTTGGGATAATAAAAAAATTAAAAGGAAGAAGAAGAAAGAAATAAAAAACCGAAATTTTTATTTTTTAAATAATTATATATATATATATATATATATATAGGGTCCCTATCCGTGGCCAACAGTTTGGCAAACATTTTGGCAAACACTTTTTCAAAACATGGGTTAGAGGTCTTGGAATGGGCTAATTTTTGGTGAGGATGATCTCTACGGTGAGGAGATCATCCTCACCAAAAATCAGCTCATTCCAAAACTTCTAGCCCCATTTTACAAGTTGAAAAATCGTGAACCGTCCATTTTTTGTAAACCATTTTTGATGAGGTTAGAAGTTTTGGAATGAGCTGATTTTTGGTGAGGATGATCTCCTCACCGTAGAGATCATCCTCACCAAAAATCAGCCCATTCCAAGACCTCTAACCCATGTTTTGAAAAATGTGTTTGCCAAAATGTTTGCCAAACTGTTGGCCATGGATCGCTACCCATATATATATATATATATATTTATATATATATATATATATTTATATATAATTGGTTCGGTTTTCGGATTGGTTCGGTTCTATTATATCCTAATCCGGAATCGAACCAAATTAATCGGATTTTTTTTTCTTCGATCCGTACCCGAACCGTGTGTGTGTTTAATCCGAACCAATCCAATCCAAAAGCTTCGGATCTCGGATTTACCCAATCCAATGTGCACCCCTACTAATGACTACATCTATTTCGTTGAAACTCATATTGTGATTAGTATTTGTTGTTGCAGAATAAATCAATTTAAAAATGGGATAACATGCCCAATAAGGCATCAGTTCTAGTATCATAAGTGTTCATCGTAGGATTGCCCACGAATTTGATTAATTACTCTTCGCGCTTTGTGAGTAGACATACGTATGTTCTGACCTAAAGCATATACTTCTACATCCGGATCCCTCTTTATCACAAGGTTCACTTCCAACTAATAAACGATGAGCACCTAGATTTACTTTAATTAATATATATAAGGAAGCCTTGGGCAGTCACATTGGAAGCCAAAATTTATCTTATGCAGTGTTAAAACTTTTATATTGGACTGATTTTTTGTGAGGATGATCTCTATAACGAGTGGATCATCCTCACAAAAACTCAGTCCAATTTGAAACTTCTAAACTCATTAAAAGTATTTTAGAAATTAATAAGAAAAAAATTATGATCCACAATTCTAAACCACTTTTGATGAGGTTAGAAGTTTCATATTGGACTTATTTTTTGTGAGGATGATCGTCTTATCATAAAGATTATCCTCACAAAATATCAGCCCAGTCAAAACTTATGAGTCATATAGGACAATGTGTTGACTCCCTAATGTTGGTTATATATATATTGGGCTTATTTTTTGTGACGAAAATCTCTATGGTGAGATTATACTCACAAAAAATCAGCGCAATCTGAAACTTCTAACCTTATAAAAAATGATTTAGAAATTGTGAACCATCAATTTATATCGAAAATTTGTAAACCACTTTTGATGGACTTAGAAAATCAGCTTAATCCAAAACTTTTAAGCCATATAGGAAAACGTTGGCTGTCAAACACTACCCTATATAATTCAAATCGTGAAAATAGAAGTTCAAAAGTGCCTTTTGATTATTTCTAATTATAATGCAAAAGTACTTCCCACGTCTCTCTACATGATTGAAAAAGGTGATAACAAAAGTTCAGAAGTGCATTTTGATAAGTTAAAAACAATTGAATTATAATGCGGAAATGTTTACCAACGCAAAACATGTGAGAGAAATAACTCATCACAAATAATCGAATTAGGAAGATTAGAACATGGCGTAACCATGATTTTTAGTCAGTGGGGGCTAAGTGCTAACATTGGTTTACTTATAATCTTAGTTTCTTTCTACACAAATGTTTGCCTTGTTATTGTAAATGATGATTGACCAATAATCTCCATCAGAGTAATTAAAGATTCCCAATGATCCATGATTTTGGGAGAGAGAATGAATGTTTAAAGGGAAAGAACGAGATTATAATAAGCATTTGATAAAAAAAATGAGGGTAATGTAAGTATTTAATTTTAAAAACACTTTACTTACTAATTTAATAAGATTTAAAATCTTACTAAGGGACGTTGAGCTCAAATGGACTACCAAATTGGCAACCCAACACCACAACCCTTTAGATTTCATGGAATATATATATATATATATATATAATTTGTTTTTGCACTTGATACAAGATTTTTAAAGTAGACGGCTACGAAAACCCCACCTAACTCCCCAATTAAAATTAAAGTTCAATGGTAAGAAATAATATTTTTAAGTTTGTTTTTCAAAGTTTATTAAATTTTTTCCTTTGCACCTTGTGGCATCAGATCATGTTGTTGGACACCACAAGGTGAGCTGAACAACCCTTAGTAAGATTTCAAATCTTACTAAGTAAGGCTAGCATTACTCTTTAATCTTGCCACAAAAACACTTTCCTTATTAAATTTGTAAGATTTTAACTTTAACTAAGGTCCCTTGAACTAAAATGGATTACCATATTGGCAATCCAACATCACATCCTTTTAAATTTCATGGAAAAACTCAAATCCAAAATAACAAAAATAATTCAAAAAATATTGTTTGGGGGGCTTGATCTAAGGTTTTGAAAATGGATGGCTACCAACCTTCCATTAAACTCCCAAATTTAAAATTAAAACTCAACGGTGAAAATAATCTATATATATTGATTTTTTTTTTCAAAGTTTATCCTTTTTTAGCCCTTGGCAGTAGATCATGCTTGTAGATGTTATAAGGTAAGCTCAATGACCCTTAGTAAGAATTGAAATCCTACTAAAGTAGTAAAGCTAGTTGGACTCATCTTTAATATGATGTGAGCTCACTTCAAGGTTTGTTGAGTAACAAACTTGACAAATTAAGGTTCCATCAGAGTTTTCAAAACTCCAAGGGGCTTTACTTTGATAAAAATGCAACAAATAGGTACTCTAGTTAAAACCCTTTTTTAAAGTTCAATGGGGGAAAATCAAAGGAGGTATGTCTAATATCAATCAATATGTAACATTTACTCAATAATATGTTTTTTTTTTTCAAGAAGTTCAATGGGGGCTATAGCCCACTCATCCCTTCTTCACTCTGTGGTTCGGTGTGTCAAGTGAAGACATGCTTTAAAATGAAAATGAGAGAGCACTAGAGAAAGAAACTATCAAATGATTGGAACTTAGGGTGTTTCAACCATCTTCTTCGTGAATACGATAAAAAATTCAATGTTATCCTCACGTGTAGTCACTTTTTTAGTGTTTCCTCTATCCCCCTACTTAAGAAAAACGAAGGCAATGGACAAAAAAAGGATGCAGTTACACAAAAACACGTAGATTTTACGTGATTGTCTCAAGATGAGGTACATCCACAAATCACATTGATTTTACTATGAAGAAAAAAAAATATTTCGTTACAAATTACAACCTTTGACTGAAAAATATAAACATATATACATTGTAGACACCCCAATTTGACTGAACATGCCTGAGAACTCGTTTGAATCCATGTATCGAGGATCAAATCGAGATAATTTCGATCAATTAAATGGACTCAAATCAAACCAGTCAAGGAAATTAGATTTTTATAAATAAAAAAATTCATTTTTTTGTTCGGATGTACTTATCAAACGGTCAAGATAGGCATAGCCTAGCCATTTGGTACACATGGCCATGCCATTTTTTCCTAGCTTCACTTTTTTGATGATCAGGTTTAATTTGCCTTGGTCATACCTAGTGTACATCCAATTCAGTTAGGCAGTTAGAGAGCCTATGTGTGCAAGAGATTCTAAAAAGAAAATAACCTCGCTCACTCTCTTAAATAAGATTTTTCCTCTCCTAATCCCTTCTGAATTCAATCTTTATTTATGCTTTAAATATTTAAATTTCACCTATCAAGGATCTTTTTGTTAATTTTCTTATTCTCTTAAACTTAACCTAAGGTCTTGTTTAGTCCCCACTTAAGAATAATTATCTCCTCTAATCTTGGTTTGTTGAGACACATTATAGTGAAAATCCTCTTTTACCCTTCTAACATTTTTCAATTATCAAAGGGATTCCATGTAAATTGACCACTTTTCAAATCTTATTAGCATCCTATCCAACCTCAAATGATCTGGTTCTTTAGCAAACTAGGTATACAAGGTCACTAGGCATAAATTTTAGAGACTTTTTGAGGTTGGATAGGATGGTAATAAGATTTGGATAAGGTTTTATTACCATCCTATCCAACCTTAAAGAGAACAAAAAACCTTCACCTAATTACATGTTATTTGACTTAGATCTCTTACAATTAACCCAAGTCATAAAGTCTAGGATCATTCTACCCTCTTCAAATCAATTCTCTAGAGCTTTGGGTGTAAAGACTATCCTAACCCTTGATGATCAAGATTGGTATAACTTTACAAGCAGTTAAAGACCATCAAGGCCAAGGTTAGAAGGTGAAATTAATGTTTTTCACGAAGATTTTTCCTCAAATATTTGGATATTTGGGTTATCATGATTTTAAAACAAGTTTACCCCCAAAGGTTTCTCAAAATCTTATAAATAGGAGAACTTTACAAGACAAAAAGAAGATCTCATTTTAGTGATTCAAAATTTTGCTCAAATCTCTCTCGAACCGCTCTAGCCATTCTATTATCTTAAACCTCTCTCAAAATCCATAGAAGAAAAACCTAAGAAGAAGAAAAAAAAAGAATGAAGAGGAAGAAGAAGATTAAGGTGGGATTAAGCCCTCTATTCCCCATTTAATCCTATTCTTATTATCCCCCTTTCTTTATTTTAAGCATTTTTCTTATATTTGCAAGTTTACTTTCATGCTTTCTTATGTAGATCTTTAATTTCATTTACTTTTAAATTCCATAGCATGGTTGTTTTACTTTTCTTGCATTTTAAGTTTCCTAGAATAATAGTTCTTTGTTTTATTTTTTCTTTGATGGCAATAGAGTTAGTGAGTAAACCCTCTTAGGAGGTAATCTTCTTTTGCTAAGTCCATCACATGCATACACTTCGCACACACCCACTTTTAAAATGGCTATAAGTAAGAATGTAGGTCCTTATGAACTTCTATTGAACTTTTATAGCCCACAAAACAGTCCAAAAATAAACAAAAATTTCATCCATAAGCTTTAGTTTCAATATGATTTTGTTCAATCCATGAACACCACTTAAGGATCAAATTAATAAATAAAGTTTAACAATAGAGCACAGACTTTCTTTGCAGCTATCGCAAATAATAAAATCCATGTGAACTTTCATCAAAGTCCAAAGCTCACAAAAAACTCCAGTAAACACCTATTTCTAGTAAGGACTTGCTTATCAGCTTAATTTGCTCATTTTCCAAAATAAAACTAGAGTCAATTTTCCTTAATTTTCTCTACAACTCCCTCTATCTTCAAAAATATATAAAAAAAAATAGTTTTAAATACTTCTTTATAGTCATATTGGTAACCATTAATGGATGGGAGGGGCAAAGTGCCCAACACCTCCTTGTCCCTCAACCAAACTCCCTTACTTAGAATTTTTAGGTAAACATTTACCTGTCCATTTGGATATGGGAGTCACTGCAAGCTTAAAAGTATTTTAAAAATCCATTTTAGTGATTTTCATTCACACCCAAACTCTTTGAATCACTACAACATTTTCGATGTATAGTGTCGATTTATAGCAGTGGATGGATGTTTCTGCTGTAGTATGGTACATTTTTTGAAGCGGATAATTTTATCCACCACTATAGGGGGCACATTCATACCAACTCCGAAGAAAGAAACATTTTTTGCAGCAGATATTTTTTTCCGCCGCTATAAGGAACACATTGAAATGTTTTTTGTAGCGGATAATTTTATCTGTGGCTACAGGGGACAGATTCATACCAAAGATTAAAAAAAGAATCGATTTTTGTAGTGGATATTTTTATCTGCCGCTATAGAGAACACATTGAAACATTTGTTGCAGCGGATAATTTTATCTGCCGCTACAGGGGATATATTCATACCAAAATTTTAAAAAAGAATTGATTTTTTGTAGCGAATATTTTTATCCGTCACTAAAAATTAATTTTTTTAATATAAAAAATTCGATTTATTGAGTTTTTTCGGTGTCAATTTTTTTAAATCTAATATAGCAGTGGATTAGATTTTCCGCAACTATAGACCATGGTTCATTTTTTTTGTAAAGAAATTAAATGCCACACAATTTTCTAAACTTAGTATAGTAGTGGATTAAAATTTCCGCAGCTATAGAACATGGTTCGCTATTTTTTTTTTTTAAAGAAATTAAACGCTGCATAATCTCAAACTGAGCTGAGTTTTCTAAACTTAATATAGCTACGGATTAAAGTTTCCGCAGTTATTCGCATTTCTTTTTAAAGATCTAAAACTCCTTCATTTTCTCCCTTTCGCGAGAATTTTACAAAAACTTTGAAACTCCCTCACTCTCTCTTTCATTTCTCTTATCTTCTTCTCATTCTCTCTATCTATTTGAAAGCCCTAATAGTTCTTTCATTTTCTCCTCTTCTTCTCATTCTCTATCTCTTTGAAAACCCTAAACGTTGGAGCATCTCCGAGTGACCTCACCGATACCGAGCACTTTTACTGATGAGTCTTTCTCTCTCTCTCTCTCTTTATCTATTTTTTTTCTCTATGAATATATATCCCCATGCGTGGTTGAGTCACCACATTCTCTCCTCATTAATGGCGGATTTGGTGAGGAATGAGAGTTGAAGAGTTTGATTTTGCTCTTCATGTATGAAAAATCTTTGGATTTTAGTTGATTTGTTTAGATAAGAAGTTTGTAATGGTAGATATTCTTACATGTTCAAGAAATTGATTTATTTAGGGTTTAGGGTTTGGATTTGAAGTTAAAGCTCCTTTTTCCTTATATTTTTATTGGCTATTATTATGATTTGATTATATTGGAGAAATGAAGCCTCTCTTTATTAGTCGATCCATCATGGTTAACCTCCCCAATGTAGCCTGTCACAGGAGAACAGAGACTTTGGAAGGGACCTTGCACCCCAAATGACTGATGCTGGAAAAACAAAGGTAGTAGTGGTAGGCAAACCAGATACATAGACTGCATTGTAAGAAACAATCTCCATATCAACTCTTCAATTTTTTGTTCTCTTTGTTCTTCAAATAGTAATTTTCTATCTAATTGAAGTCTTGTATTGTTTGAATCATGTATTTATATGTTCTTCCAACAATTATTGCATAATAGAATTGGAGCAGACATCATAATGGCCCTTGATGATGTTGGAGAACTACCCTTACTGGTTCGTGAATTGAGGAGGCTATGTATCACACTCTACGTTGGATTGACAGATGTATAGTTGGTGAATGTTAAATGCACGAAAGAATCAAATTGGAGACAAGCTAATGGATAAAATACATGATTTAATTCTTCTCAGGTTTTTAACTAGCTTTTATTAGACAAGCTCATCTTCATCCCAAAAATTTTGTCCAAAGCTCTTACGAATCAATATGGTTGTTTTAGTTTAAACTATTCATTTTAGCCACATAATATAAGAAATTTAGGACTGGGAATCGATTCCCACACTTTACATAATATGGTGTTGGTGGGAATGAATGAAAAAAGGTTGATGGCTATCCTTTAAAAATGCACACTGATGGAATTAAAGTCGTCCCCCTCTTGACATACACCCCCATCACAGAACTGTAGATCATTTGCCTTGGGGTACACAAGAAAAAGATGTATGATTCTACCCATCTCGAGGCACATGATCTATAGTTATGTGGTTAGAGGGGCATCAGAAAATCATTAAGGGAGGGGGGGCAGAGAACAAGATGCCTTGTGTGGAATACTAATACAGCGGTTTTTTATAATGGAATTATAGATTAGTTTCACTGGATTTGTGTTTCCAGCATTACTATGTGCCTATATTGGAAAAGTTACATATCTTGTCACTTATGTCATTTACATAATTATTTGTTATTTGATTCTCATTGTCTTCCTTTTTCTTCTACTCTACTCATTGTCTTCCTCTTTTTTTTCTAGTCAAGATCTACAAAAAATGTTTCTCAACCAATATAACTCAAAAATATTCCCATTTTAAAATATTTGGACCATTTAGCTTTATGGGAACTAACATAAAGTTCTAGTGGCAGTAAGGAGATTGGGAGAGATACATGTGATTGAGTTTACTAGCCAATTCTAAGCCTTTCAACATTGATTTTTCACAATTCATCAAATGATGATGAATTAAATACACAAGTTTCTAGGGGTTCAATAGATTATGACCAAGCATTAGGTTTCAGAGTTGTTGCAATTCTTATTACTATTTAACCCCTAATATGAGATACAAAGTGTTATAATTAGTAGACTGTCAAAGGGTATATTCTCTATTTGAAAACACGAGTATCTCAAATGTTCAACAAAAATGTAAATGAGCATGTCTAAATCACCCAAGATTTAATTTGGTTTATGTTCTATATTTTGATTATGTTTCTAGGTACTTTCATATTGAACTTAGTACCAAGGAAATGCTCAATATCGAAGAATATACAAGGATGTTTCCATGGCCAATGAAACTCAAGCAACATCAAGGTAAAAACTTGTTTGGGATCACACACACACACACACACACACACACACATACACACACAAATAAGTATATTCAATTTTTGATATATGATTGTTTGGTAATTTATGCCAAATACTCTCCCATTTTGCTAAAACTCCCTATGAAATATGTATTCATCTAAATTCAAAGAGTATTTCTATTTGAATGGTTGATGGGTACTTAGTTCTTGTTGAAACTAATGATGGGTAGACAATTTTGAAGCAAATTCTAAATGGATTTCTGTTATTTGATGAAGTATGTGCTTTGAGATATAGAAAATGGTATATATTTATAATCTTCTTACCATCAGTCTGTTGATCTGTTTTTATTTTTTGAGAAAAATTGCACCTATGAAATTGTTTTGTAAGAGGTAGGTCTTGTAGACTCCCAAAACTTGAGTTTGGAAGAGATCCACTCTTTGAAGATCTAAAATGTAACCAACAAGAAAAAGAACTGACATCAATCTGACACAATATGAACAAGAGTATGAGATGGGAGAAGAGATATGGTTCTAGAGCATCATATTGATCTAGAATGCCAGTGTACTTCATGATATCTATGTGTAATTCATGTATTTTGTAGGACTACTAACTGATGATGATATTTCTGAAAATAAACTATTTACTTTATTAATGAATACTTGGAATATCCTTGAATCATTTTCCTTGATTTTCTGTTGGAACATTCTCTACAGGTTCTTGACAAAAATACTTGCACCTGAAGGTTCAAAGGATGTTCCCGTGGGACAACCTATTGCAATAACTGTAAGTTTTGATAAATGCTTATAAGAAATTCCTTCTCTTGTCTTTATTTAGTGTTATGTGTAAGTATTCCCATTTGATTGGTTAAGATTGAAGTTCACTTAGTAGATTTCTTTCTGTCTACATGATTTTATTATATTGTAATATACTTCTATTTTTTTGTTTTGTTTATAACTTCATTTAGAGCAATTCTCAAACATCTTATAGGTTGCGATCTTAACTCTTGTTGGTTTGCAGCTAACTTTGATTTGATAACTCTAATACTTTATAATGTGGATTGCAACTAATTGATCATGAGATAGAAATCAAAATTGTAGAGAACACGTCAGATGATCCTTGCCGACGGAAGCCAGACATCATGAAGGCTAAGGAGTTGCTAGGATGGGAACCAAAGGTCAACTTGCCTGAGGGACTGCCACTAAAAAGAAGTGATTGGTTTGCAAATAAACAAACATTTCCAACTCTATATAGGTAATGCCACTAAAAAGAAGTGATTGGTTTGCATATAAACCAACATAAAGAAGTGATTGGTTTGCATATAAACCAACATTTCCAACTCTATGTAGGTAATGCTACTAAAAAGAAGTGATCGGTTTGCATATAAACCAACATTTCCAACTCTATGTAGGTAACAATTACAAGGGTAGCCATTCCTTTTAGGCTAGTTATCCTTTATTTCTTTATCATCGATTCAAACATGGATATTGATACTGATTTGCTTTCGATTTACAATAGGAAAGTCGAAAAGAATTTTACCAAATCTTCACATGATTTGAAAATCCATGCAGCATAGCAATAATTGCATATATGGACATCCAGTCTCCCATGTTATGAAGAAGCTAATAGCAAGCTTGACACTGTTGTTCTCCTACATATTGAATGAAAATTTACTAAATTTACTTTCTTTTGGACATCCCCAATTATCTATTTGTTCGCATCCTTTTGCATTGTCTTTATTCAAGGATACTATGTTTGTGTTAAAACTTTTCATGACCTAATTAGTAAGGCATCAAGACATTGGTATATAGGTCCATTGCTTAGCCCTTATTTTTATGATGAGATGTTGATCTTTGTCCCCCTATGATAATTAGTTTTTAGCAGATTTCTTTTATTTATGTTATAATATCAATTAGCAAAACCTTTTCATGCTTTTGGAATATCTGAAACTTTTCATGAAGGTTAGTTATTTAAATTTTCTCCTATCGACGGATCTCTCAATGGAAATGTATTCCACTTAATGTGTGCTATGTCATAATTCGCTCCAATGACTTTCTGTTCATAGAGCCACAAATACTGATCAATTTGATGATTAAATAAGCATGCTAAAATGTGTATTAAGGTTTTTTATTGGTTTAAACAAAATACCTTTTAACCTTGTTTAACCATAGATTTTAGGTTCATATATAAGGTTAACACATGTTTTTGAAGCATTTGATGAGGTAATACAACAACAAAAAATATATTATTGATGTATTTGTTAGGGAGAACAACTTATTTCAACATAATAGAAAGTGTAATTCCAGTTTTTGTTCTCTGATTATCATCATAACTTTTCTATTATGTTGATAGACATCATAGAAACTTCAATTATCTTCTTTATTGTCCCATTATACAAATGTGACACAATATAAGTCAATAATAGAAACATGTGTATTTTTTATGCACAATTGATTCTAATGAAAAGGGGAGAACAGGTAATCTATACTGGACACTTGGGTCAACATCAATTAAGCTTATTGAATATTTTGAGGTAAGCCCACATTTTTTACATGAAAAATCTATAGCTATCATATCATACATAATAGTAAACAAGTAAACTTGTAATGATATTAATAGTACCCATGCTCTCTACGTTTCTCAATTCTTCTATTCATCTAATCAACCACATTAGAAGAGGTCCAGTCCAGTGGAGACCTCATCAATGTGAGAATCAAGAACCATTTGAATACCCCGAAGAACTTTCCACAGTTTCACCAAGCAGGGTAAACCCATAGTGCAATTTTAAAGAAGTTGCATTACTCCCTATTTATATCACAATGAAGCCTACTAGCTTTTAGGCATGGAATCGTATTCATCCACTTCCTTATGCAATAGATGTTAATCATCACGTAACCTCTCACGTGTTTCATGTGTTCTAATTGTTCTTTGTGTGCCTTTAACCACTAATACTCTTTGCTCTTTCTGCTTGACAAAACTTTCTTTTTACCACCAGAGATGAAGCTTATTGATTTTGGTCTTTTTGACTTTACCAAGCCAGGTAATAATTGATTGTTGTGTTGAAATTTGTTACCATTAGTCCTTGATTGAACGTTGTATTTTCCTAAATTCAGCAAGATAAATCATTGGAAAAGAAGATCAATTTGCAATCAAATGTCTAATATTTTCTTTACTTGGTGAAATGATTCCTGATATACGGAAGATCTATTTCCATCGGACCAAGTTTGCAAAAAATCTCTATGAACTTTCAGAAAATTCATACAAAATATTGCTTTTTAGTTTCAGCATTTTGTGCAAAATTAACTTGTTACTATGGAAACTACCATTCCTTTTTGTTAATATAGTCTTGACTCTTGAATAAAGATGTTAGTTTAAACTATAAACATGTGCAGTTTTTTGGTGATTTACTTATGCATTAGTGTGGGATTAGTAAAAGTTAGTGTGGCAATAACAACTCTCTTTTATTATTTATTTTAGAGCTTTCAATGTGTGCAGGTTGGACACAGGTTAAATTTATATATATATATATATATATATATATATAGGGAAAAAAAATTTAAAGTAGTGGATAATAATTTTTTTTTTAAGTGTGTTGTAGCAGATTTTAATATCCACTGCTAAATGTGTTATAATTTTTTTTTTAAATGACCTATTGCAGCGGTTTTTAATATCCACTGCTATGTGTAGTATTTTTTTATTTGTTAAAAATTGAATTGTTGCAGCAGATCTTAATATCCGTCGCTATATGTAGTATATTTAATTTTTTTTTTAAATTGACCTATGGCAGCGGATATTAATATACGCTGCTATATGTATTATATTTTATTTGTTAATAAATTGACCTATGACAGCGGATATTTATATCTGCTACTAAAAATAGTAATTGCAACAGTGGAACAAGTTATTCGCTGCTACATTTAGCAACTGAGACAACAACGATGGATTCTGGTTCTACTGCTCATCGCCGCTATAGCCTGTACCGATGGAAAAAATGCCTTATAACGGCCGAAAATTCACCACTATAAATCAAAAATGTTGTAGTGAATGGTGGTGACTCCAAAACCACAATTTGATTTACTTCAATCTTCACAAGGTTTCGATACCCTCGTATCTACAACTTGGCAATTCCATTGGGGAATTGTAAAGCGGTTTCAAACCAAGTTTTTGACTAATTTGAACAAAAAAATAACAATTTCATTTTTGTTTCCTACTATCCTTATTTCTTTTTTTCGTTCATACGTGGGAATACTTATTTTTGCGTTGGGATTAGGAGGTTTGAAGGTAAGTTCCATAAATATCTCACCTATTATCCCATGTGATTTCTTATGACTGAGTTTTTAGGACACTAAAACAAGTGAGTGTGTTTTGTGATTGTAAGTGTGTTAGTCCTTGAAGACCAAATTGTAATTGGGAGGACGTGAGTATTTAGATTAGGATACTCACCCTTGGCATGGGGTAGAATTCTACTTTCAACCTTTTAAATTTCTTTCGTTTGTAGAACATTTCTCTCAAAGTTAGTCCCCAAGCTCAGAAATCCAAGAAACTTACATTGAGAACCAATGTTGAGAAAAATGCTCTTGGAAACACATAGCCAAAATACCTCCTAAAGGAAAAATTGCTCATGGAAGCATTTGCTTGGCCGTACCCCCATAAAAGACAACATTTGTTTTGCCTAAGCCATACCCCAAGTTAGTGCTAGGGTAATTTTTGTTTGGCCAAACCAATGTGCATACCAGAAAGCATTTTTGCCTTGGGTATATGATCTATACGGCCAAGTAAAATTTTAACTTGGAATAACCTCTCTTACGGCCAAATGTGGTTTTTGGTATTATACCCCCCTCACATTCAGTCAGGGCAATAGTTTGCCTAAGGGAATCTCACCCTCGACCAACCCATATCATGTTGGTTTGTGAGTTCTTAATAGTAACTTCTTCCCTCCTCTTTGCAACTCTCTGGCAGTTCACCGAAGTTCATAACATTTCTCGATGTTCACTTCCACTCTTTTAGGTTTCCCAATTCATACCTAAACCTAGCATCAACCATTTGCTCAAATCCTACTCTCTCAAGATTATTTTAGAGCGTAGATTTGGAGGTGAATTGTATCTTTATCCCAAGATCTTTGAACCTAGGGTTTCCCTACTCAACTCTTGCAACATCTACCTATAACACACTCGAGGTACTTTTTTCCACTAGTGTTTAAGGTCAAAATTGTACATAGAATTAGTGGTCATATCCAAACCTAATTGCATACACTCAATTTCTAGACCTAGGTGTGATGTTCCAAGTTTATTCAACTCTTTAGGTCTAGGCGCTAGATCCTGTCAAGTACACTAAACTTGCAAACCCAAATTAGGTTGTCCAAATCATTCAATCTTTTTATCTTTCCACCCTATTACTTCATATTCTTCTCTCGAACAATCAGTCAACCCTTCCTTAGATTTCTTAGAAAATCTTATAAGACCTAGATCAACAAATCCTTATCTATTTTAGGTTTGTTAGAACCTTCAAACTTGACCCCACTTATGGGTCACCCTAACCATCCTTCCCCTACAAGGGTCTTACACAGAACCATTCCTCATATGTTGTAGGTTTGTTAGAACTTTTGGGCTCGATCCCACTTGTGGGTCACCATAATCCTTGCTAACAATGGCCATGAAATCCTTTCAAAATTTCATGGGTTCAAATCTCATATAGTCCGAAATACCCATTTTTAAGGTTTAAGGACAAAGCGATCCTATACAACAAACCTATTTCAAGATGTTTTAGGTTTAGATCTCATATATTCAAGATACCCAATTTCAAGGTTCAAGGGCAAGGTGACCCTATACAACGAACTTTCTTTAAGATCTTTTGAGTTTTGTCTCATAAACTTGATGCACCCAATTCAAAGGTCTGGGCATAACACACACACAAGGGACCTTTTTCTTTTGTGTTTCCTACATTCGAGACACCTTTAAAAATCTTCCTCTCGTTTCCTAGATCTGATTTCTTAAAGACCTTTGTACTTCTTAATGGTCAACTTAGAATATTTTATTTCATAAATCGAGTCTCTCAAACACCTTTGGACCTTTTAAAGGTTAACTTAATTAGTAGATAAGGTCTCTTAAAGACTTTTGGACTTCTTAAAGGTCAAAATTAATACATTTTCCTTTCCTAGATTAGGTCTATCAAATACCTTTAGACCTCTTGAAGGTCAACTTAGAGTGTTTTATTTCATAGATCGAATTTCTCAAAGACTTTTGGACCTCTTAAAGGTTATTTTAGATCATAAATCGAATCTCTTAAAGATTTTTGGACATCGTAAAAATTACCTTAGATCAAACTTTAATGTTAAAAAGCCTGAGCAAGGAACTGTCTTCATTTTTATAGCTCAAATTCTCTTAAATTCACAACCTCACATTTTATTGTGTATATTGGGTCTCTCAAAGAATTTTAAACCTCTTAAAGGTGTTGTAAATCAAGTCTCTCAAAGATCTTTGGACTTCTTAAAGGTCAATTTAGTCTGCTTTCTTTTCATAGATCGAGTCTCTTAAAGACTTTTGAACCTCTTAAAGGTCAACTTAATATGCCTTTCATTTTGTAGATCGGGTCTTTCAAAGACTTTTGGACCTCTTAAAGGTCACATTAGCTTCTTTTTCCATCTTTTTTATTTTATTTTTTATCACTTAAGGGTCCTTAGTTGGACGTCTTAGATTCTTCTAAGATACTTCCTCTACATTCTTTTAGATGTAAAAAAACCAAAAAAAAAAAAAAGGTAAGCAAGAAAGGATTATAGTTAGAATCATCATTATTTTATCTCATTTTTCAAGGTTTCTTCCAATTCTACCATGAGAAGGGCATGCTCTCGACCTTTAAAAAAATAATTAAAAAATAATAAAGCCATTATTTTCTTGGAATTAAAATCGATCTTTTGTCCTTTTCTTTATCAAAGGTATCTACGCTTCAAGGTGATCTCTTGTACAAAGGAACAAATATTGGGCATCCAAATAATAGAGGATTGAAAAAAGTGATTATAACACATAATCGCTATCATCTCAGATCTAGAATTGCTATAATAGAGTCGACAAACATAATTGAACCTCTGATTATAAAAAATCAATTTGATACAGACAATTTGACTACCAGCCCTCAAGTTAGTAAGAAAGCTTTTAAGAAACTGAATGATCTAGTAGCATCAATTCGAAATATGCTATTAGAATTGATTTAGATTATGGGGATTACTCAAGCTATTTAGAATCATGCAAATAGTTTAGGACAATCTAGTTAGCAAACACCTATCGTAGCCAATCCGATAGTAGTACCTCCTCTAATAGCACAAACTCTTGATCATACATTGACACAGGCTCAAAATAATATGTGAAAGCGCTCTCGATCCGCGGGGTGCGCGGATCCGCTTTTGACCCTTGAGGTTTGGGAGTCGCCACCTAGTTGTTAAGGTTTAGGAACCAAACTGACTCTAAAAAAGGCAAACTAATCTACGAAAGAGAAAAAGAGTCCGGGGATCACGTTACGGGGTTGGAAGGTGTTAGGCACCAACCCCTCCCGGCCAAAGCCGGTCTCTACTAACTTTCCAAGTAAATCACATTACTAAAAACCTAGATAGAAATATTAAAAAAAAAAAAAAAAAACTGATACCTTTTCGATAGCAAGGATTTTGCTCCCTCAGATCTGATAAAAAGAACTCCTTGTACTGTACTCCCTTGCTTCGTTCTGTCTCCGGATTTGACTTCGGATCTCCTTGATCAAGGTATCTCCTTGTTTTTGAATCTGAACTCTTCAAGTTTGTTGTGGATTTGGGAGTATTTTTGGAGGGATTTTAGGTGTTTTCTAGACTAAAATTGAAGGAGGGATGTTAGGTAAGGAGTTGGGGCTCCAAAACTAGGGTTTATGGGGGGCTAGGGACCTACTTCTCCTAGGGTTTATGATTTTATACGAAAATAGGGTGTGAGCACCTCTATTTATAGATGTTTTTAGGGGTTGATTTGGATAGAGTTAGTGTTTAATTATAGATCTTTTAATTAGAGTTGTGTTTTAGTTAGACTTATTTTAGGTAGAATTGTGTTTTAATTAAAATTGTTTTAGGTAGAATTGTGTTTTAATTAAAATTATTTTAGGTAGAATTGTTTTTAAGTTAGAACTCTATTAGATAGAGTTATTATTTAATTAGAATTCTATTATGACTTTTGGTCTTATTTGATTGACTTTTAATGTTTTGACTTTAGTCTTAATTGATTGACTTTTAATATCTTGACTTCAGTCTTGCTTAATTGACTTTAATTTTGACTTTAGTCTCACTTGATTGACTTTAATACCTTGAATTTAGTCTTGCTTGATTTACTTTTAATTTTTGGAGAACCCCCTTCCATTATTTCTTTAATTCTTTGGACCCCCAAATGGAGGGGTCCTTAAAGAAATATCCTAGGAACCCTCAACAATTTTGCCTGAGAGTTTGATTGATCGATTTTTTAGGTTCAAAATTTTAAATTAATTTCATTAATGTTTCACTTTAATTATTTAATATTTTATTTATTAATTTCGAATTTTTTAATTATGAAAATTGTGAAATTACCGTTTTACCCCCGGAGAGGACTTTTCACGTTTTAAGTCGGTTTTTAATGTTCTAGGATGTTTTAAAATCGATTTTTCGTAAGGAATTCAATGGAAATATTAGTTTTTGTTATTTATGAAGCTTTTTGTGTGAAATGGTTATGAACTTTATGAGGGGTATTTTCGTAATTTTGTCGAATTCTGTAAAAATTGGCTAAACGATTTATTTGGTTTCGATTTATTATTTTATGTGTTTGAATGGGTTTTCCTAAGCGTAATGTAGGCTCTAGGGTTGTTTTGATGTTAGGGGTATTTTGGTAATTTGATAGTTTTTTAGTGATTTTTATCGTGAAGCTTCTTTTTGTCTGAAAATGATGATTTCTATATTTCTGGAGTCGTATTTTCCTAGCGTAACGTGGTTTCTAAGGTTTTATTAGTTTGAGATACCTCATCCGGATTTCTGAAACACATCTGGTAACAAAATAAAGCAATGGAATACACATCCATCATTGGGAATCATTACGATCGGGTTGACGAGTTGATTAATCAGGCGGATGCAAAAATGGGGTGTCTACAGATTCCCCTCTTTGGCAGAGGGTTGAAGCAAACTAGATAGCAAATCTATTTTTGTAGATAGTGCGATATCCGAATGCCAAAGCTAGTGACAGTTCATTTTGCAGCCTGATTTAGCAATTCGTCAGGGTATTCGGATCCTTGAGCGTAAAACTCTCCCCGAACTAAAAGGTTGTCAGGTCCTTGAGTGTGAGCTCTCACTGACAGTGTCAGATCCTCGAATTTTAGAAAATTCTCCCTGGCTAATGTAAAAGTGCACGTGTGTGCAATGGTGTGATGCTTACTGAGTAAAAATGTGTCATGTCCTAGAGATCTTCTCTCACTGACCATAATGATTCAAAAATGGCAAGATTTAACAACGTGGTAATCGGAGTCATAACATTGTAGGAACTTTGTTAAATCCTATTTGAAATTCTTTTTTAGAGTTCGAAAAAGTTTGAGTCTCACTTATCGGACTAGAGCTTATTGTAGCCAAGCTTCTCAGGCTAAGGAACTTAAACAACCCTATTAATTCAATATGATTTCAAACAAAGCTGGAGTCTCGTTTCTCAGACTCTGGCTAAGGTTTATAGGAACTTAAAAAATCTTATTAAAATTGGAGTCTCGTTTCTCGGACTCGAACTAAGGTTAATAGGCACTTCAAAAAGCCTATGATTCAAAACGTTGGAGTCTCGTTTCTCGGACTAAAACTTAGGTTTATAGGCACTTCAAAAAGCCTATATATTATTCAAAAAGTTGGAGTCTCGTTTCTCGGACTCGAACTTAGGTTTGTAGGCACTTCAAAAAGTCTATTCATTCTATGATTCAAAAAATTGGAGTCTCGTTTCTCGGACTCGAACTTAGGTTTATAGGCACTTCAAAAAGCCTATCCATTCTATGATTCAAAAAATTGGAGTCTCGTTTCTCGGACTCGAACTTAGGTTTATAGGCACTTCAAAAAGCCTATTCATTCTATGATTCAAAAAGTTGGAGTCTCGTTTCTCGGACTCGAACTTAGATTTATAGGCACTTCAAAAAGCCTATTCATTCTATGATTCAAAAAGTTGGAGTCTCGTTTCTCGGACTCGAACTTAGGTTTATAGGCACTTCAAAATGCCTATTCATTCTATGATTCAAAAAGTTGGAGTCTCGTTTCTCGGACTCGAACTTAGGTTTGTAGGCATTTCAAAAAGCCTATTCATTCTATGATTCAAAAAGTTGGAGTCTCGTTTCTCGGACTCGAACTTGGGTTTGTAGGCACTTCAAAAAGCCTATTCATTCTATGATACAACAAGTTGGAGTCTCGTTTCTCGGACTCGAACTTAGGTTTCTAGGCACTTCAAAAAGCCTATTCATTCTATGATTGAAAAAGTTGGAATTTCGCTTCTCAGACTCGAACTTACTAAGTCACATTTCTCGAGCTTAGATTTATAGGAACTTAAACAATCCTATTAATTCATTCTATGATTCAAAATCGAGCTCAAAGTTTGAAAGATCAGGCCTTTATTGGCTTATCATGTATCTAGATTCATAATTATCATTGGGCTTCGTCGGACTTTTAAACTTTTGTATGATTTTCTTTTTATCATGTGATTAAGAACAAAAACTTTGGAATTAAATGACCTTCAAAAATGCCCCTAGTTTCAAGGTTGGCTTTAATTGGGACTTGACTACGAGACTGATGGAATGGATTACGCTTGAAAAATATGGACTCTGATGTATGATAGATAGAAGAACTGACATTCTCTTAAATTTAAGACTCTTAAGATTATCATATGTGCAATAAAGAATTGATCATTTTCTTTCGAATTTCTTTTGAAAAATGCTTAAGCTGGATTTAAAAAATCTTGATAAATATTAGAATAAAAGATCTTCCTCTTCAAAGTGGTTGATGATTCTACATCTTCCATTAGCGAACACTTGAACAAGTAAACATACTTTTGAAGAACCTACAATGTTCAAGATGACTTCTGATTTTTTTCGACTTCAATATTGTCTTTGTCGGATGTGAGCTCTTGGCTAAAAGACAAATATCGTGGCTTGAATGGTTCTGCAGTTTCTGCACAAGCTTCTTTCTGAATTTTTCTTCTTGACGGGACCTTTCTTCCCATTTGATGATGCCCTAATTTTTGCCTAGATCGCCTCTTTAGGTTTTCAATCTAGCGGGCTTTGTTTTTCTTTTTCTGATGATGCCTTGATTTTATCCTAGCTCGCCTTTTCAGGTTTTCAACCTAGCAGGCTTTCTTTTTTATGGTTATGCCCTAAATTTTGCCTAAGCCGCCTTTTCAGGTTTTCGACTTAGTGGGCTTCTCTTTTTTTTCTTGATGATCTTGTATAACCAACTTGACAATTTCTCAGTTCCCTGCACCTTAACCGAGTCAATTAGCCTTCAGGAGGACTTAATAGGTGGGCTTAGGATATGGTTTAGAAAGAAAAGATATAAGGCTCAACTTCCCAAGATGCCCATAGTTTGATATTCTCTCTTTTCTATCAATTATTTTGATTTTTTTTCTAAATGCCCCTAGTTTGGCATTCTTTTCTTTTTATCAATTCTTTTGATTCTTTTTTCTAATGCCCTTAGTTTGGCATTCTTTTCTTTTGAACATTTCAATTGTAGATTTTTCTTTTGGATGACACTTTCCTTAAGAGAATACATTTTTCTTTTAATGACCGGGCCTGAAGTAGCTTCTCAGGTTGCCTACGTACCCCAAATATTTCTTTTTTTCCTTTTGGGATCAGGTCAAAACGTAGTTCATACCTAGATTCCCTCCCAAGGTTGGTTGGCGTGGTTTAGAAAGAAGAGGCTATTGATTTTATTTTTCAAGGCTGCGAGGGGCTAAAAAAGGTTGTCTTTTTCTTGGTAAGACAGGAAAATGGTTCGACCAATGAAGGCCTCCTTTTGTGAAATACTACTTGATTTGGCCAAGGTTTTAGGAACTTGATGTCTTGATTGCTCTATCGAGTAAGGTCTTCTTTTGAGAATGAGTCTTCAATCTTCTTCTGAGAAAGAGTAATCTTCAGTCTTCTTCTACGGAGTTGAGTGAGACTGAGTTCTTTGTATTTGACGTTGACTTGTTCAACATTTTCCAAACTTCAAAAAAATCTTATATTCTTTTGCGAATGAGAACTCTTCTTTCTTTTGAGTGAGAAACATGGTAGATCCACTTGTAAGTCTTAGCATCTTTGTTGATGCTTTCAGCTATATCATCTTTGACCGATAATCTTTGACTTTGAAATCACTCTTGACTTGATCTATATTTTTGTGTAATTCATCCATATATCCTTATGAGATCATGCAAGAAATATTGTTGAATTTCTCAAGTAAGTTTACTATTCTCTCATGTTCTCTTGAGAATAATGTATCACCAATTTGCACTTCTTGAGTATACTCTTTAATTCCAATATTTATCAAATTTGGTTAGTGAGCTTTAAGTCATTTCTCATGTTAGATATTATGCTCAAATCATTATTACACGTATGATAATCAGAAGCTTCTATATTTTATTGGAATTGAAAAACATTGATTGACAAACTCGACTACTGGATTTAAAGACTGACAAAAACTGGATTGAAACTCAAAGAAAACTCAGGGACAATTATCTACAAAGAGAGAAGGTCCTTCTGGGTGGATGGACTACTTGGACTTAACACTGGTACTTTGACTAGATAACTCTTTTGACGGATCCAAAATAACATAGATGAGGGTTTAGAACGTTTAGGAGTACCTAAGATTAACCATCGATTCTGAAGATTTCACTTTTAACCACATGATTAGAATTTTGATATAGAATAGCCCAAGTCCGGTGGAAAATATCGAATCCAAATGCACTATAAGTCTATAGTGACCAAGAAAGTGAGAAAGGTTAGACGTGGGTCTTCTCCTGATTGGGATTGAACCTTTGATCAGACAAATTAATTTGATCCTAAGATCGAATCTTTTTATACAAAGTGGTCTAGATCTTTAAAAGTGAAACCAATTAGTCAAACTGATTTGGAATTGATCAGTTGATCGATTTGTCAATTGGGCCAACTGGTTTAAGTGGTTCAAATTAATCAGTACATTTCACCGATTGGGTAGGACTGATATTGCGGGTTTTGTTTGATTATTCTGGATCGGTCTGCCCACCTACCTGTTGGTTGGATTGAATAAAGCAACCCAGGAACACCCATAGTCAATTCGGGTCGTGACCTATAGGAAGGCTTCTAGACTCTAGGTTTACTACGTGCAATGCATTTTTATCTAGCCACCCTTGCCCAAGCACACCTATATACCTTTCGATACGTGGTGACTTGGTTTGATATACCGTATAGGTGATAATCTAAAACCTCAATTCACTTCTCTGAAGCCAAAAACAGCCAGTTCGATCTCCAGTTGAGAGGTGACGCACAATGCTGAGTAAGGGCCCACTTAAATACCTCTCGTCTAGAATAGACGTAGTCTATCCCCCTCGTACAGTAGGGTACAGCGGGGCAAGATCTTGCTTAGGCACCGATTTTGACCAAGAAGTACAATTGATATACTTAGACTATCTTTTATACCTACGGGTACGAGTCAAGAGTTGTAACTTTCATAAATGGTTTGGCATCCCACGAGGGGACCGACCACATACTAGTACTACGGTTGCAATCGGGACATGTGACTGTGTGGCTTACAATAGGTTAAAGGCTCAGGTCGCTCCAGCCTGGGTGCATCAACATACTTCTCAGAATCACCTGATCAGATGGTATTGATGCCCTCAGTTTGATATACCCTAAGGTACGTGACTAGAGTTGTGGATTTCATGAATGACGTCGCATCTCCGAAGAGACCGGGCCACGCACTAGTGCCACGTTGGCTAAATGGGACGTGTAAGTGAGTAAAACAGTAAACGGGCATGTGGTGTGTGCAAAACAGGGTGGGGTGTGCCCGGGACCTTTTTCAAACAAATGGGCCCATGGATCCAATCAAATCAATCATACATTTAATCAATACCAAAATCATTCAAATTATATGAATATTCAATTAAGATCACATTATTCCCATCACATAAGCACATTAACATTACGATCAACATCAATCATATATTTCAAGCAAGATCATGGTAAATTAATCAATAAATATGGCATATGATAATGATCAAACAAACATTGCAATAGGCATAATTTTTATAATTTTTAAGGTCCAATCAATGATCACTTTTGGGTGATCCAAAATAAATCAAGATTCCAATAGGTGTTACATTGATGATAGAATGACAATGGTTGAGATGAGCTCACTCTCAAGAACATTAATTGTGCCAACATTAGATAAATTCAGATTTTCTGTAAATTAAGAAAATACAATCTGAACTTGCATCGATGATATCTAAGGCTCCGGTTAACGAAATCAAGTGAACTCAAGTTCTAAATTAATCTACTCGATGAGATCTACATTTTATTAATAGGTGCCTAGACTTAATTCTTACCAGAATGTTCTGTAAAAAAGTTTTAACGTTGCTGTCCCAACTTTCATTCAGAAATAATTACAGATTTACAGATTGAACTTGCATCGATGATATCTAAGGCTTCCGATAACGAAATTTAGTGAACTCAGATTCTAAATTAATCTACTCGACGAGATCTACATTTTATTAAAGGCTCCCAGACTTAATTCGCGCTAGAATATTCTCTAAAAATGTTTTAATATTTCTGTCCAACCTCCATCATTCCATCATTTTCATAGGTTAATTTGAATCTTTCATTATTTAGGAGTCATCAAAAAGTGATCCTTAATTGGAAAAAAAAATGCAATACCCAAAATCATCTACAATCAAGATAAAAAAAATAAATAAAAAGAAAAAATAAATAAAATAAATCCAACTAAATAAAAAAAAACTAGGTCATCTTGGCAATGCTCCCATACTTGGGGTTTTTCAAGTTTGATCCTCAATAGTCCCCAGCGGAGTTGCCACTAAAAGCGCCCTCGATCCGCGGGGTGCCCGGATCCGCTTTTGACCCTTGAGGTTTGGGAGTTGCCACCTAGTTGTTAAGGTCTAGGAACCAAATTGACTCTAAAAAAAGGCAAACTAATCTACGAAAGAGAAAAAGAGTCCGGGGATCACGTTATGGGGTTGGAAGGTGTTAGGCACCAACCCCGCCCGACCAAAGCCGGTCTCTACTAACTTTCCAAGTAAATCACATTGCTAAAAACCTAGATAGAAATAAAAATAATAAAAAAAAAATTGATACCTTTCCGATAGCAAGGATTTTGCTCCCTCAGATCTGACAAAAAGAACTCCTTGTACTGTACTCCCTTGCTTCGTTCTGTCTCCGGATTTGACTTCGGATCTCCTAGATCAAGGTATCTCCTTGTTTTTTGAATCTGAACTCTTCAAGTTTGTTACGGATTTGGGAGTGTTTTTGGAGGGATTTTAGGTGTTTTCTAGACTAAAATTGAAGGAGGGATGTTAGGTAAGGAGTTGGGGCTCCAAAACTAGGGTTTATGGGGGGCTAGGGCAGCTTCTAGACCTACTTCTCCTAGGGTTTATGATTTTATACGAAAATAGGGTGTGAGCACCTCTATTTATAGATATTTTTAGGGGTTGATTTGGATAGAGTTAGTGTTTAATTAGAGATCTTTTAATTAGAGTTGTGTTTTTGTTAGACTTATTTTAGGTAGAATTGTGTTTTAATTAAAATTGTTTTAGGTAGAATTGTGTTTTAATTAAAATTGTTTTAGGTAGAATTGTTTTTAAGTTAGAACTCTATTAGATAGAGTTATTATTTAATTAGAATTATATTATGACTTTTGGTCTTATTTGATTGAGTTTTAATGTTTTGACTTTAGTCTTAATTGATTGACTTTTAATATCTTGACTTCAGTCTTGCTTAATTGACTTTAATTTTGACTTTAGTCTCACTTGATTGACTTTAATACCTTGACTTTAGTCTTGCTTGATTTACTTTTAATTTTTGGAGAACCCCCTTCCATTATTTCTTTAATTCTTTGGACCCCCAAATGGAGGGGTCCTTAAAGAAATATCCCACGAACCCTCAACAATTTTGCCTGAGAGTCCGATTGATCGATTTTTTAGGTTCAAAATTTTAAATTAATTTCATTAATGTTTCACTTTAATTATTTAATATTTTATTTATTAATTTCGAATTTTTTAATTATGAAAATTGTAAAATTACCGTTTTGCCCCCGGAGAGGACTTTTCACGTTTTAAGTCGGTTTTTAATGTTTTAGGATGTTTTAGAATCGATTTTTCGTAAGAAATTCAATGGAAATATTAGTTTTTGTTATTTATGAAGCTTTTTGTGTGAAATGGTTATGAACTTTATGAGGGTATTTTCGTAATTTTGTCGAATTATGTGAAAATTGGCTAAACGATTTATTTGGTTTCGATTTATTATTTTATGTGTTTGAATGGGTTTTCCTAAGCGTAATGTAGGCTCTAGGGTTGTTTTGATGTTAGGGGTATTTTGGTAATTTGATAGTTTTTTAGTGATTTTTATCGTGAAGCTTCTTTTTGTCTGAAAAATGATGATTTCTATATTTCTGGAGTCGTATTTTCCTAGCGTAACGTGGTTTCTAAAGTTTTGTTAGTTTGAGATACCTCATCCGTATTTCTGAAACACATCTGGTAACAAAATAAAGCAATGGAATACACATCCATCATTGGGAATCATTGCGATCGGGTTGACGAGTTGATTAATCAGGCGGATGCAAAAATGGGGTGTCTACAATATGCCAAAACATGCCATGAACATCATTTCCCTCATCTGTACTTAATGTCCACTTTCAGAACATGCCGAGGTAGCATACAAAGAATAGTCAAACTTGGTTAGATGCCCAAGAAGAACTACGTTGTGGACAAGTTATCAAGTCACATGGATACAATTATGGAAGAGTTAAATTGACTAAAAGAAGGAGATTCTTAAGATAGTTTCAAGTTTGATGACTTATGTTTCTATATGAACTTCATACCATCGATGGACTTCAAAGGTCTAGAGTTTGAATAGTATAATGGTATCGAATGCCCTCGCACCAATTTGAAACTGTACTAAAGCGTTATGTGCCAATTCTGAAGAAACGACAAACTCTTAGTGTTGATATTCAAGAGAAGTTTGATTAGGATAACATAGAGATGGCTCATTCAGTTAGACCACTATAAGATCCAGTTTTGAAGAGATTTAGTCACAATTTTCATAGGTAATTATAGATTAAATATAGATTTGGCAATGGATAGGCAAGGTGTAGCTAAGATGACAAGGAAGCTCAAAGAGACCACTCGAGAGTATGCACACCGATGGAGGGAGTCCGCTTAGCAAGTGAAGCCTCCCATGATAGAGATTGAGATGAACACAACATTCATCTCAATACTAGGGCAACACTACAATACTCTTCTCATAGGGCATACCATGTCCAGCTTCTCCTATTTGGTTCAGATTGCTGATAAAATAGTGGATGGTTTGAAGTTAAAGATAATTATAGATTGGACAGTTCCATGGCAAGGTACTTCATTCAGTGGTATAGTACAGAAGAAATCGATAGCTGCAATAAAGAAGAAGAATGAAGGGCCGGTTAAATATGTACAACCATTTTAGGTACTAATTCATTTTCCAACCACAATACTAAAAACACCTGTGACTTTTCAAGGACCACCGAGCCATCCTTATCAAGCATAGCAACCCCCATCCCAGTAAGGCCATAAAACAACCAATAACAATTTCAATTTCAAGCACAACCACAATAGTAGTAGTATCGTCAGTCGTACAACAACTTCCAACAACAGAGAAGACAAGAGTTCATTCGGTTGCCAATGAAATTGTCAGAACTTTTACCTACCCTCATCAAAGAGGTTATGTTATATTGAGACAACCATATACAGAAGCGGAGAACAAATTTGGGTGTGACCCTACCATCAACTATGAGTTCCACATGTGAGCGCCTAGTCATCCCATAGACTAGTATTTGCAGTTAAGGAATGTTGTTCAGATCCTTATAGACAGAAAGTTGGTAGTTCTGGATCCTGCACCAATACAACAAAATATCAATCAAAATCCTCTTCCAACTCATAACAAGAATGATGCAGGACCGATGAATGCAGTGAACACAATATCCGATGAAAAATTAGACTTTGACCCCTCGCAACTTTACATCCCTTTGGGGTCAAAAGTCAGTCTACCTCTAAGACCTCAGTCAACACTATCCTCCCTCAAGAACAAAATAACATTCCCATTTGCATTACTACCGAATTCGATGATCTCACTCTAAATCCTTTACCATATCCTCTAAATCCACCACCTCTCATCTTATCCTCAAATACCGTCACTCCATCCAACATCACACCATTCCCACTACTTCCAAATCCACCATTCCTCATCATTCGCACACCCATTTCATCCTCACCTAGTACACAACTACCATCCGTAGTCTTTAATATTGAACTAGAACTTTCGCAACTCACTTTAAAGTCCTTACACCCTTTCCTTATGTATCCAATAAGGCAATGCCTTGAAGTTATTAAATGAGGTTAGCATTTCTAAAAGTAGGAGGAAAAGTCAAAAAGATAGAAAATATCGAGAAATCAAAAAAGGAAAATGAGCCCAAAGATGTACACCACATCACTAGAGTGGGCAAAGTGGTGAAAATGACTGAAAATAGAGTAACATGGAAAGGAAAAGATAATAAGAAAAAAAATTGAAAAGGGAAAGTAGATAATAATTGGGGTCAGACAAAGTAGTAAAGAGGTATAGAATAAGAAGATTGAGGGTATAGAACAAGCAACCAACAAGAGGTTGGAAGTTGATACAGAGAAAGTAAAATAGTTAGAATAGATGATTGAAGTAGAGGTTATGGTTGATAAGAGCAAGCAACAATCAAAGTAGAAATAGCAGTCGAAGCAAATATGGTAGTTGAAAGAAAAGGTAGTTGAGACAGAGGTAACAAAGATAGTAGAAAATTTGATAGAGAATAATGACAAAGGAAAGTGAAATGCTGTCATCACAAAAGAACATGGCAAACAAGTAGAGAAAAAAGTGATAGATAAGGAGGTAGTAGATTTCCTTAAGCTAATTAAGAAAAGTGAATATAGCCTTATAAAGCACCTTAACAAGGTGTCAACCCAGATATTTATATTGGGGCTACTATGGAGCTTAGAGAGCATCAAGAGGCTTTGATAAAATTACTTAGCGAGTCACATGTGATAAAAGCCACTTCACCTTGGTAGTTGGGTAAGATGGTACAAATGATCATATCATTGACCGTCATCACATTCACAGAGGATGAATTTACTCTAGAGGGTTGTGACCACATAGAGCCATTACATATTGCAGTGATGTGCAAGAGTATGATCGTTGCTAGTGTATTGCTAAATAATGGATCTACACTGAATGTGTATCCTTACACAAGTTTGAAAAAACTAGGTGTGAATCCATCATTCATAAGATTTAATATTAGACAAATCCAAACTTTCAATAGCTCAAAGAGAAAATCAATGGGTAAAATTGATTTTTTGATCACAATTGGACCTTGCACATTCCAAATCACTTTCGAAGTGATAAATATGCCAAGTATTTTCAATTTTCTTCTTAAGAGACCATGGATTCATTCGACTGGAAAAGTACCAACATCCTTTCATTAGTGGGTGAAATTCATCATCAGCCAAGAATTGGTATCAATAAAAGTGAAAAGTTTATTGCCAACAAATAAATCTCTAGATGTGCCATATATAGATGTTGAAGGATTGACTAAACAACTTATATACCACTCTTTCCAATCTGATCCGATTAATCATATTTTGGAAGATACAAAGATCAAGAAGGAAAGTTTGTCACTAAGTGTGATGATGATAGGAAAGATGATGAAGTAGTCCGAATTTCGTCCAAGAAAATTTCTAGGGAAAACAACCCAGGGTAAAGTTAGGTTCATTTCAACATAGAAAGCCATGCCATGGTTTGGCCTCAATTTCAAGTCAACCTGAAAGGATAGGCAAGTAATGGAAGCCAATAAAAGAGAGCGCAAGATAGAAATGATGAAGCATTGAGAACCCAAGATCTAGGATCTTGGGAAGGTTCTTTATATTAGGAAAACTTTTTCCATGCTGGCCTATGCAATGATAAGTGACGACAACCCAACTAATGGCTAGCAAGAATATTCATTACGACAATAAGGACATTAAGAGCCAGAAGTATTACCCAGATACTAATCGTCCCTTGAAGATGGCATCAACAATTTATTCAAGGAAGACTTTAGAAAAGAGAACCCATGAAAATAAATGACGCCAGAAATGGCAGTTTTATCATCACACCCAGTGTTAACTAGGATTGTAAAGAAATCCTACCTCTTTTGGAGGTATTACTATCAGATGACCATTAACATTCCATGATGGTCATCACGACTAAGTCGGAGGAGTATCTCTTTCCCTTAATAGTCTTTCCTACAAAAGAAAGAAATATTCTTCGCAACTGATACATCATCCCAATTACCCTTGAGCCGTTTTGGCCTAAAACAAATTGTTGTTAGTTTCTTACTCGCCCTTGAGGATCCTAATGGACCTTTATCCTCAGAGGGTAAAATGTCAAAAAATTCAGAAAATCAAAAACTTGCAAACTTGTTTGAGCCAAGAAATATAGGACTTAATGAATACAACATTGAGCCCAACTTTGATTTCATAGAGATTAATGAAGAGTTTGATATGTAAGAGGTCATCATGCCAAAAACAACTAGAAGAATTTATAAGGAGGACAAGCATGAAAAAAATGTTGCGGAAACAAATTCGGTTAACCTTGGATCCAAAGTGACCCAAAAATAGTCAAGATTGGATCCATTTTAACACCAACCCAGAAGTCAGAAATGATTAAGTTCATTTGATGGTACTAAGATGTATTTGCATGGTCTTATTAGGATATGTCGAGGCTTGACATAGATCTTGTAGTACACTGTTTATCCATTATTTCTAATGTAAAGCCTATCAAATAGAAACTCAGAATGTTGAAACTAGAATGGACCCTCAAGTCAAAGATGAGGTTATGAAACAAATTTAGGTAGGATTCTTAGCAATATCGACTTAGCCAAAATGACTTGTGAATATAGTGTTAATGCCAAAGTAAGAATGTGTGTGGATTGTCGAGATTTGAACCAAGCTAGTCCAAAAGATGGCTTCTCACTTCCTCAGGTTGACACGCTTGTCAATAACACAACAAGACATGACATGTTATCGTTTATGGATTGATTCTTTGGTTATAATCAAATCAAAATAGTAGAAGAAGATTAAGAGAAAATCACATTTATCATACCTTGGGGGACTTTTCAATACACGATTATGCCTTTCGAGCTCACAAATGCCAAGGCAACCTATCAGCTAGCCATGACCGCCATCTTTTATGATATGATTCATAAGAGATGGAGGTTTATGTAGATGATATGATCGCTAAATTTGATTCAGAAAATGACCACCTTGTCAATCTACGTAAGATTTTTATCGTCTAAGGAAGTTCAGTTTGAGGTTAAGTCCTTTTAAATGCATATTTGGGAAAACTTCGGGAAAGTTACTAGGCTTTATCATAAGCTAGAGATGTATCGAAATAGATCTAACTAAAACAAGAACAATTATTGAGATGAGAGCACCTAAGACAGAAGCACAAATATGAGGTTCTTTTAGAAAATATTCAGTATATTAGCACGTTTATTGCATAGCTCTTATCAATCTATGAAACTATTTTCAAGCTTTTAAGAAAGAACGAGTCTTCAGAATATAATAATAACTATTAGGAACCATTCGAAAAAATCAAGAAGCATTTGTTGAATCTTCTAGTCTTGGTTCCTCCTACCCAAGGGAGACCCCTGTTAATATATCTATTAGTTCTCAAAACGTCTATGGGATGAGTACTGGAGCAGCATGATAAAATTGATCGCAAGGAGAGGGTGATATACTACTTCAACAAAAAATTCATAGATTATGAGGCAAAATATTCTCCTTTGGAAAATACATGTTGTACTTTAGTTTGGATGCCTTAGATACTACGTCATTACTTACTCAGTTACATGGTGAAGTTTATCACTAGGATGGACCCATTGAAGTATTTGTTTGAGAAACCTGTAGCCAGTGGTTGCACTACCTAATGGCAACTATTACTATTAGAGTTTGATATCAAGTATGCCACATAAAACACGATCAAGGGTCAAGATATCGTAAACCATTTACCAGAACATCCTCTTTCAAATTATGAGCCATTGAAGACTAATTTGCTAGATGAAGCCATTTTATTCACAAAAATAAAAGAAGATGAAGACAAACTAGGTTAGAAACTATACTTGAATGGTGGAGCCAATCATAATGGAAATGAGGTCGGGGTCGTTTTAGTGAAGCCTGTTAGATCGCATGTGCCTATTGCAATAATGCTATGTTTCATGTACAAATAATCAAACTAAGTATGATACACGCATAATAGGACTCAAGGTAAAAATAGAGATGGAAGTTAATGAGATAGATGTATTCAAGGACTCAAGTCTAGTTGTCTACCAGACTACAAGAAAATGACAAACACAAGAATAGAAACTGGTACCATACCATGAGTATATCAAAATTAAGTGTCAATTTATCTCGAATCACTTTCACTTATATGCCAAGAGTCAAGAATCAATTTGTAGAAGCACTTGCAACCTTAGCCTCTATGATCAAAGTCATTGAAGAAACAATTATCAATCCCTTAGAAATAGGGATCTAGGATAAACTAGCCCACTATTTACCAGTTGAGTAGAGGACATAAAAGTAAAAAATTTCATGGTTTTTCAATGTGAAGACTTATTTCAAAGATAGAACCTACCCTCCTAAAGCCACAAAAACTGAGAAAAGAACTTTCAACAATTATCAGGACAATTCTTCTTAATCAATGGGGTATTGTAGAAGAGATCACACCATGAGATTCACCTTTCGTTTGTAATTGGGGATGAATCCAAGTATCTCATAAAAGTTGGCCACGGAAGGGTATGCAATCCTCACATGAATGGGGACATGCTAGCATGGAAGATTATAGGGATAGACTATTATAGGTCCACAATGGAAAATAACTATTTCCAACATGTCAAAAAATTTCATTTATGTAAAATATATGTTAATAAAATCAATGTACTACCAAATGAATTCCACAACATGATGTCATCATGGCTTTTCTCACTCTGGGACATGGATATCATTGGTCCGTTCAATCCTAAGGCATCGAACGGTCATAGATTTATCTTGGTTGCTATCGATTACTTCATTAAATAGGTGGAAGCCATGTCTTATATGAATGTCATGAAAGGACAAGTTATTAGATTCTTGAAAAGAAATATTATCTATAGATAAAACCTACCCAGCACCATTGTATCAAATAATGCTCTCAACATAAAGAATCTCTGTCAAGATTTTCAAACAATGCATCATAAATCAAAGGCTTACAGACCGAAGATTAATGGAGCGGTGAAAACAGATAATAAGAATATCAAACAGATCATTGAGAAGATGGCAATGACTTACAACATGAAATGTTACTATAGACACCCCAATTTGAACGGGCCCTCACTCGTAAGGGTTTAAAAATGTGAGATTTTCAACAAAATTTGGCAACGGGCTTCAAAGGCCTAAATCATTGAAAAGTGACATTTTGATCGAACCAAGGTCCTTAAGACCCCCTAAGGGTCTAATGGACTCATCAAAAAGAATTGGCATACCCCCATTTTCACTTCTCCGCTCCTGAAATAAAAAATACTCGATTTTCAATAAAATTTACCAACGGGCCTAAAAAGTCCAATTTGTCAACACGTGGCATTTTGACTAATCCGATAATTTTCAAAATCCCTAAAAAGATGAATAGATTTAAAATGAAACTTGGGATACCTACCACCTTCCTTACCTTTCACCGCTCCACTCTTGAATAAAAACTACCCCAAGCCAGCTCAAAGCCCACAAACCTTTAACTCCCAAAACAATCATTTCTCACCCTATTCATTTAACATAAAACTAATTCCACATTACCCAAACCTTAAAACTTACCCACCCTAAAAAACCTATGCCAAAATGATCATAACCAATACCAAATAACCCAAAACCCTTCCTAAAATCCAAGCTCGATACATTAAACCCCACAAACCATTATCCATATCCAATTTACATCAATACCCATAACCCTAACCCATAAACCACTATCCACATCAACCAATCAACCTTTGATCATCGAAGGGGACATATGTCATTACCCCATCTCACCTCCCTCATCTAACTACCTACCCCCATCACCTTTTTCTAACAATTTATCTACCTACATCACCTTTCTCCAAAAATCATCTCAACCCATACCCTTCCCTAACCTACCCACCTCACCCTTCTCTAACACAATCAATCACCCACATCACTACCCATACCCCCTATACCCGAACCCATCACCTTTCTCTAAATACTCCACCAACTCACATCACAACCCACACCTTTCCTCATCATTTCTGACAAATCCACTTCTACAAATAAAACCCATACCCCTAATATCAAATCTAATACTCATTCTCTCCAATCAATCCATCTAAATCATCTCATCTCACTATCCTTTTAACACATGTCATCATCTCCTTAATCTTTTCAACAACCAAAACACCAAACTCCTTACACAACCCATTATCCTAATCTAAACACCTTACCTCTTCAACTAACCTAACACTCCATCAACACATCAATCCCTTACACTCCCATTTTCTCAAATCAAACACCTATTATCTTACCTCACCAAACACTTTACTCAAATAGATTGGGTAAGATTCAAACCATTTGATCAAAACAATACCTATTTACCTTCATTACACAATTACCCTTCTCTCCATTCTAAATTTCATACCCAGCACCTTCAAAACCTATGTCATTCCCTACTCTTTCATTTATTCATCCCATTATATCCCCAAAGTAATCCCTAAACATCTATAAATATCCCCTTCCTCTTTTCAAAAATGGCTACCAAGTCTTATACTAAAAAAAAGATATATTTTCAACTCTCTTCTACTCTCATACTTTCATATTAACCTTCTAAAAAAGAATTACACTCTCAAATTTACTAAGAACTTAAAGAGGAAGAAGAAGAAGAAAGAAAAAGGAACAAGTTAAAGCTTCAAGATGAGTCAAAGAAGTACACTCCCTCTCCCATTCTCTCATCTCCAACTTTTCTCTTCTACTTATCCCCCTTTTCTATACCTATGCGCACACCACAAATGATTTGAGTTATCAAAGGGCCCATTTTTCAGTAAGGGTGCCCTCAATGATTTAAACCAACATCGAAAATCCCTCATACTTGAGGGCACATATCAAAATTTTCTAACTTTTTTTAATATTATTTTGAATAAACAGAATCCGAGTTTACCACCAAAGATGGATGGAGTAGGGTACCTAACACCTTCCCTACTCCTTAATATGGACCCCTTACCTAGAATTAAAAGTTGAACCACATGAGTCATATCCGTACGAGAGTTACTAAATTCCCAAAACAAATGATTTTTGAAGAGAATACATCACAAGTGACCATTCACACCATTTTTGCAATACAAATGGTGGCGACTCTAAAATCTCTCAATGTGGTTGATATATTTAAAAATGAATAAATCATGTGTCTAGTGCTTCGCGACTCTACTAGGGAGAATACTAGTAGGTCCGACCCTCTTTTTCAATTCGGACATTGTTTCAAAAAAAAATTGTTTCCATTTTTACATTTCGGCCTATCTTCTAACATCTTCTATGTCTCTTTTATTTTTTATTTTTATTTTTTTTTTCATTGGAGAATACTTATAATTTCGATTTATTTCATGTTTTGTAGTTTATTTATTTTTGTTGGACAAATGATGTAAGGATGGATACATTTAAAAAAAAAATGCACGTGCACGCGTGTTTCATATCCCAATGTATAAACCACCCCCCTCTGTTGTTAAAGTTCTAGCTCAGAGGCTAATACTCTCATGAAAGCGCCCTCGATCCGCAGGGTAAGCAGATCCGCGTTTGACCCTTGAGGTTTGTGAGTCGCCACCTAGTTATTACGGTCTAGGAACCGAATACTGACTCTAAATGGATAAAGAGGCTAATCTACTAAAGAAAACATGAATCCGTGGATCACATTACGGGGTTGGAAGGTGCTAGGCACCAACCCCGCCCGACCAATGTCGGTCTCTACTTATCCCAAATAAGACTACATTGCTAACAACAAAATCTAGATAGAAAATTAACAGAAATTTTACCTTTGATACGCAAAGATTTTATTCCCTCAGATCTGATAAAAACTGCTCCTTGTACTGTACTCTTTACTTCGTTCTGTCTCCGGATCTCATTTTTGATCTCCAAGACAAGGTATCTCTTTCTTGAATCTGGATTCTTCGAATTTGTTATAGATTTTAGGGTATTTTTAAAGGGCTTCTACGTGTTTTTCAAGCTAAAATTGAAGTATGGGTGTTAGGTAAGGAGTTGGGACTTCAAAATTAGGGTTTGTGGGTGGCTAGGGAGGCTTTTTGACCTACTTCTCTTAGGATTTTTGATTTGATACGAAAATAGGATATGAGAACCCCTATTTATAGATTTTTTTAAGGGTTGATTTATATAGAATTAGTGTTTGATTATAATTCTTTTAGTTAGAGTTGTATTTTAGTTAGAACTGTTTTAGGTATAATTGTATTTTAATTAGAATTATTTTAGATAGAGTTATATTTTAGTTAAAACTCTATTAAATAGAGTTATTATTTAATTAGAACTCTATTAGAATTTTGACTTTTGGTCTTCTTTGATTGACTTTAAGATTTTGACTTTAGTCTTAATTGATTGATTTTAATATCTTAACCTTAGTCTTTCTTAATTGATTTTAATTTTAACTTTAGTCTTACTTGATTGACTTTAATACCTTGACTTTAGTCTTGCTTGATTGACTTTAATTTTTTGGAGAACCCCCCTCTATTATATCTTTAGTTTTTTGGACCCCCAAATGGAGGGGTTCTTAAAGAAATATCTTGGCAACCCTCAACAATTTTGCCTGAGAGCCTGATTGATCGATATTTTTAGTTTAAAATTTTAAATTAATTTTATTAATGTTTCACTTTAATTATTTAATATTTTATTTATTAATTTTAAAAATTTTAATTATAAAAATTATGAAATTACCGTTTTGCCCTCGGAGAGGACTTTTCCCGTTTTAAGTCGATTTTTGATGTTCTAGGATGTTTTAGAATCAATTTTTTATAAGAAATTTAATGAAAATATTTGTTTGTGTTATTTATGAAATTTTTTATGTGAAATGATCGTGAACTTTATGAGGGGCATTTTCATAATTTTATCGAATTTTGTGAAAATTAACGAAATAATTTATTTGATTTCGATTTGTTATTTTATGTGTTTGAATGAGTTTTCCTAAGCGTAACGTAGGCTCTAGGGATATTTTAAGGTTAGGGGTATTTTGGTAGTTTGATAATTTTTTAGTGATTTTTATCGTGAAGCTTCTTTTTGTTTGAAAAATGATGATTTCTAAGCTTCTAGGGTAATATTTTTCTAGCGTAGCATGGTTTCTATAGTTTTGTCAGTTCGAGATACCTCATTCAGATTTCTGAAACATTTCTGGTAACAAAATAAAGTAATGAAATAAACATCCATCATTGGGAATCATTGCAATCGGATTGACAATTTGATTAATCAGGTAAGTGCAAAAATGGGGTGTCTACATCTCAAACCCCCAAGATCGTTATTTTGGGTGGCGGGGAGGAAAACATGCACCCCATTCACCAACCTAAGACGTGAACATTCAAGTGTACATTGAGGTTTGAAGAATGGGTATTCGAAAAATTACTTATAAACCCTCATGCATCGAAGTGTATTAAATAGACTTAAGACACAAGATTTTCAAAATCGAATGTGTATCCATCCCATGCTTGTATGTGATGCAATTTTCATTTTTTTTAGCCCACGAAGGTAAGTTGTATAGATTTTAGGTGACTTTTCCTTTTTATGTTTCGTTGTATGCCCCCTAGGTAAAGGGGAAAGTTTTCTTTTTTACTTTATGTTTTGCATCATTAAAAAAAATAAAAATTTTGTGGCCCAAGCCAAAAACTAGAGGCAATGTGCTTCAAAAATAAAATAAAATAAAAAATAAAAAAATAATTTTGTTTTCCTTTACGTTTTGTATCATAAAAATAAAATAAAAAAAATTTTGTGGCCCAAGCAAAAAAAAAAGAAGCACTGTGCCCTAAAAAAATAATAATAAAATAAAATATTTTTTTTGCTCATTTGTTTTCTTACGTCAATCCTGGCAACTTTCCTCTTGGACTTTATTTTTGTTTTGAGTTTTAAGGCTTAAAAACTATTAAATGGATCACCTTTTCGTTAAACTTAGGGTGTACCGCTTGCCACTTTTTGTTTGATCAAAATAGAAATTTGAAGCGATCCTCGATTGAACCATAAATAAAAAATAAGTCTTTTTGTTTTAGTTCATTCATTTCTTTTAAATTAAAAAATTAAAAAAAAAATTTGTGTGATTAGTCAATGTTTAATTTTGAATGTGCTATCTTTGTTGATTGATTATCTGAAATGACATGGTCTCTATAGATATATTGTCAATGTGTTTACTTGATCTTAATGTTGATGTAATATATTTTATATTCTTTGATCTATGTGGCATCTATATATTAATGCTTTGATTTGGCCCACGAGTCCATTCGTTTGGAAAATGCCCTAGGCACAACCCATCCTATTTGCACACACCACTAGCACGTTTACTTTATTGCATTGCACGCTTACATGTCCCTTATAGCCAATGTGGCACTAGTGCATGACCCAGTCTCCTCGAAGATGCGACGTCATTCATGACAATCATAACTCCAATCACTTACCTTAGGGTATATAAAATTGGGGCATCAGTATCGTTTGATCAAGTGATTTTGAAAGGTATATCGATGTACCTATGTTAGAACGACCTAAGCCTTTGTCCTATAGTAAGCCGTATAGTCACACGTCTCGATTGCCAACGTAATACTTGTATGTGGTCAGTCCCCTCACGGGATGCTAAACCATTTATAAAAATTACAATTTTAGACTCGTACTATACGGTATATCAAAGTAATCTAAGTTCACCAATTGTATTTCTTGATCAAAATCAGTGCCTAAGCGAGATCCTGCTCCGTTGTACTATGGTACTAGGGGGATAGACGACGTTTATTCTAGACGAGAGGCGACTTAAGAGTGCCCTTACTCAACATCATGCGCCACCTCTCAACTGGAAATTAAATTGGTTGCTTTTGACATTAGAGATTTGAGTTGGAGTCTTAGATTATCACATATATAGTATATCAAACCAAGTCACCACGTATCATCTAATTAAGTACGCTCGAGAGGTATATAGGTGCACTTGAGCAAGGTTGGCTAGATAAATTGCATTGTACGTAGTAAACCTAGAATCTAAGAATCTCCCTATAGGTCACGACTCGAACTTATCATGGGTGTTTCCGATTGCTTTTAAGAAATGGAAATTACAAATTATTGAGATCAGGAAGTTATAGTTTTATCCTCAAGATAATCAAACTATTTGTTTAACCTGATTCAAAGCTATTATATCAATGGGTGCACCAACCCAATAAAGAATCCATTTTAAGTTTGACAGTGATTCATAATGACCCAGTTCATCTCCATTTAACGATCACGATGGGCTAGACTATTTAAGTCAAAATACTATTCAAGATTTTTTTTTCCTAATTCGGGTCCCAAACCATTTCAAAAGAAGAAAAATATTTTCCAAAGAAAAAGAAAAGGAAAAATGATTTACAAAATATTTATTGTTGTAAAAAAAATGACTTACAAAGATATGTTTTGCATGGACATTGAAAATGTATTGAAATACCATTTTGTGTCAACTCAGGATGCTATCTGCAAGCAATAACCCAATCAACTAGTTGGTCAAAACAACCATCACGGGTATGAACACAGTAGAGAAAATCAACTTTGGGAAATTCATGTTGAGATGTGCCCTGTACTTTCACGAGTTTGAGATAGATTGGAACCTTTTGCGCGCTATGTACTTCCACATTGGGCATATGCATTTGTGTCCTACTCATGAAAATTATTATGGCATCATGGGGATATCTACTTCGGGTCCTCTAGCTAGGCCTACAATAAAGATAGGATATTCTTGCGACCTCGCCACAGGCTTAAACATTTCGAAAGAAGAAGCCAAGGCCCTAGTCCATAACGGGAAATTAGATTTAGTATCTTTATTGAATCCATACCACTCCTACAGTCATCCCATCAATGTAAAACCAGAAGCCTGACGAGCCATTAGAGATGACCGATTGTGTTTAGGAATCTTATCCCAATATATATTGACTTCCAAAAGTGATGGTCAAACTGTCCCTGAGTCCTTCATAACCATAGCTTCCCAGCTCTCAAGAAAAACCAACCCTGTACCTCTCATTCTAGCTGAAGCCTTCTCAGGTCTAGATGCCATAAAAATGATGAGGGAAGAGATTTCAAAAGAAGTCCTCACCTACTTTATATGTGGTTTTGTGATTGTCTTAAAATTGTGGACATTCCTTTAACCATCGAGTATAGGCCAGAGCACTTTTCCAAAAGAAGCTTGTTAGTACGTCACAACTCAGTCAAGGCTTGGCGCAAATGGTTGGATTCTCACCTTACCCGTCATATTAGTTTGAGATGCCATTTGTGGATGACTGATTACCTTGTTCTAGGTACCAAAGGATCCTATTATGTCTATTTGATCGGGCTGGAGGAAACATCTTTTTACAAACCTGACTTGATCCTAGAACATTACGGAGTGCCTATAGAGTTTTCGCTACTTCGTTCTTCTTGAACCATTGACTGAAAAGTTAGTACATTTCATTGAAAAGACTTGGAACAAGCGCACTTTAGGATATCTAGATGGACTAGTCGAGTTCAAAGAGCCAGTCGTTAAGACCAAGAGAAGCAAGTCTAATTGCTCTAGCAATCCTGATGATGATCAAAACAAAGTCAAGCTTCCATGTAAAAAATAGTCTAAGTCAAAGTTATTGAAAGTTATTATTCAATGAAATTTTTATTTGTCAATAATGTTCAATAGTTCAACAAAATTATTTTCCTTTATTTTCTTTGGGAATAATCATTGCATAAATGAATTATTTAATGGGTCGGTGTACAAAATTCAATAAAATCTAAGGATTCATTAAAAGGTTATCAAGGGGGTAACACTGAAATTAATAATCCACCTCAAATGGGTCTACAACCCATATCCGTTTCAAAAATGGGTCCACGACCCATACCCATGACTCGCATCTATTTCGAACCATGATCCATATGCGACCCATCAAGATCAACAATCAGGCGATCAATTCAAACGAATCCATTTATTTTTTCAATAAATTAGATTTTAAAGAAAAAATATAAACACACCAATTACAATTCTTGATCAAAGTCGGTGCCTAAGAATGATCTTGCCTTGTTGATATGAGGGGGAGAGACTACATCTATTCAAGAAAATGAGGTGTGCGCCGCCTTTTCCTCAGAGATTTGACTGGGCGACTTTGATTTCATATAATTGAATTGGGGGTTAACAAAAAAGATGTTTTTCCAACTTAACTTGTTTCAATGATCTACTTTCCAAAATATTTTATCGACTCCGTGTCGATACCAACTCTATGCTGAGATACTTCCTTCAAACTTTACCGACTTCATGTTGATGCCAACTCTGTGCTGATGTAATTTCTTTTTCAAAATGTTTTACTGACTCTGTGTCGATGCTAGCTCCGTGTTGATGTAATTTCTTTTACCAGCTTCATGCTGATGCTGACGTGCTGATGTAATTTTTTTTTCAAAAATATTTTACCGACTCTGTGTCGATATCAGCTTCATACTAATGTAATTTCTTTTTCAAAATATTTTACCGACTCCGTGTCGATGCCAACTCTGTGCTGATGTAATTTCTTTTTCAAAATATCTTATCGCCTCCATGTAGATGCCAACTCCATGTTGATCTAATTCCTTTTTCAAATTATTTTACTAACTTCGTGTAGATGCCAGCTCCGTGCTGATGTAATTTTCTTTTCAAAGTGTTTTACCGACTCAGTATCGATGCCAGTTCCATGATGATGTAATTTCCTTTTCAAAATGTTTACCGACTCCGTGTCGATGCCGACTCCGTACTGATGTAATTTCTTTTTAAGATGTTTTACTAACTCCGTGTCGATTCCAGCTCTGGTTGATGTAATTTCTTTCTAAAAAATTAAATAAATAAAAAATAAAAATAAAAAAAATTTTGCGACTCCATGTAGATGCCAATTCCCTATTGATGCTAACTCTGCACCGAGAAACTACTTTTTCTTTAAAACTCATTTATCTTATAATAAACAACTTTACCAGACCTAATAAAACATCATGCATCTTATTTTTTACAAACAAAATAATAACGCTTGATTTTCTGTACCCACAGGTGCCAAACGAAAGAAATACACAAACAGCCAGAGGTGCTTTCATATTTTCTCAGATCTTCAATTGCTACTACGAGTACCTCCGAAGCACCACAGCCTACAATGATAGAAATGTTAGATATTGATGAAAGGATTGTAGCATTACTAAAAATCACTGAGAGGCAAGAAAAATGTTGAGTGCCGTGTTAGCTAACGCTAGCTTTATACAAGCCCAAACAATGCAGTACCATGCGTCAGGGTCATACCAAGACTTACCTGAACAACCCCCACAAGGGCCACAGACAACCTTGCCACCCACAATACTAGAATACGAAGGGCCCCCAATCTATATTTCGTATAATCGACCACCTCCTGTGGTCATTCCTGATGATGAGTGTGAGCACAGGGTCGTAGAGGCCAAAAGTGCGACGGACGATAAAATGGCTCAACAAATCGAGTCTTTCCAAGAAGAAATGAGGAGAATGAAAGGCCTCAACACTATGAACGAAACTCGGTTCAAGGACCTCTATTTTTATCCTAATGCACAATTACCGGCTAAATTCAAGTGTCTGAAATTCGAGAAATATAATGGAATAGGGTGTTCTTTGTCACACCTAAAGTTGTACTGTCGGTCAATTTGTTAATACAGTGAGGATGACAAATTACTGGTATAGTTGTTCCAAAGAACCTTAATGGGGCCAACTCTCAAATGGTTCTCAATTTTAGATCACATGCTCATAAAAAATTGGTAGGACTTGGTTGAAATGTTTTGGCACAATTATCCATTCAACACAGATGTGGGACCGGAATGACATAGCCAAAATTACGCGAAAGCAAAGGGAGATGGTAAAAGAGTATGCCCACAGGTAGCGAGAGTCTGCTTCATAGGTAAAGCCTGCAATGACTGAACAAGATATGAACACCACGTTCATCTCTACATTAGGACATGCTTTCTATACTCATCTAGTGGGACACATTACAGACACCTTTTCAAATTTTGTATAAGTAGTAGATCGGGTCGAGGACGGGATCCGAACCGGTCTGATATTTGATTTCACAAGCCTAGGGCAGTAGTAGGGATCCTCTCTCACAAAAAGCCAGTCCTTGTGGCAAATAAAAGATAGGAAACACAGGTCAACAACGTACAACCAAACCGACCCCTGTTCATCCCAACACCAGCACCTAGATCTCAGGCTCCGTCAACTTCTTGGGCTCTAGCACCTCCACCAGTCTGGACCCCTTTATCTTAGAACCCATTTAGAGCAAACCCTCCATCAGTAGCACAATAGGCACCACAATACGGGAAAGGTCAGCAAACACGACCTAATAGGGTTAACTGGGTATTTACTAGGTTGCCAATGGAATTATCAGAATTACTCTCGATCTTGCTCAAGAGAGAATATCTTGTTAAAAGGCAGCCAAATCCAGAAACTGATAAAGGACTAGGGTACAATCCAAGCTTGTTTTGTGAATTTCACATGGGTGTTCTAAGGCACTCTACCTACTTACAATGGATGGGGAAGTGGGCACAGAGTGAATGCCATTCTCAGGGAGCTCGATTGTAATCCATCAATTTTGACAGCTCCTATAGGATCGAAAATCAGGATCCATCTAGCAAGGGAACCAAAAACATCAACAGTTAACACCCTCAACCGATACATGACAAACTCATCTCAAAATTCATGCTTGCTACTTAGAATGGCTGATCTCACCATCCATCCTACTTATCAAAATACTGCTACCTGACCACACCTCATTATACCATATCCATCGCTAAGTCATCAAAATATGACTTGATCTCCTTTCACTTCCCGTACACTTCATCTTTACAATCACCACTCGTCATTCCTTACATCTCACCAACTCCTCAAGCAGCTCTTCTCACTATCAGAACATCTAAAGCACAACCACCACCTATTATTCTCAATGTAAAACTCGGTCCATCTCCAATGACCATATGCATTCCTAAACCATTCCTAATTAGCTCTAACCAAGCAGTCCCATGGAGCTATGAGATGACTATCATGACATCAATAGGGGTCGAGACGATGAAAAAGGAAATGGTAGCTAACATTGGACACATGACAAGGGCAGAGAGGTGTCAAAAATTACTAGTAAAAAGGGGTAACATTAGGGAAAACACAAAAGAAACACCAAAAGGTATAGAAGACGAAGAGAAAACGAAAGAAAAGGGAAATGACAAGATGTACAGAGATGACTAGAAAAAGAAAATAGTGAAAGTATCGGATAAGGAGGCTGCAGACTTCATTAAGCTTATTCGCAAGAGTGAACATAATATCATAGACTAACTAAAAAAACAACCTGCTCAGATCAGTATTCTGGGTCTTCTCTAGAAATCCGAGGAACATCAGGAGGCATTGCTAAGAGTCTTGGGAAAATTACATGTACCTACAACTACTTCACTAGCACAATTAGAACAGACGGTTGGTTAGATCATGGCTCCCAATCCCATCATCTTCACAGAAAGTGAATTCGGCTAGAGGGATAGGGGCACGTTGAGCCATTGATGGTTGCTATGGTATTAATTGATAATGGTTCAGCTCTCAATGTCTGTCCTCTCAAAACATTATGCAAGCTCAACATCGATTGGTCGCATGTCAAACCCAACAATAAGGTCGTTCGAGGTTTTGACATTTCAAAAAAACATTATTTAGGAGAAGTGGACCTACCAATCACAATAGATCGGTGTACGTTCGAGGTAACATTTGTGGTCATGGAGACACCGACGACCTTTAACTTATTGCTAGACAGGCCATAGATTTACATTGTTTGGGCAGTACCTTCCTCTTTGCACCAAAGAGTCAAGTTTATCATGGGGCAGATGATGATATCGATCTTAGCAAAAAATCTTATCCTAGCTGGGAAAGCTCCAGATGTGCCGTTTATTGACATAGAAATGATCAAGAACAAAGTATTATACCATTCCTATCAATTAGCTGTCGTCAATCATGTCAAGAAGGAGAAAGAAAAGGTAAAGGCAGAACTATCTAAGGCAAATCTAATGGTTGGGTGAGTCTTGAAAAAAAGTAGGATACCGACCTAGGCAAGGGTTAGGACTGAGAGGAAAAGGGAAAGTTATGCTAGTTGAATCAAAGAAGCACACTCCTTATTTCGATTTGGGGTTTAGGCTCACGAAAAAAGGATATATTAGATATGACCGACAAGAAAAGAAAACTTTGACTAGCAAGAAAACAAAACTGTGAACCAAATATCTAGAATCTAGGCAAGATTCCTTATATCAGCATCGTCTTCCCGAAATCTCAGGTCAGACCCAACAGTCTATCGGAACAACTACCAACAAAGCTAGTTAGGAAGAAGAAAATAATAAGTTTCAAACTCCAAAACATTCAAGAAGACTCAGTTGTTGAGTCCCAACCATCCCTCGTGGAGGGCATTGATGTATTATTCAATGGGGATTCCAACGAGAATCTATCAGAGACAACCCAAGAGTCTACAAAAGTGAAAATCACCATAAGCAAAGAAAATGAGTCACCTTTCCCCATTGGGAGGAGCTATGCCTGATTCTAACAATCTCCGAGCCACCAAACAAACCATTTTCTTACCTCATCCACCTCCTCAAAGAAGGGGAAATATTGTACAACTGGGAGGAATTCCCTTTAACCCTCGAGGCTACTGGGGCCTAAAAAAATGTCATTAGAGAAATCTAATCTGCCCAAGGATCATAACGAGCCTTTATCCTCGGGTGAAGACTTTTTTGAGGTCTCCCTATCTTTATTAATGAATTTGCATGATTGTTATTCTTATTTCAAATATCCAAAAAGCAACAAATAAATAAATGTTCCTCAAAAATAAAAAACATGTCAAAAGACAAAATAAAAAATCTTTCAAAATTGAGAAAATATATATATATTTTTCAAAAACCAAAAAAAAAGTTTTCAAGGGATTTTTCTCTACCAAATGAGTACCTAGATAAAATAGAATTTGAAAGGGAATAGTATGATTTTAATCTTGAACTCGACTTTGACCTCATGGGGATTAAAGAAGAGTCTGGGGATGAAATAAAGTACCCACTCAAAAAAATTAAAGACTTGGTAGAATGCCACGAGAAAGGTGTTCAGCCAAACATTGAGGATACAGATTCAATCAATCTTGGTACCAAAGAGGACCCACGAATTGTCAAAATCAGAATCTTACTAACACAATAACAAAAGAAAGAAATGATCAAACTCATACAAAATTATTAAGATGTCTTTGCATGGTCATACAAAGATATGCCTGGATTAGATACTGATCTTGTTGTCCAGAAATTGCCAATTACTTTGGGAAGCAAGTCGATCAAGCAGAAGTTGAGAAGACTAAAATTGGAATGGACCCTCAAGGTCAAGGATGATGTCATGAAGCAGTTCGAAGCTAGATTCCTCGTAGCCTCAACATATCCTGAATAGTTAGGTAACGTCGTCCCAGTGCCTAAGAAAGATGGAAATGTACGCATGTGTGTTGATTACTGAGACTTGAACAATGTCAGTCCTAAGGATGATTTCCTACTGCCACACATTGACACTTTTGTTGATAGTACAGCAGAGCAAGACATGTTCTCATTCATGGATGGCTTCTCAGGTTATAATCAGATAAAAATGGAAGAAGAAGACCAGGAAAAGACCACATTCATTACACCAATGGATACTTTCCATTTCAAAGTAATGTCATTCGGGTTGAAGAATGTAGAGACGACTTATCAACGGGCACTAACTGCCTTATTCCATTTTATGATCTATAAAGAAATTGAGGTCTACGTAGATGACATGATCGCTAAGTCTGGCATAAAGAAAGATCATTTAGGAAATCTCAAGAAGTTGTTGGACAGGTTAAGGAAGTACAGTTTAAGGCTTAACTCGACAAAGGGTGTATTTGGGCAACATCGGGCAAGTTACTGGGATTCATCATCAGCAGAAGGGGCATCAAGATAGATCTAGCAAAAACCAAGTATATCCTCGAGATGAAGGTACCCATTTCGGAGAGAGATGTCAGAGCCTTCCTGGGAAGAATACAGTATATCAGTCGGTTCATTGCTCAACTCACGTCTATTTGTGAGCTAGTCTTCCAGTTACTCAGAAAGGATACGCCAAAGAAGTGGAACAAGGACTGTCAGGAAGCTTTTGACAAAATCAAGCAGTATCTACTCAATCCACTAGTCTTGGTCCCTCCTACGCTAGGGCAACCTACTCTAGGCCATTTATTATCTCAGCAAGAAGTTTACGGAGTATGAAATGAAATATTCGACACTTGAGAAGTCTTGCTGTGCAGTAGTCTGGGCATCTCAACGACTACATCACTATTTGCTCAGTTACTCGGTTATGCTTATTGCCAAAATAAACCTCTTGAAGTACGTATTCAAGAAATCCACGCTAACAGGTCGCACAGCGAAATGGAAACTATTGTTATTTGAATTTGACATCACCTATGTCACTCAAAAGGCCATCAAAGGGTAGGCCATCGCCAACTACCTAGCCGAGCATCCGTTGCCTAACTACGAGCCATTGAAGACAAACTTTCCCAATGAAGCCATACTATTTATTGAGATTGAAGACGATGATGCATAACCAAGTTGGAAAATGTACTTCAACGGAGCAGCAAATCAGAAAGAGAACATAATAGGGGTAGTCTTGATCAAACCAGATGGGTCCCACGTGCCAATTGTTATCAGATTGAAGTTCCAATATTCTAACAATGAGCTTGAATACGAGGCATGCATAGCAAGGTTGAAAGTAGCGTTCGATCTCGAGGTAAATGAAATCGATATGATTGAAGATTCAAGCTTACTAGTCTATCAAACGACTGGAGAATAGAAAACCTGAGAATAGAGATTGATCCCATACCATGAGTATCTTGAAGAATTAAGCTCAAGCTTTAATAGGATTTCATTCACATACATGCTGAGAGCTAAGAATCAATTTACTGATACACTAGCAATACTTGCTTTTATTATTAGTATTTCAGAAGACCTAGTCATCAACCCTATCAAGATAGGGATTCAAGATGAGTCGGCCTATTGTTTACCAGTCGAAGTAGAAGAGCCTGAAGAGAAGCCATGGCACTCGAACATCAAGGCATACCTTGAAGATCGAACACTCCCATCAGATGCAACACCAAATGATTGAAGGACCATTCAGAAATTAGCAGGTCAATTCTTTCTTAGCAACGAAATTCTATACAAGAAATCACATCATGAAGTCCTGCTCCGATGCATGGCAAAAATATAAGTCAAACAATTAATCGAGGTTGTTCATGGCAGAGTCTGTGAACACCCCACTTGAAGTGTCATATATTAGTTAAGAAGATTATGAGAATGGGATATTACTAGACTTCAATGGAAAGCGATTGCTATCAACACGTTTGTAAGTGCCACCTCTACCAGATCTATGCTAATAAGATTAACGCTCCACCGTCAGAATTACATAACATGACCACCCCTTGGCCCTTTTCCCCGTGGGGCATGGATGTCATCTAATAGAAGTTGCTATCGATTACTTCACCAAATGGGCAGAAGTTGCATCCTATGCCAACATCACGAAAAGCAACTTCCTAAAGTTTGTCAAAAACAACATCATCTGTTGTTATGGACTTCTCAACGGATTGATAAATGACAATGCGAAAAACTTTAAGAACAAGGATATGATCAACATGTGAGAGGACTTCTAAATTACTCATTACAATTCTGTACCTTACAGGCCCAAGATAAACGGAGCAGTTGAGGTAGCCAACAAAAATATTAAAAGAATTATCGAAAAGATAGTTGTTACATACAAAGATTTACACGATATGTTGCCTTTTGCACTTCATGCCTATCGAAACTTGTTCAAGACTTTGACTGAGACAACTCCGTACTCATTGGTATATGGAATGGAAGCAGTCTTACCCATCGAGGTTGAGATTCCCTCCCTCTGAATCTTAAAAAAAGTAAAACTAGATGAAACTGAATGGATTCAAACTCAGTGTGATCAACTGAATCTGATTGAAAAGAAATGCCTTGCAGTTATTTTCCATGGACAGATTTACTAACGGCGAATCGCTCGTGCTTACAACAAAAAGGTCAAACCTAGAGATTTCTCACCAGGATACCTTGTATTGAAAAAATCTTGCCAATCCAAGAAGATGTCAGAGGAAACTTTTGATGAAACTATGAGGGACCATTCATTTTGCAGAAGGTAATGACAAAAAGAGCTCTGATTCTTACAGAGATGGACAGACAAGTCTTCCTGCAATAGATCAATACTAAAACTATCAAGAAATACTATGCTTGAGATCTGAACCTGAGATGACAAAAGGCCATCTTTACTATTTTGAAAATAATTATCTAACCCTAGTCAATCCTGTTGAGCCATCACGTTCATTTCTTAACTTAAGACTGGTACAAGTTAACAATTATAAAAAATAAAAAAAATCAGAAAATAAAAAAGAAACCATTAAAGTACTCTTGGTTCGCATGAGGATAAACTGTGAGTGGTTAAAAATACAAAAATAAAAAATAAAAAAAATTAGACACTTGATCTTGAGCTCGACGCAAATCTCTAGCCTAAATAAGTTCAAAAGATGCTGGGAAGAGATATAGATCACCTTTTCGAAACAAAAATAGACAAACCCCATGTCTACCCCATTCTAGATAGATCTAGGCCTTAATTTTTTTATATCTTTCTACTACCCTTAAACCTAAGCCAACGTTTCGTCCCACTAAAAGTTATTTTAGATCAGGAAATTTTTTTAGGAATCACAATGATTATGGTAATACCAATGATCTTGTAAACTTGATCTGGACCCCAAAGTCTTACTAGTATTTGGAAGACTCGAGAGGGGAATCAAGATCGGATATTCGAAAAGAAAAGTACTCAAAGTGTAAACTAACGGATCTCGCGGCTCAACTTGAGTTGTCGAACCACGAATAGTCGTCAGCAAACTCGAGAAGAGAATCTAGATCGATCATTCAAGAAAAAATGCCACTACAATAATAGAGTCGCAAATCTCGCAGCTCAACTTGAATCACCAAGCCACACAGACTCAGAGCTCCAAACAAGTTTTGTAATACAAAAAAATAAATAAATAAATAAATACAAACATAATTTGAAAGGGCGCTATGAGTAAAAAAAATTAGATTATGGCAAGATCAAAGCCACAAGCACAATGAAAATCCAAAAGAGCGTCGATGCGCAAAAATGTGGAAACCGGGTCTGGTGAAAATCGTAACTAGCACCAAGGGCAATAAGGGCAACAAAAAAAAAACTCCTAGCCCGCAAGAGTATAAATTGTGAACGGAAAAAATCTTTCAACAAATCCTGAGGCCCGAACAAATAATAGTCTTCCAATACCAAGACACTGGGGATAACTCTAAAGAAACCAAAAAAAAAAAAATTGGCGTTCGTATCCCCTATGTTTGGTAAAAATACCAAGACCATCACAACTAAAGATTTCACAAATTTTGAACTTATCATACTCATTTGATAAAGACATTTCATAAAATAAAATAAAAATAAAAAAATAAAAAAAATTACTATTTTGGCCAATGACGACAAATCTAGGATTTATTCAAGAAAACTTCGTGTTTTCAAGAATGTTGATATACTTGAGGCTAAGTAAGTACAAAACCTATTTTCTTTGCATTAAATCTTTCAACGTTTTGTATACATTTAGATAATGTCAAAACAATACAAAAAATGGGAATACAACATGCAACCTGTCAAACATCATGGTAAGAAATGAAAACGGAATCATGGCATTCCTTCAAAGCAAGGATCCCGATAGCCTAGCTCATCATCACTCTTTCAGCATCTGAAGCATCATGACTCATCAAATATGCTGCGAAGTCATCAAAATGAAGATACTGGGCAAGTCTATCCCTCAACTCAGTAACTTCGGCTCGAAGCCTAGTTACTTCACCACTATTACTAGATCCCGATCGGGCAAGTTTGAATGTCAGTCGAGCAATCTCTCTCTGCATATTCTTCTCAGATTTGAGTTAGATAGCCTAAATTCGATGATTATCAATTTGGGATTCCTCTACATGATCTCGATAATCAAAGAAGGATGAAGCACCAAGACATGCTCGAGGCACTATCGACATTGATGGCCTTCTAGATATGAGTTCTCGAATTCAATGCAAGTATGACGAGAACAGGTGTACTGTAAAGATGGGTCAACTCAAAACCTCAACTCGACTCAGAAGGATGGTTGATAAGGGACCAACTAGTTCACCAAAATTCTCAGGGATGAGCATAACTTGATTATAACCAAACTGTCGAATAACCCGAAGGGGTACGTAGTAGATTGCCACATGAAGAGCAATCAAGATAAGGAAACGATCCCTATCAAATGCAATCACAGGAGACCCCTGAGGTAGGAATGCAACAACCCATCTCACCTTCTCATCATCAAGGTTGCAAATAAAGGCATACCATTCCTCTTTAACACTTGAGATCAAGGGAATAACTCGCCTCGACATCATGAGAATAAGATTGGCATTAATGCAGAATGGGCGGTTAACGGCTTCGATTGAAGTCACATGGTCCATAAACCAAAGTTACAAAAACAAGAACATTCTAAACTTTTGAAAACTAAAATGTTCAAATTGTAAATATATGCTAAGTTTGGAACTTACTTGTAGGAGTAGAGCACATCCTCGAAAAATCCGATCATGACTGGAGTTACAAGCAGTAAGAGATTGGAACAACTCACTCAAGAGAATGGGGGCCAAATGACATCCTCCTCGAACTTGCTGAATCACATGAATGAGAGAAAGGTCCATGATGTCTCCGTCACCCGAAAACAAGAGTTGACTCACTACCATCAGAGTAAGAGCATTAAAATGAATCAATGGCTTCGAGGGATCTATAAAACATTCAATCAAGAAGGATTCAGACATTGTCTTCAAAACTGATCCATCATCCAGAATCATAAAAAATTTATGGTTTATCCCCAAGAAGTCGGAAGCCTTGCCTCGATAACCATAGCACAAAGACGGAACAACAACCATACTTGACATCTCAAGACCTAACAACATTTCAAGCTCCTCAATGGTGGGAGTCGTTTCGTATTCCCCAAAACAGAAGAGGTTCAACTCGGGAACCCAACACCCAATATGACCTCGATCAAGTCCCATTGCAATGGGATCATTGGCAAGGAGAGTGTGAACCCCAACTTGTTTAAACCCCATTGATCCTTTTTACCATAAATAATCAAAATAAAAAAATACAAAAAAAAATAAAAATAAAAAATACAAATAAATCAATCAAAAAAGTCAAAAAGATCAAAAAATCAAAAATCTTTTCAAGTTGCACTCAACTCCGATTTGTCACAACACGATCGAAGAAACATCCGAATTTCAAAACTCATCGAATTTTCATCAAATCTGAAATCTCGCACGAGCTCCACACCATCAAGATCAAGGAATCAATAAGGTAAAACTCTATCAGACCCTATGCTTGAGTAGCTATTTTCTACAAAATTCATCAATTCAATCGGTAATCAAAGTCGTGTTTTAGCAAAATTTTCTAGCCTGTACAAATAGGGGTTTAGTTTATTCTTTACAGGTTGTTCATCGGTGGAACCGATGACTATTATTTCGGTGGGACCGTCAAGATGTAGCTTCTGCTACTGATAGAATATTTTACTTCTTGATCTGTCGGAGGATAGTGGTGGAACCGACAGGTTGTTCATCGGTGGAACCGATGACTATTCTAATTGTGGGACCGACAAGATTATGCTTCTGCCACCGATGGATGATATCCCATATTGTTCAGTCCGTTGCTAGCGGTGGAACCTTCACTCCTATCTACAGCTTCTGATTCCCTTGAGATAGACCTATTCTGATGCTCTTTGGGTGAAGATACCCCTTGTCTTTGATTGGTTTTGATATATTATGGATTTGTCATTGAGTAATGCATATGAATAATGTTTTCCAGTAGTTACAACATGACATCACACGACTAACCTTGTAATTGACAAAACATAGCACTAACAATCTCCCCCTTTGTTAATTACAAGACAAAATCAATCCTAGAATGCCAACTGTGAACCTTTTGTAAAGGTAATCACTTACATGAAGAGTCCAATAGGATTTTACACAATATATATCAATACAAAGGAGAAGGACTCTTTCAAAGATTACACCTACATTTTCAGATAGAATGTAAGACAAGTAGATATCTTCCGTAAGCATATATCTCCCCCTTACTAGTTGCATTATTCATTTTACATTCCTGCATTACAACATGTGTTCACAGGTGGGATTCCTTCTCCCCCTTTTTGTCAGCTGTTGACAAAGGGTGAAACACCCCAATGCCAACAGTCAAGGAAACCAACCAACAAAAGATATAGTAGGGAAACAGTTGCAGAGAAGCACAATAGCAAATATGCCAAATCGGGAGAGTGCATAATTAGAAACACATATTCATTATAAATAGGAGCAGGTACAGAAGATAGATAAATACATGACATGTTATAAACAGTCTGACCCAATACAACCAAACAACAAAACAGCAGGAGAATATAACAAAAAGAACTAATCACTGCTAGAACTGTCATCGGAGGTGGCATGCCCGGGTACACAAGCCCTAATAAGAGTCTTGAGATATCGGTTCATCTTCTTAAGGCGCAACTTCAGACGAGTTTGCCCTTGGACCAAGTGGAGCTGGCCAGCTTCCAAAGCAGCTAATCGAGACTCAAGATCGGAGGGGGGAGCCGGAGGTAGAGTGGGTGTGCCCAGAGGAGGTGGAGTGGCGGTCCGACGGGCAGGACGAAGTGGAGGAGGTGCATCGGGAAGGACAATCTGCATCTTGGAGAGAGTGGCAGCTGTGAAACGATCTTCATGAAGCACTGGACTGGTGTCCGTTGGAAGACCACAGTAAACAGCCAATTGGGAAATGAAGTGGCCATATGGGAGGTTACCGGAAGAACATCCGGACCGTGCAAAAATCGACAATCGTATGTAGGAGATAGGTGGCAAGACACATGGGTTGACTGGTAGCAACACAGTACAAAGTATCGACCATGTGCATTGCCACGTCGGTCTTGTTCCCAACACACGGATAGAGATTCGAGGTAAACAGTTTGTGAAGAAGTCTATACCGCGGTAGGAGATCTATGCCACGAATTGCACTGTCCTTGACCCACTGGATGTCCCGGTGCCCACATAGTACATCCATATATGCGTTCTGACGAGTCCCTAGGTCAAAAATAGGATCAGGATGGCTAACATGAGTGCACGTGATACCCAAGATGGAGGCAATGGTGGCAGCAGTAACATGAGTGCTGATCTGATTGGGCGTGCCGAATGCCACCACGTCCAAAGAAGGAGGAAAGTTACGAGAATCCATAATACTGGCATAGAAGCGACAGACCCGTGAAGGAAAAACATCACCTCCAAGGTCCAGAAGTGCCTCCCACCCCATCTGATGAAGTAGATTAGGAATTCCAAATGGGTGCACCACTGTGATGTCCACGTGGCGTTCACAGACAATCGGGCGGTCGCGAAGGGACTACAAACGCTCTATATATTGGCACTGATCATCATCAATGCCGACATCTGACGAAGGAGGATGACGTGAGCCCTGTGGAGGGAGCAGATCAACGTCCTCATCATCAGGGTCTTCGACCTCATCAGGGCCTTCGACCTCAGCAGAGAAGGACGAGGAGGACGGCTGAGCAGTGGATGTGGAAGCACACTTGCTTCTAACATTTCATTGGGCTGGTGGTGGTCTTGCTTGGCGATGGCGCATCATGAGATCAATGATGATCTCAATGGAGATCAGTGTCAGGAGAACAAAGATAATCAGCATAGTGGCAAGCAACAAGAGAGAGAGAGAGGAAAGGAAGAGGGAGACGAAGCAAGAGGGAGAGTCAAGGCAATGGAATAGTGAAAGAAATGAAAGGGCACGAAGAAAAAAAAGGGAAAAGGGTTTGAAAATGAAGAGTCGAGTTTTGTCGGTCGAATCGTCAGAATTTGTCAGTGCCATCGACATCTATCGATGAGCAATTTGGCGGTGGAACCGACAAAATACTCATTCTACCACCGTCAGGTTTCTTCTCCAATTTTTTGTTTTTGTTTTTGTTTTGGAGAGACTAATATTTCTCAGATTTACCAATAAGGACATATAACAATAGGGGCCAACCGAGTGTAAAATGAAGAGCGAGGGTGGGAAGCAATCCAGCATCCCGAGTGCACACAGGCACTCTTGAATGATGTCGGAACGGCCCTACTCATAAAGAGCAGAGCAAACCCCAATGGATTTCCGAAAGTGATCAAACCTTAAGGAATCTAGGGACTTAGTGAAAATATCAGTAAGTTGACTTTCAGTCGGGATATATTCCAATCGGATGGTGTGTTCTTCAACAAGTTCACGAATGAAGTGATGCCGAATATCAATGTGTTTAGTGCGAGAGTGTTGGACCAGATTCTTCGAGATATTGATGGTACTGGTGTTATCACATAAGAGGCCCATCGTATCTTGAGATATCCTATAGTCTGCAAGCATCTGCTTCATCCAAAGAAGTTGAGCACAGCAACTTCCAGCGACAATGTATTCGGCCTCAGCAGTTGAAAGGGATATGGAACTTTGCTTCTTACTATGCCAGACAACTAAAACAGTTCCTGATATAGAAACAACCACCACTGGTGGATTTTCTATCAACCATGTTGCCGGCCCAATCAGCACCGGAGTACCCGGTAATGATAGACGAGGAATCAAACGGATACCAAAGTCCATTTTCGGTAGTACCGGCAACATACCTGATAATTCTCTTAGCAGTTAGGAGATGCGATTCCTTAGGATTGGCTTGAAAACGGGCACAAGTGCCTACACTGTAAGAGATATCGGGCTTACTGGCTGTAAGATAGAAAAGACTACCAATCATACTTCTGTAGAGATGCTCATCTACACTCTTACCCGAAGGATCTTTAAAAAGTTTAAGAGTAGTGCTCATAGGGGTATGGTGAGTTCGACCAGACTTTAAACCAAATCGATCTACCAAGTCTCGTGCATATTTAGTCTGGGAAATGAATAGGCCATCCTCGAGTTGTTTAATTTGCAATCCCAAAAAGAAGCTGAGTTCACCAACCATGCTCATTTCGAATTCAGATTGCATAAGGTGGGAAAATTTTTTAGGCAATCCTTCGGCACTAGACCCGAACACAATGTCATCCACATAGATTTGAACAATAAGGGTGTGACCACCAATCTTTTGAACAAACAACATTTTATCAATGCTCCCCTTAACAAATTTATGGCTGAGCAAAAACTGAGTTAGTCTTTCATACCAGGCACGGAGGGCTTGTTTGAGATCGTAGAGAGCCTTTCTCAGTCTAAAGACTTGGTGAGGATGTTTAGGATCAACAAATCCTTTTGGTTGTTCAACATATACTTCCTCATCTAAGAAGCCATTGAGAAAAGCACTCTTAACGTCCATTTGAAATAGTTTGAATTTCAACACACATGCAATGGACATCAAAATCCGAATTGACTCAAGTCTTACTACCGGGGCGAAGGTTTCATCAAAGTCAATCCCCTCGATTTGAGAGTAGCCCTGAGCAACCAGACGGGCTTTATTTCAGAAAACATTGCCAAGTTCATCAGATTTGTTCTTATAAATCCACTTAGTCCCAATGACATTCTTATCAGATGGCCTTGGTACATACTATCATACTTGATTTCTATGAAATTGAAGTAGTTCATCTTGCATGGCTTGGACCCAGTATTCATCATAAAGGGTTTCATCAATATTTTTGAGTTCCAACTTGGATGTGAAGCAAAGATGACTGTTCAATGTCTCAAGTTGTTGTTGGGTTTTTACTCCGATGTGAGGGTCTCCAAGGATTTGACTGGCGGGATGACCCTTGACAACAAGTAGTGTTTCAGGAACTTGAGACGTTGGGGCTGGTAAGGATGTAGGAGGGAACACTCCCTTGTCCTCACCGTCAGTGTCAGAGGTACCATTATCCTTAATGGGTTGATCATCGATCACCACATTTATGGATTCTTGAATTACAGAGGTCCTCTGATTAAAAACTCGAAAAGCTCGACTGTTCGAAGAATATCCCAGAAAAATTGCTTGGTCGCTTTTCGAATCAAACTTTCCCAAATGCTCCCTATCTCTAAGGATATAACACTTACTACTGAAGACCTTAAAGTGCTTGACACTTGGAGTTTTGTTGTTCCATAGTTCATAAGTTGTTTTGTTTAAGCCTGCTTGAAGATATACTTTATTGATGATGTGACAGGCAGTGTTTACAGCTTCGGTCCACAGACTTTTAGGAAGATTCTTACTATGTAGCATGACTGTGGCCATTTCTTGAAGAGCGCGATTCTTTCTCTCAACAACTCCATTCTGCTGAGGGGTCTTCGAAGCTGAAAATTCATGTCGAATTCTATGTTTATTGTAGAATTGTGTGAATCGACTATCTTCAAATTCTCCACTGTGATCACTTCTTATTCTACTAACAATAGATTCATTTTCTGTTTGGATACGCTTTATGATCTTTTTGAATTCATCGAAAGTATCCGATTTCTCTCTTAAAAATGCAACCCAAGTGAATCTATGGTAATCATCAACGATTACCAAGAAAAGTCTCTTTCCACCTAGACTTTGTACTTTAGTGGGACCCACAAGGTCCATGTGTAAAAGTGCTAGGGGTTTCGAGGTTGCAAGAGTGGTTGTCTTTTTGTGGGTACTCCGAATTTGTTTACCAATTTGACATTCTCCACAGACATCTCTGGCTTGTTTACCCAATTTGGGTAATCCTTTGACTAAGCCTTTTGAGGCAAGTCGGAACAAGTTCTTGTAGTGAACGTGACCTAGACGTTGGTGCCATAACTGGACTTCATCAATTTGAGCCATGTTGCGTACAGTGGTCTCTCATGAGTTTTTGATAACATAACAGTTGTCAAAAGTGCGAAGGCCTTTCATGATAATTTTTCAAGTCGGGGTGGAGATCTCGCAGACTTCATGATTGAAACTCACTTGGTAATCCTTATCACAAATTTGGGATATGCTACGAAGGTTATGTGTCAAACCATCTACGCACAGTACATTTTTCACAGTGGACAATCCATGGCCACTGAGAGTTCCTCGCCCAATAATCCTAGCGGTACTGCCATCATCAAAAGTGACAAACCCTCCGTCAAAATCAACCAAGTGGCTAAATTGACTTCGAACACCCGTCATGTGTCGGGAACAATCGCTATCAAGATACTATCGTGAATGATTTCCAGCCTTGAGGGCTGTGTGAATTACAAGGCACTTGTTATCCCCATTTTTGAGTTTCCATTGTACAGTCGTCTTGAGGAGTTGAGGATTATATTTAGGAGGAGAGTTCTCCTTAATAGGTGAGCTTTTCTTAGGGGACCTACCTTTCTTGGGTGAGTTTGAAGGAGAATTTTTCGTTGTGTACCTTCTTCCACCTTGATTTCCTCTACTTGATTCAGCAAGTGCTTTAGCTTTTAGGTTCAGGTAGGCAATCTGTTTGAAGAGTTCCCCAATATTGCGGTTTTGTTTGGGAGGGGAGGAATTCTTTGTTCCCTTCCATTTTGGAGACTTTTCTTTCTTCGCTTTTTCGACTTTATTCACCAATGGATTTTTTTTCTTATCATGCCTCTTATTTTCAACCAATAATGATTTACCACTAGAGATCTGTGAGGTTGTGTGATAGATAGTTTTGTATTCGATACATTCAAACTTCATGTGACCCGTTCCACCACAGAAATTGCATGTGATAACTTTCTTGGAGTCTTTCTTAGTGTTTGATGACTCTCCATGCACAACCACCGGAGGAGATGGAGGTGATGCGGAAGTATGCCTATCATAGCCTAATCCTCCTTTATCTCCATAGGATTTTTGCACCCCTAGAAGTTTTTGTAACTCCAAGCTTCCATGAGTATAGTTATACTCAAGTCTGGTCTTTTGTTTTTGCAGTTCATTGACATCAAACTTAAGAACTTTGTTTTCATCACGGAGATTTACTAATTCTAGGTTTTGTTGAGTTATTGTGGAGTTGGCTATCGAAAGGAGATTTTTGAGTTGTTGAAGATTTTTTGTCATCTCACCTTTCTCAATCAGGACTGTCTCAGATGTAGAGAGCAAGCTAGACTGTCTTTCTAAGGCTGTAGAGAGTTGAAACTTAATATCTTCTAATTCCAGGCCTATGGAGTGTTTTTCCTTGCAGATTTGCTCATATTGGGCATGCCATTGTTCCTTTTGGAGTTTCTCTTGACTGTGTTTTTTGGTTCGTTTTACATGACTAACGAATAGTTGGTCAAATGCAGATTGAAGCTCAAGTTCATCACTGTCCTCATCTTCTCATTCTTCACCAGAAGAAGAGGTGATTAGGGAGTGATTCTGACTTTCACAGTCCAGACCCCCTTCAATTTCATCCCCATCCGGAATACAGACTGTGGTGGTAGCCATAAGGATCCGAAAAGTGTCTTGGTCTTCAATATATGAAAGAGGACCTATCTCTTCTTCATCTTCTAACTCCTCAGAGTCATCCCATGTGGCCTTAGCAGCCATTGTTGTGGCCTTAGTCTTAGATCTAGAGGGACCTTTGGATTTGGGTTTAGTGTGGCACACATTTGAGTAGTGACTACGACCACCACAAGTGTAACACTCAGTGTCTTCCCTTGGTTTCGACACGATTCTACCTATAGGCGCATGTCTATCTATCGGATGATTACGTTTACTAGTGTTACCAGGTCCTCTTCTTTGGAAGAACTTTTGAAACTTTGAAACTAACAAGGCTAAGTCTTCCTTATCCGATTCAGTCTCCTTATCCTCTTCAACCAATATCTTCTTATGATCATGAGAAGGTGATTGAGACCCGATATGAGATGTTCGCTTGGTCATGGACTTTAAAGAGGAAGTCTTCAGGACCTGTTTTCCCTTTTGATGGAGGGCCTTCGAGATGGAGTTCGAAGGTAGTAAGAGACCCCATAAGTTCTTCAACGGTCATTGTTTCCACATCTCGGTATTCCTCAATTGAGGTGACCTTAGAGGCAAATCTCTTAGGCAGGGATCTTAGGATTTTTGCACAAATCCTACCTTGAGGGACAGTCTCCCCTACATAAAACATAGAGTTGTAAATGTTACTTAGACGTGCGTAGAACTCTTAGACTGTTTCGCTTTCCTCTATTTTGATATTTTCAAACTGGGTGCGAAGGAGTTGAAGTTTAGATTTTTTCACTATACTCGTGGCTTCATGAGTGGCTTCTAGAATTTTCCATGCTTGCTTAGCCGACTGACACGTGCATATCCGTTGATACTCATCATCGAAAATGGCACTCGTAATGGCATTAAGAGCCTTGTAATTGTTGCTACTGTCTATTTTATCCTGTTTTGTCCATTTTCTTGAGGTTTCAAAACAGAGGTAGTGACACCATCTACCTCGATGATGTCAACGGGAGGTTCCCAACCTTCCTCAATCATGTCTCACACATCCCTACTTAGTGAGTATATCATCATTTTATTTTTCCAGAAAGCATACTTGATGCCTTCGAATATAGGTGGACGAGCCGAGGACCATTTATCAGCTCTAGACATGATGCAAAGACACGGATCACTTAGGATGGTTAAACCTTTCTAGAGTAACCGGCTCTGATACCAATTAAAATTACAGACTTTGACAATGTAAAGACCTAGAGGGGGGGTGAATAGGACTATTTAAAAATTCTTTTAAATGTGAACACTAGAGTAAATGAATTTTTAATGAGTTTGTTAATTTGCATGCATTCATCAAATCATTTATGAGACAAGATATTTATGCAAGTTATGATCAGTCATAATGTGCATTCAGATTTGCATGAAGAAAAACAAATCTGAGGCAAAAATATGAGGCACACGATTTATAGTGGTTCAGCAATTGTGCCTACGTCCATTCCCAAGAGAACCCAAATTGATGGTTCTTTGGTGTTCACTAAAAACTGAGATTTTTGGTTCACCTTAAATCGCACATAGAATTTTTCGGGTTAATTTCGCAACCCTAAGATTGAGTGGATCACATCCACTCAAAATGCCTGAGTTTTATATTTCGGGAACTCAGTAACCTTTGTCACTCAACTTGAGTCCGCAACTCAATCAAGTGCTTGATTTTGAAGAAGAAATCAAGTATACTATTACACGAGTATTTTTGAAATTTAAAATACGAACAATCAAACTCACAGTTATGACGATTGAGGTGAGTTTGTCATTCTTCAGTTCTTTATTACTTCCTTCATCAGTGGCTCCTTGCCTAGCTTAATGTTAGAATGTAACTCTTGAAGGATGGAGTAAGTGAAGCTTGATCAACACAGATGAGGTAGCTTGATATGCATGATTTCGATTTCACCTCACGATTCTTCTTACTTTGTTAAGCCTTTTGAAGTGTGCTTATTTGCTTGGGCTGAATTTAGAAAATGTTGATCAACGAAAATGAAGCCTAGAGCTTTTCTTTTATAGGAACAGCTCTTAATGGCTTTCTGTCGGTGGCACCGACCAAACATAACAGTCAAAAATCTTACCGTTGAATATTTTCGGTAGTTCTGTCTGTGAAACCTCCAAGAGTCATCGGTGGGACCGATGAGAGTAATAGTGGTGATGCCGACAGAATTATGTTTCTGCCACCGAACGATAGTTCACCAATTAGTTCTGGTTGTGGGACCGACAGGTTGTTCATCGATAGAACCGATGACTATTATTTCAGTGGGACCGTCAAGATGTAGCTTCTGCCACCGATAGAATATTTCACTTCTTGATTTGTCGAAGGATAGCGGTGGAACCGACAGGTTGTTCATCGGTGGAACCGATGACTATTTTATTGGTGGGACCAACAAGATTGTGCTTCTGCCACCGATGGATGATATCCCATATTGTTCAGTTGGTGGCTGGCAGTGGAACCTTCACTCCTGTCGACAGCTTTGATTCCCTTGAGATAGACCTGTTCTGATGCTCCTTCGGTTAAGATACCCCTTGTCTTTGATTGGTTTTGATATATTATGGATTTGTCATTGAGTAATGCATACGATTAATGTTTTTTAGTAGTTACAACATGACATCACACGACTAACCTTGGAATTGACAAAACATGGTACTAACAGGGCCTACCAAAAAGAATTGGCGTACCCCACTTTCACCATTCCACTCTCGAAACCTAAAATACTCGATTTTCAATAAAATTTACCAATGGGCCTAACAAGTTCAATTTGTCAACACGTGGCATTTTCACCAATCCAATAATTTCCAAAACCCCTAAAAAGATGAATAGATTTAAAATGAGACTTGGGATACCTACCACCTTCCTTACCTTTCACCGCTCCACTCCCGAATCAAAAATATCCCAAGCCCGTTCAAAGCCCATGAACCTTCAACTCCCAAAAAATCATTTTTCACCCTATTCAACCTAACCTAAACCTAATTCCGCATTACCCAAACCTTAAAACTTACCCGCCTTCAAAAACCCATGCCAAAATGATCCTAACCAATTTCAAATAACCCAAAACCCTTTTTAAAATCCAAGCCCGATACACTAAAGTCCACAAACCATTATCTATATCTAATCCACATGAATACCCATAACCCTAACCCATAAACCACTATCCACATCAACCAATCACCCTTTGATCATCAAAGGGGACACATGTCATTACCCCATCTGACCTCCCTCATCCAACTACTTACCCCCATCACCTTTCTTTAACAATTTATCTACCCACATCACCTCTATCCAAAAATCATCTCAACCCATACCTTTCACTAATCTACCCACCTCACCCTTCTTTGTTACAACCAACCACCTACATCATTACCCATACTCCCTACACCCTAACCCATCACCTTTCTCTAAACACTCTACCAATTCACATCACAACCTATACATCCCCTCATCATTTCTTACAAATCTACTTCTACAAACAAAACTCACACCCCTTATATCCAATCTAACACCCATTTTCTCTAATCAATCCATCTAAATCACCTCATCTCCTCATCCTTTTAACATATGTCATCATTTCCTTAACCCTCCCAAAAACTCAAGCACCTAACTTCTTACACAAACCATTCTCCTAATCTAAACACATCACCTCTTCAACCAACCTAACACTCTATCAACACATCAATCCCTTACACTCTCATTCTCTCATACCAGACATCCATCGTCTCACCTCACTAAACACTCTACCCAAATGGATTGGGTAAAATCCAAACCATTTGGTCAAAACAATACCTATATACCTTTATTACATAACTACCTTCCTCTCCATTCTAAATTTCATACCCACCACCTTCAAAACCTATGTCATTCCCTACTTTTTCATTTATTCATCCCATTATATCCCTAAAGTAATCCCTAAACATCTATAAATACCCCCCTCCTCTTCCCAAAAATGGCTACCAAGTCTCACACTAAAAAAAAATATATTTTCAACTCTTTCTACTATCATACTTTCATATTAACCTTCTAAAAAAGAATTACACTCTCAAATTTACTGAAGTCCTAAAGAAGAAGAGAAAAAAAGGAACAAGTTGAAGCTTTGAGGTGGGTCAAAGAAATACAACCCCCTCCCCTTCTCTCTTTTCTCTTCTCCAACTTCCCTCTTCTACTTATCCCCCTTCTCTATACCTATGCACACACCACAGATGATTTGAGTCATCAAAGGGTCTCTTTTTCAATAATGGTGCCCTCAATGATTTAAACCAACATTGAAAATCCCTCATACTTAAGGGCACATATCAAAATTTTCTAACTTTTTTATATTATTTTGAATAAATCGAATCCGAGGTTACCACCAAAGGTGGATGGAGTAGGGTGCCTAACACCTTCCCTACTCCTTAATATGGACCCCTTTACCTAGAATCAAAAGTTGGACCAAGTTAGCCGTATCAGTACGAGAGCCACTAAATGTTCAAAACAAACGATTTTTCAAAATAATACATCACGGGTGACCATTCACATCATTTTTGCAATACGAATGGTGGTAACTCCAAAATCCCCCAATGTGGTTGATATATTCAAAAGTGAATAAATCACGTGTCCACAATTAATTTTTGCTCTCCATATTTATAGAACCTCAATCAAAATCTTTATTGGGGGAAACGCCATTCTCACTCATTTACAGGTTGGAGGCAGTTCTTCTAGTTAATGTAGAAATCCTTTCTTTAAGAATCTTTATGGAGGCAGAGTTGGAAGAGGCTGAATAGGTTGGAGTACGATATGACCAGTTGAACTTGATTGAAGAGAAAAAACTTGTCACAATATTTCATGGACAATTATACTTTTAAATTGGGTGATTTGATTCTGAAGAAGATCCTTCTGATTCAAGAAGATCCAAAAGGCAAGTGTTCAAGCCAAATTATGCTGGACCATTCATAATCAAGAAGGTGATATTGAGACAAACATTGATTCTTACGAAAATGGATGGTGAAGTATTTTTTAAGCCTTTAAATCCGAACATAGGTAAGAAATATTACACCTAAGATCTAATTCATGGAATGACGAGGGGCTATTGTTCATTTTTCAAACCTTTTACCAAAATATCCCTTAGTCAAAATCTTTTGAGCCTGATTATTTCTTTGACCACCCAAAATTGGGGCAATAACTAGGTTCTTCAATAAAAAAGAATAGAAAAGCAAGAGAAACAAAATCAAAAGAAAAGAAAAAAAATCAGTTAACTTCTGGCTCACATAAGGATAAATTGTGAATGGTTAAAATAAATAAATAAATAAATAAAAAAAGAATTTTCAATCTTGGGGCTCAACTCACATCTCGAAAGCTTAAGAGAAAATCGAGAGGATAACATCATTGAGATTTTTAATAAAATGGTAGTTTTAGGAATCAATAAGAGTACCCACCCCCCCCCCCCCCAATTCATACCTATTACATCAATTTTCTTGGACCTTTTTATCTTTTCTTTCTTTAACATAGACATAACTTACATTTTAACCCAATAAAAGTTCTCTTTGATCAGGTAAAGGGTTCAAGGTAAGATCCTAAAGTCAGTTCATTAATAATGACGGAATTCAGATAATATTTGGTAGCAACAAAAAGAGAATAGATAGGATTAATAAGGACACTTTCATTTTGTCTCACCTTGGAACCAAGTCACAAAAAGTTGCTAGAAGACATGAGAGGGGAGCTCAGATAAGATATTCAAAAGTAAAAGCAACTACCTAACTAGAAACAAGATTGAATCGCCCGACCACTGGAGTCAGTAGGATTCTGTATGAGTTCAAGTCATTATATCCATTTTATTTGTAAATATTATAAATATAGCATAGTCTAAAAAGGCATAATGAAAACCCAAAAGGGCATTATGAGTAAAAATATCAATTATGACAAGATCAAGGACTACCAATATGATAAAAACGCTCATCGATGCACTGAAGGGCAGAAAACTTAAATTGGTGAGAGCCTTAATGGTTACTTATATCAATCCTTGACATACCTATACACCTTTATCTTGAACCCAACCCTTCATTTCAGATTCCCCTCAACCATTTAAACCCTAAATTCCAACTTTGGAGATGAGTTTAAAGAGTTAAGGAAAAGTCGAGAATGGAACTGATTCAGTTGTTCAAGACTCTATCTCGATGATTACAAGGTATTTAGGTTAGACTTACTCGTGTACTAGTCTTGTTTGATTCAAACAATTTTACGTAGCAAAAATAATTTACTTGCATCTTTAGCATTAACTTACATTTTCAAAAAACAATCTTAAAACCATAAAAATAATTATATTTTCGACCAAACAACAATTTTCAAAATAAAAGGTAGATACATCTGAGGCCAATAATATCTAAAATAATTTTTTTTTCATTTATTGCATAATTTTACATATTAGTTCAATGTGCAGAAAAATAATGATACAAAAATATAAGAAAAATCATGTTAAAGAATATGGAGGATAAGAAGCCATGTCATCTACTTGGGCATTGGAGCTCAATAGCAAGGGAAGATTATCTATCTCTGACTGATATCTCTTAGTATCACTATGCCTCAGAGCGTCATTATGATCTAAATCAACTGTCAATCGAAAAATGTGCGCCAGCAACCTCTGCTCAGACTAGAGCTAGATGCTCCTAACTTGGTGGTGGTCAACTTGAATCTCCTCAATCCTATCCTGGTAGTCATAGGACACATGAAGAGAAAGACTCAGGAAGAGGATTAAATGGTGGCAAGACACGATCAACTATCAATTCTCGAATCCAGAGTCGATACAAAGTCATGAAGAGCGTAGATAAGAAAAAAATAACTTCAATCTACAACCACCTTTTGGAGAGACGATCTCTCAAGCTAGTGTCGATAGCTAAAGTCACCAATCAAGCTATTGAAGTCCTCAAGAAACTACATACCTTGAATGTGATTGAACAGGCAAAACACTTGGAAAAGAAGATAATGTGTAGACTCGTGCAAGCCAATGAAGACTAGAAATCAACATCTACTAAAAGTTAAAGTATGTTCGGTAGAATGCTGAAAAGATCCCATCCAACGGATTGAACTCTCCTCTAAAGACTGAAAAAGAGTGTACCATCCCTCTTTATCACCAATGAAGTCAAGATACTATCGTTGAAGCATTTAAGGTCACCAAATCAGAATCGATGCAATATAGATGATCGATCACAAGAAAACATGAGAGATGATCGAAGAGATAAAACTGCATATGAAAAGGGAGTAAATTAAAAATAGAATAAAAAAGTGAATATTTTCAAAAATCATAAAAATTAAAATTTTCAAAATCACAAAAACATATTTAATTCTTTTGAAAAATGTCTATTTCTAATTATTCAAAAATATTTATTTACTAAATTCATTAATAAAGTATGAAAGGGTTCACGACATTTACCAACATGAGGGGGGCACACCGTAGAAAAATTCTTTTTCTCTCGATGGCACAAGCTATCATTGCTTGATAAAGCTAAGCTAGGATCATAGGAGCCAATTGGTCATCATCCCAAACTCACAAAATAATGTCAATTATAGTCGGGTCCATGTTGTCATCCTTGTGCCGAAATACTATTTGGTTCACCAACATTAAGGTTAGAGCATTAAACCTATAGGTTGGGTGTAAGCTCAAAAACATCTTGTCAAATAAGAAAAGTTTAGAAAGTTAGGCCACTGAAGAGTCCCCAAGTAGAGGTTTGAGTTCTGATTTAGGAATTTCAAAGAACTTAATAATCTTATTTTTGTAACTCTCAAAATGGGGTGAAATCACCAACTTTATAAAACTCCTCAATCCAATTATCTACTCAACTTCCTTAATAGTTAGTGTCAATTCTTGTTCTCCAAATCGGAACACATTAGTATCAGGCACCTAACAACCAATCAAAGCCTCGATCAACTCCCACTTGACCTTAATTTTGAATAAAGAAAAGACGAACCCCATCTTGTTTTCCTCAACCAATCTCCTCAAGCGGGTCACTCATAGGTTACCTATTTAGGGTAGGTAGTCGAGTTCGAGCCAATCTAGACCCTTTCCCAACCTCAATCTCATTGACATATGGATACTTAATGGATTTCATAGGATTCTAGGACACTTTTCAAGATATTTAAGAGTACAAATCCAAAGAAAAAAGAATTTTATGAGGTGTTATCAAACAAAATTTGAGGTTTGAAAAGTTGAAACAATATCAAACATTTAGTGACCTAAAGCCAAAGAAAAATTAGCTCTAGCCATTCCAAAATCAACATACAAGCAAAAAATGCACTTGCCATACCTTAGGTACAGGCAGACCATCAATTTGGTCTATTCCTAGCTCATACGGCCAGACAAAAAGCCCAGCTCTATTTTCTTACACCTATGGCCAGAAAAAAGCCTTGGCCTAATCCTAGAGTCCTTTAAACCCTCGTTGTACCCTCGGTGTCCTATTTTAATTCTTTTTAAACTCCCATTCTCTTAACTAACCCAACTTTTATATCATTATGATTTAGACAATTTATCAAATTTACCCTTCCTTTTATAACTAAGTAATTCATTTCCTAAGTTTATGTCCCCAGTAGAGCTAACTTGATTTTATTGAAATGCAGGAAATAGATTAAAGTGGAGGAAAATTGACTTTTTAATAAAAATACGAATGTATGAATACAAATACAACCTAAACCAAGTACAAATGCCTATCGTATTACAAACAACACAAATAAGTATGACACAAATACATGGACATTAAGTGGAGGGGTTTTCTTTCTTCTTCAACTTATTCCTAAAAAATTTAATCCCAAAAATCTTATCAAAAATAGGATACGAAAGAACCGGATAAGAAAGTAGCACGACATCAAACTCGAGCTCACCAAAAGGCTTAGTAGAAGCCCCATGAGTAAGCTCAGCATCAACTCTAGAAGGTTTAATAGAAGTAAGTTCAACTTTGAATCCAAAGACTAGCTCTATAGGAGCCTCAATATTAGGCTCAATGTCGAGCTCAACATCATTTCCATCATGATTAGGCTCTCGCTCCTTGTAAATGGATTCAAAAAGGGATCCGGGTGCTTCCTCTGTCGTCCTAAGAATAGAAAAAGTCTAAGACAAAAAAGGGTTCAGCAATCAAAACTCACCCAAAATGAAGTCAACTGATCATGTCATGCCCTAAGCAACACTTCCCAAAGGCCCAACAAAAGAAAAAAAAAGAAAAAAAAATCCAAAAAAAATCCAAAAAAAAAAAAAAAAGGTCAAAGTAAAAGAAAGTCAAAAAAATCAAAAAGGTCAAAAAAAATTCAAAATTCAAGATAAAATGTGAAAAGAAAAATTCAAAAGAAGAGGAAAGTTCAGTTAAAGTAAAAAATACTCCTACAAGCCTTCTCAAGGGTTACACTTTAATTTTTAGCAGATTCTTGAATAACATGCAGATTCGTATTTCAAGGAATTGATCTCAAAAACACAAGTAAGAAGCAATTACAAAAGTCAAGTATTGAATAATAGAAATGCAACAAAATGAAAAGTAAATCCAAGATCATCTTGCCCATTGAAGGTGTGATATAGTGATAAGAGTTTAAGGTATCCCAAGGGGGGCATGCATTCAAACCTCAACCATCTTTCTAAGAAAAAAAGCTTTATAAATATTTCAAAGTAAGTACTCAATAAGTCAATACAGTTTTATCAGAAGTAAGCAAGAATTGAAGTCATCTTTTTCAAATACTTACATCTCTTTTTAAATGATCTCATAGCCCTACATCGTGCAAAAAAATCAATTTGAGGTTTTTAAGAGCCATACATCGAGCCACAGAGTCGAGAATATAGAGGTACCTCATCCCTATTAGACCTAGAGTTTGGAAGCCTCTTACCTATACTTTAATATTCTACTTTAATTCAAGTTTTCTTTGGAAAGATTGAAAAGCATATATGCTCGAGCTTATCCGATCAAATAGGTGTTTGAGTTTATATTTTTGTAATTCATTGCTCACAACTTTCACAAAGAAGGGCAATTGTAGACACCTCTATTTATTTGAATAAGCCCGAGAACTCGTTCGAATCCACGCATCGAGGATCAAAATGAGAGAATTATGATCAATCAAGTAGACCCAAATCAAACCAATTAAGAAAATAAGATTTTATATAAAGAAATTAGTTTTTTTTACAGGCCGTACCTATCAAATAGCCAAGCATAGGCATAGTCTGGTCATTTGGTACACATGGCTAAGCCATTTTTTTAATTTCATTTTATTGATGCTTAGGTTTAATTTGCCTTGGACATACCTAGTATACATCTAGTTCGGTTAGGTAGTTAAAGAGCCCATATGTGCACGAGATTCTCCATAAAAAATGACCCCACTCAACCTTTTAAATGAGATTTTTTCTCTTTTAAACTCTTCTTAATTCCATCTATAACCATACTTTAAATCTTTAAATTTTCCCCACCAAGGATCTTTCAGTATTCACTTACTCTCTTAAACTTGACCAAAGGTCTTGCTTGGTCACCACTCAAGAATAATTACAACCTCTAACATTAGTTTGTTGAAACACATTAGAGTCAAAATGCTCTTTTACTTTTCTAATCTTTTCAAAGATCAAAAGGAATTCCATGGCATTCCATGTAAATTGACCACATTTCAAATCTCATGACCATCCTATCCAACCTCAAGAAATCTCTAAAATTTGTGCCCAATGACCTTTGTATCCCTAATTTGTTAGAGAGAAAGCTTAAGGAAGTGACCAAAGAGGACAAGAATTCTCCACTAATCATATTTCATTCGACTAAGATCTCTCACAATTAATCCAAATCATAAATTCTTGGACCATTCTAGCCACCACAAAAAGTTATCTAGAACTTTGGATGTAAAGATTATTCTAACCCTTAGTGGTCAAGATTGGTGTGACTCTACAATAGGTTAAAGACCATCAAGTTCAATGTTAAAAGGTGGAATTGATGCTTTTCATGAAGACTTTTCCTAAAATATTAATCAAGATTTTAGGACAAGTTTATCCTTAAGGGTCTCCCAAATTCTTATAAATAAAATACCCTTCTAAAGTAAAAAAGAAGAGCTCATTTTGGTGATTCAAAATTCTTCTCAAATCTCTATCAAAATTTTTTAGTCTTCATATTCCTTCAACCTCTCTAAAAATCCATAGAAGAAAACCCAGGAGGAAGAAGAAGAAGAAGAAGGAAATGGAAGAAGAAAACCAATGTGGGGTTAAGCTTTTCTTTCCCCATCTAATCCCTTATTCTTACTGTCCTTCTTTTTTATTTTTAGTATTACTCTTATATTTGGAAGTTTACTTTTTTGCTTTCTTATGTAGAATTTTAGTTTTTTAACTAAAAGGTTGACGTGAGAGAGAAATCACTCTTTGAGGTAATCTTTCCTAATAAGTCCTCAATAATCTCCTTGAAAGTATTAGAATAAGTTGTTTTTAATTTCATAAACTTATGCAATTTAAACTCCATCATATAGTTTCTTTATTTTTTTTATTTTTTTTTTGCACTTTAAGTTTTCCAGAATAAAAGTTATTTGTTTTATTTTTTTCTTAGATGACAATAGAGCTAGAGAGTAAAATCTCTTAGGAGGTAGTCTTCTTTTGCTAAGTCTATTCCATGCACACACTCTATACACACCCAATTCTAAAATGGCTACAATCAAGAGTGTACATCCTTATGGACCTATATTCAACCTTGAGCCCACAAAAATAGTTCAAAAAATGAACAAAAATTTTATGCATAAGATTTTGTTCCAATATGATTTTGTTTAATCTATGAATATCACTTAAGAATCAAACTAACAAATAAAGTCTTTAAAGAAAGCACATAAACTAGTTTTGAAGCTTTAGAACCCCAAATGATGAAATTCATGTGGATTTCCATCAAAGTCCCAAGCTTACAAAAAATCTAACAAGCACCTACTTCTAGTAAGGGTTTGCTAATTTTTCAAATAAAAAAAAACTATTGTTAGTTTTTCTTAATTCTCTCTACAACTCTCTCTATCTTCAAAATTTCTAAAATTAGTTTTAGATGCTTCTTTATGGTCATATTGGTAACCATTAATGGATGGGAGGGGCAAATTATCTAGCACCTTCGTTGTCCCTCAATCGAACTCCCTTACTGAGAATCTTTAGGTTGACCTTTATCTATCCATTTGGATATGAGAATCACTATACGCCTAAAAGTATTTTAAAACTCTATTTTAGTGGTGTCAATGTACACCCAAAATCTTTAAATGGTGGCAAATCCAAAACCCAAATTAGATGAGCTGTACCCTTCATAAGGTTTTGATACCCACATATCTACACATATGAAAACATAATTAGTGCTCAACCGATGAACTATGTGCTAAATGATGAACAATACTCCTTGCTATGTGCATGAGGGCTACCAATTAGATGAAAGAGGTTTATGTTTAATATGGCAATTGAAATTGTTCTTTTCTTCCTCAAGAGAAAGGGTCCTCTTCTACGGACGTGGTCACAAAAATAAAAGCTTTAGAAGATGATAACTAGAACAACCCTAAAGGGGGATCCATCAACGAATTTATAAGATCAATGCAAAAACCTTCTACTTGTTTTTGTGAACTTGCAATGTACTTTTCAGATGTTGATCTTAAAGATGGATTTAAGAGATTAAGATTTTCTTTAGTGGCCAAGTTCTTTAGACCTCGACAACAAGGAAATCCATTTCGTCCTAGAGTATAATTGATGAAGAAAGTAGTGAAAGGATGGAATTTGAGAGGTGTTTGTGAGGTGCTAACGTTGGATAATCAACACAATCTCCTAAATTTTTCCTTCAAACAAATATGGTATTGATCTGGTTAAAGGAATTGATTATGGTAAAGAATTTTGTGAGGCATTTTTTTCAAGTGGAGTCCATTTTTCCACCCATCAAATAAGGATTCCCATATCACCCCAGCATGGATATTTTTTTTCCTAATCTTCATCCCTTCTACCATAACGAAGCAAACTTATAATTAAGTCTACCATCGTTGGTGAGGTTCTTGTAGTGCACAAGCCACAAAGAGGGGTACAAGACTTACGGTTGCAAGGGTATGTGTACTTATAGATCTTCTGAAAGAGATCCCAAAAAGAGTTTGGATAAGCCATAGGGTGACAGGATATTAAAAACTATAAGTTATGATTCAGTCTTGCTTTATTGTAAGCAATATTTTAAGATTGGGCATTCTATTTGTAGACACCTCGTTTTTACATCCGCTTAACTTGGCAATCCGTTACTCGGTTATTGTGGATTCCTAATGATAGTGCAAAATTTTGAATACTTGTGAAAAGCCTTTTTCTAATTCCCTTTATTTTCCTCTCAGTCCTTTTAACTATATTTTTTTTCTTTCTTCTTACCACGCGACATAGAATTACGCATGCTTAGGATTGATACATCATACACTCGATTTAGTATGCACGTACGCTTAGGTTCACTACACATTTCAATAACTTAGAGACAATACAACGTTAGTAAAATAAGACATTGAGACTAAAAAAAAATCACATTGGGATTAAAAGAAACCTCATGCCAAAATTTGTAAAAATCGATAAAATTCAATAAAATGATAAAAATTTCCCTCATAAATGTTAGACCCCTATTCATTATTTAGTGCAAATGGATCGAGGAGATTTCAGTGACGACTCCACTAGGATTTTTAGGATCAAACTTGACCCGATCCAAGACTATCTCCAAGTTGACTTTTTTACTCAAGTCAACCCAGTTGACTCAAAGAAACTTTTAGATTAAGCTAGATTTTGTTTTTTCTTTCATGGGTATATGATCGGATGTAATTGATTGATTATTTTTGTGAGTGACTACTTCTTGTGATTGGTTATTTCTTGCGATTTGATTTGATGTATTCATGTGGCTTGTATAATGGATTATTCACAAAAATGCCTCAGGCACACTTTGTCCGTTTTATACACACTCATGAGCATGCATATTCATGTTTGCATCATGACATGTCCCATGAATCCTGTAGCTAGATCCAAGCTAATCTAGTTCTTCGAGATATGAGGGATGACAGTAAAAGCTACAACTTTAATATAGTACTTTTGGGTATATTAAACTAGAGCACCATGTACTGTTTAACTGAGTAAAACTGGGATAATATACAATGTTTTGGGTTGAAGTGACATAAGCTTTGTCCTAACCTAGCTTCAATCATATAGTAAGCCTAGAGACTTGAACTTAAGTATGGTCCCACTAGGACATGACTCGAATCAACTAGGAGTGCTCTTGGGTTGCTCTACCTAATCTAATCAACAAGTAAGTGGGTATAGGTTGTCAACATATAGGTATTCGATCGGAAAAAAAATATTGATATCCGAATCTGATTGGATTTCATTAACCAAGATTCAAATTCGAAAAATATATCGAATACCCAATTTGAAAAATATATCGAACTAACAAAATTAGATTCGATTTATACCATTATCTCGCCAGCCAGAGAAAATGGTGGTTATGGAGCTCTCACAATTGAAAAAAATAGGGTTTTAGTTTTGTTTTGAATAAGTAACACATATATTTAAATCGAAGCGGATATTATTAAATCAGATTTCGTAACAACTAAATTCGTATCCAAAACTCATTTGAATTTTAAAATAACATCCGAATTTGAATCCGATATCCAAATTTTTTTGCTAATATCCAATTTTTCGAATTCAAATTCGAATTTCGACTATCCATTGACACCCCTAAGTGGGCGGACCTGTCCAGACCATTTAAATTAAACCTGTAATATTGGTCCGACCTAATAAACTCAAATGGTAAGAAAAAAACGTTGATTATTGTGAACCAATCAAACCAGTTGGCCCAATTGGCAAATGGATCTAATAGGCTAATACTAAACCTATTGGACCAATTGATTTTAGGTTCAAAGATTCGACCTAATACATATCAGGAAGATCCAATCAAGTAGTTAAACTAACTAGTTTAACCCAAGATTCAATCCCAACTAGGGGTAGACTCGTGACTAACCTCTCTCACCTTTGTGATCTCTATAGACTTATAGTGCATTTGGACTCGATGTTTAGTACTGGACTTGGGTTAATTTATGTCAAATTTTTTATATGTGGTTAAGAGTCCAACCTTCAAAATCAAAGGTTAATCCCATTTCATTCCATCCCTTGGTAATAATTGCTCCTAGTCGTTCTAAACCACCATCTATGCCACTTTGGATCCATAAAAGGAATTGCCTTACCAGAGCACCACTATCAAACCCAAGTATTCAACCCTTACCACAAGAAGAAACAAGTATATGGATAAAATAACACTCTGTTAATTGCTTCTGTTTAAACACAAATTGAGGCCTTGAAGATTAAAAGAAAGGATAAAGTTATAGAACCTCAGGCTGTGTTTGACCTCGTCAAAAACCTAGAAGAAGATCAATTACCCGTCGACCCTATCTTAACTCATCAAATAACTCAAGTAGAAATAACATTGAAGAATATCAAGAACCCTGACGATCTTGCCCTTGGATTAGGGGCAATGACATTATTTCGTATGGTCTATCTACAAAAGAAGTTCACAATGCCAGACATTGAGAAGTTTGACTGGATCAGATACCCTAGGACTCATTTAAAAGTATATGTTGGCATCCGGCAATCTCAAGGTCTGAATGAAGAATAGATAACCCAACTTTTTCAAAGAACCTTTATAGGACTTGCCTTACATTGGCTAATGTCACTAGACTCATCTCGGGTAAGAACATGGCATGAATTGATAAAGAAGTTATTGGTCCACATTCATTCAACATGAATATTAAGCTTACAAGAAGAGATTTAGAAATTACTAAGTAGAAGCCCGAGCAAACCTTCACTGAGTTCATTGTTCGATGGAGAGCTAAAGTTACTCAATTATGGTCCAACCTCAAGAAAAAGAGCAAGTCAAGATCATCCTTAGGAATCTCACTCCCAACTATGCCAAGTACTTGATGCCTCAATATTTTTCTACTTTTCAATCCCTCATTAAGGTTGGAAACTAAGTTAAGGATACCTCTTCGGGATTTTTTGGTAACTCGTCTGAGTCAAAACCCAAAAATTTTAAACCTAGTGCCAATTCCTTATAAGTAGCCAACACCTCTTTCACACTAGCTCCTCAAGCCACTCAATCCTCACAAGCCAAGCTTAGGAGACAATTCTCCAATCTTTAGATGTCCTTAAGTGTAGCCTATAAAAAATTGATGAAAAAGGGACTATTGACACCATTGCAACCTAAGCCTCTGCTTAACCCTCTTCCTTCAAATGTAGACAATGGGCAATTCTGTGAATTCCATCAGATGCCCGACTATGTTCTTGATAGGTGCATTATTCTTCGCTATGCTATTTAAGAACTTATTAAATAAGGAAAGGTCACCATGCCTACTCTTACCGTGTCCAATATTAAAACTAACCCTTTGTCTACCTTTTAAAATCAACCATCTCATACTCTAAACCTGATATTCATGTCTAGACCCAAATCAGTTGACCTGATTTCCTTCATTCACTCAACTATTCTTAATAGTACATCCTCACCATGCCTGAATGAGCCTATCTATCCTAAGACAATGAAGAAATTAAAAAATAAAGAGTGTATTGAAGCAATATGTTATTCAACATCAAACAGGCCTGAATTAAAACATGAAGAGGTAGCAAAAATGGATAAGCCCAAATCATCACTCAATAATATATCCAAAATGGTGTAAACATTAGCATTATCTCCCTCCATTCAGAATGATATCCTTTCTTTGAGTTTTATTTTTAGTTTTAATTGCGTCAGTCTTTAATTTCAGTTGGTTATGTTAGGTTTTTTATTTAATTTCAAACTTTAGTCAAGTTTGTCAGTTTACATTTTTTTAATTCCAATAATAAAGAAGCTTTTGATTATTATGTGTGCACTAATGATGTGAACATAAAATCTAACATGAGGAATGACTCAGAGCTCACTAATTGAACTTGATAAATATTGGAATTAAAAAATCCACTCAAGAAGTGCAAATTGGTATTACATTATTGTAGACACCCCATTTTTGCACTTGCCTGATTAATCAACTCTTCAACTCGATTGCAACGGTTCCAAATGATGGATGATTATTCAATATTATATTTTGTTACCAGATATGTTTCAGAAATCCGGATGAGGTATCTCGAACTGACAAAATTGTAGAAACCACATTACGCTAGGAAAATTATAGATATAATAGTGGGGGGGTTCTCCAAAAAATTAAAGACAATCAAATAAGACTAAAGTCAAGATATTAAAGTCAATCAAGTAAGACTAAAGTCAAGATATTAAAGTCAATCAAGTAAGACTAAAGTCAAAATCTTAAAGTCAATCAAATAAGACCAAAAGTCAAAATTCTAATAGAGTTCTAATTAAATAATAATTCTATTTAACAATCCTAATTAAATAATAACTCTATTTAATAGAATTCTAACTAAAATATAACTCTACCTAAAATAATTCTAACTAAAATATAACTCTACCTAAAATAATTCTAATTAAAATATAACTCTAACTAAAAGAATTATAATTAAACATTAATTCTAGCTAAACAAACACTTAAAAAAATCTATAAATAGGGGTACTCGCACCCTATTTTCGTATCAAATAAAAAATCCTTAGAGAAGTAGGTCAAAAAGCTCCCCTAACCTCCCATAAACCCTAATTTTGAAGTCCCAACTCCTTACCTAACACCCCATACTTCTATTTTAGATTGAAAAACACCTAGTAGTCCTTCAAAAAATACTCAGAAATCCGTAAACAAGTCCTTAGAATCCAGATCTAAGAAAGAGATACCTTGCCTCGGAGATCAGAAATCAGATCCGAAGATAAAACGAAGCGATGAGTATTGTACAAGGAACGATTTATCAAATCTGAGGGAATAGAATCGTTGCGTTTGAAGGTAAAATTCTTTTATTTTTTTTTATCTAGGTCTTTTTGTTAGCAATGTAATTTTATTTGGGATAAGTAGAGACCGGCATTATCTGAGCGGGGTTGGTGCCTAACACCTTCCAACCCCGTAATGTGATCCCCGGACCCATATTTTTTGTAGTAGATTAGTTGATTTTACCTTTTAGAGTCAATGCTTGGTTCCTAAATCGTAATAACTAGGTGGCGACTCTCAAACTTCAAATGTCAAAAGTAGATCCGCGCACCCCACGGATCGAGAGCGCTTTCAGTGACGACTCCAATAAGGATTATTGAGGATCAGACTTGAAAAGTACCAAGTATGGGAAGCATTGCTAGTAGAGACCTTCTTATTTTATTTATTTATTGATTTAGTTTATCTATTTTTTTTTATGATTTATCCTTCTTTTGGCTCTATTATTGATCGTTATGTTGCATATTTTGTTTAGTACACTTTTTACGGTTCGATCTAAAGATCATTCGAAATGATAAATAATGTGGGATTT